>NC_142480.1:36782651-37085681 GCF_049115385.1 Moschus berezovskii | reverse complement strand
TACCCCTGCCTCCCTTTATGGGGATGAAGAGTTTGGCTGTAAATATCACTACATGTCTTCTCTGCAGATTCTAACAGGGCCTGACTACGTAGGTGCTGCAGAGGAAGCCACAACCACAGCACGCAGCCTCAGCGTGGCTAATAGGTGCACTAAGGCCTCACTCTGGCTGCCCTGACCACCCTCCCTGCCCCACCCGAGAGCATCAGAGAGTCCCCAGCCCACCCCTCATCCATGTACCCC
This sequence comes from Moschus berezovskii, assembly GCF_049115385.1. Classification (NCBI taxonomy): domain Eukaryota; kingdom Metazoa; phylum Chordata; class Mammalia; order Artiodactyla; family Moschidae; genus Moschus; species Moschus berezovskii. The sequence goes on along the minus strand of NC_142480.1, from coordinate 37,085,441 downwards.
CAGCTGCCATATAAGCCCTGAGGCAGGATCCGCTCACAGTGGAGGCGGGCTGGGGATGGGTCACCAACCCAGGGCTTTGGCTACAAGGTGGGTAGAGAGCTAGCCCTAGGAAGCCCTCAGCTTGGAGGCCCCAACATATCAGGCCCTTTACCCATCAGCTACCAAATCCTTCTCCCAGAAGCCCTGCAAGCAGCAGGTGTTAACAGGACAAAATCAAGCATCGAAAATCACACAGTTGGTCCACAGGGGAGCTGAGATTGGAACCCAGAACTGGGGACTGCAAAGCTCCTTCCAGCACAGTCCTGACTCCCCCCACCCCCACCATGGCCTAAAGGTTAAGATCTGACATGTTCTAAGCATTTTACATGTTTACATGTATTAATAAAAACTTAAGCCTCACAATGGTGGCTCAGACAGTAAAAGAATCTGCCTGCAGTGGAGGAGACCTGGGTTTGATCTGGATCAGGAAGATCCCCTGAAGAAGAGAGGCAATCCACTCCAGTATTCTTGCCTGGAGAATTCTATGGACAGAGGAGCCTAGCAGGCTACAGTCCATGGGGCCACAAAGAGACAGGACTAAGCAACTAGTTGGACTTGACTGAGTGACTAACATTTGCACTTTCAAGCCTCACAATGACCCTATGAGGCCAGCACCACTAATATACCCATTTTCCAGACAGGACACTGAGGCAGAGCCAAGGCCACATGGCTTACAGGTGGAAGAGCCAGGATACAAAGCCAGGCAGGCTGGCCCCAGAGCCCAGCTCTTAAGGCCTCTGCTCAGAGGAGCAATCTAGGCTATCCAGGTGAGGGGTTCCCACTTGGAGAGATAGTCCCTTCCCTGCACCCTCCCCACGGAGACGGGCCTTGTCACCTTTATCTGAGATAACACTAGAGGAACAAAGCCCAGGTGCTGGGCCTGACACATTGCAGGGATTCACCCCAGCCCTTCCCAACCCCCAGTTCAGTCTCAGTCGCAGAGGGATCATGAGGAGCAAATGTTCAAGATTTATTCAACTATCAAGGGCCGGGAAAGTGGTACATGAAAATACTATCATTATTACTATCATCGCGATCATCACAGTGGAGATTTGACCCCATCCCTGTGGGCTTTCTGACCTCACGTCCCCCAGAGGGAGGGGACATACAGGACCCTAGAACACTGAAGGTGCTTCACAGACTCTCTAGGTCTGTTACAACTGTATTCATTTCCAAGGGCTGCTGTCACAAATTACCACAAACTTGGTGAATTAGAAATTTATTCTCACACAGTGCTGGAGGTCAGAATTCTAAAACTAGTTTCACTGGGTCAAAGTGAAAGTGTTAGCAGGGCTGGTCCTCTCAGTGAAGGCTGTAGGGGAGAATCCATACCTGGCCTTTTCCAGATTCTGGGGCCACTGGCATTTCCTTGGCTAGTGGCCACATCACTCCAATCTCTACCTGTGTAGTCACACAGCTGTCCCCTCTCTGTAGTCAAACTTCCTTCTGCCTCCCCATTATTAGGACATTAGTGATTCCTTTTAGGGCCCACCCAAACAATGCAGAATGATCTCTCCATCTGAAAATCTTTAATCTAATCACATATGCAAAGACTTTTTCCATATAAGATAACTTCCACAGGTTTTAGGGATTAGGTCATGGACATCTTTGCTGCTGCTGCTGCTAAGTCGCTTCAGTCGTGTCCAACTCTGTGTGACCCCATAGATGGCAGCCCACCAGGCTCCCCCATCCCTGGGATTCTCTAGGCAAGAACACTGGAGTGGGTTGCCATTTCCTTGTTCAATGCATGAAAGTGAAAAGTGAAAGTGAAGTCGCTCAGTCGTGTCTGACTCTTAGCGACCCCATGGACTGCAGCCTACCAGGCTCCTCCACCCATGGAATTTTCCAGGCAAGAGTACTGGAGTGGGTTTCCATTGCCTTCTCCAATGGATGTCTTTAGGAGCCATCATTTAACCTAAAACAGTCACCAGCTACCAACTCGACACCCCTCCTAGGCAATTAGCAGGTACATCAAACTTCACATGACCACAGTTGAGTGCCTTGTTTTATCCCAAGCCTGATCCTGCCCACGTCCCCATTTCAAAAGTAGTTACACTCCCATATGCCCAGCTGTTGAGGCCAAAAACCATGGGGTCCACTCTTTTTTTTTTCTTTTTTTAATATTTATTTATTTGGCCACACTAGGTCTTAGGCACACCATCTGCAAGTCTCACTGGATTTCCCTTCAAAATTGACCCAGGATCTGATCACTCCTCACCATTTGCACAGCTGCCACTTGGCTCAAGACATCACCCATCTCTCCTGGATTACTGAAGCAGCCTCCTCCCTGGGCACCTGCCTCCACAGTGTCCTCAACACAGCAGCCAGAGGGACCCTGAAAACCCAAGTCACACTGCCAAAATGCTGCAGTGGTTCCCATCTCACTCAGAGCAAAAGCCTTACAATAGTCTGCAAGTTCTGACCCCATTTCATACCCCTCTCCCCCTCTCCTGCCTCTTCTGCCACTCAGGCTTCCTCCCTGTCCCTCTTATAGGCCAGGCAAGGGCTGGGGGTCCTTGTTCCCTCAGCCTTGAATGCCCTTCCCAAGTATCCACACAGCTCCATCACCTTCTTCAGGTCTTTACCAAAAATCATCTTCTCAATGGGGCACCCTCACCACTAACATTTCCTTTTTCCTTCCTCCCTGATTTGTTTTTTTTTTCCGCTTGACTTTATCACGATCTAACGCAAAATGTGTTTTGCTTATGCAGCTTGTATAATGTCTGTCTTCCCTGCTAGAATGTAAGTTCTGTGGAGGCAGCCTCCTAGGTCCTAAAAAGTGCCTCGACAAGTTCAGTTCAGTTCAGTCCCTCAGTCATGTCCGACTCTTTGCAACCCCATGGACTGCAACACACCAGGTTTTCCTGTCCATCACCAACTCCCAGAGCTTGTTCAAACTCATGTCCATTGAGTCGGTGATGCCTTCCAACCATCTCATCCTCTGTCGTCCACTTCTCTTCCTGCCTTCAATCTTTCCCAGCATTAGGGTCTTTTCCAATGAGTCAGTTCTTTGCATCAGGTGTCCAAAGTGTTGGAGACAAGTAGGTGCTCAATAAACATTCATATCAATTGACTCCACAGACAATTATGGCCCCAGGCACTGGGGAGGTACCACAACCAAGTGGTGAACAAGACACATCCCTCGACAAGGACCATCCAGGGTATCCAATACAGTGACGGGGAAGCACAGAGCGCCATGGAAGTTCAGAAGGAGAGACTAACCAGGAGTTCATTGGCTAGATGAGGAGACAGCGTTATTCCTGGCAAGAGGGAAAGCAGGAACAAAAACAAAGAACAAAAGACCTGTTGATGGAACAAGGGAGAAGGCAGGAAATACTTCTAAGGGGTCAAGCAAGGACCAGTTCAAAGAGCCATGGAGAGCAAGGCAAGGGAGTTGAACTTCTCCCTGTAAGCAGTGGCAGGGACTGAAGGGAAGGACATGGCAGGCGTGGATGTCTGGAGGCTCCCCTGCTGCAGATGACTGGCAAGCAGCCTAGATGTGGGGAGAGGTTGGGGTGCAGGTCCACCAACCAGGTGCCAGGGGAAGGAGTAGGAAATTTCCTCAACTTGTGGCCTCAGGCAGGAAGTGGCTCAAGACACAGTGATATTCTGGGGCCCCCAGTATACCCAGGACTGTGCTGGGGGAAGACCTTGGGGAAAATTCAAGCCAACAGTTTACAACAGATGCTAGACTGTACAGAGCTAATGCAGCCAGGGAACAGGAGAGCAGGGTGGCGTCATAGACTGAATTGTGTCCCCCAAAGTTCGTGTGTTGAAACCCTATCCCCCAGCATGAGTGTACTCGGAGTAAGGAAATAATTAAGGTTAGAGAAAGCCATAGAGTAAAGCCTTAATCCGATGCCTGGAGAATCCCATGGACTGTAGCCTGCCAGGCTCCTCTGTCCATGGGGTTGCAAGAGTCAGATTCGACTTAGCGACTAAACCACCACCACCTTAAAGGAAGAGACACCAGAAACCCCTCCCTCCCCATCTCTCCCCATCTCCACGCTCTGTCCTCACTCCCTCTGCCAAGTGAGTACACAGTGAGAAGGCAGCCGCTGCAAGCCAGGAAGAGAGCTCTCACCAGAACCTGACCATGCTGGCATCCTGACCTCAGACTTTCAGCCTCAGAACTAAAAGAAAGTACATTTCTGTGGCTGAAGCCACCCAGTCTACATCATAGCCACCCAGTCTTTTGTTAGAGCCATCAAGCAGACGAAGACAAACAGCAAAGTCAAGGAGAGCTTCCTGGAGGAGACAAGGCTTGGGGCCATCCTCGGGCTTGAAGACAAGTCAGATCCTGGCTGGCTGGACCTGGGGTCACACAGTGGACCCCAGCCAAGGCCCTCCTTCATCAGGTCTGCAAAGTCTCGGCAGCTTCTTTGGGGTTTCATTCCTCTCCCGAGGAGCACAGAGATAGTTGCAGGATTGATGGAACTTTGCAGCTTCCATAAAGTATAACCAGACCTCTCGAGATGGGGTTAGGAGGTCAGAATATTAAGGTGCCTAAGCACCGAATCCCCATATCCCTATTCTGCTCCCGTCAAAGGTAACTCAGCCTGGTATGGGCCAACCAGGAGTCAACATGCCAGGACCTCCCCACAACTCAGGCTCCCACCCTTATGGGGGCTGCCTACAAGTGGAGACCTGGGTTGGGCTCTGAATGACAGGATATGCAGAGAGAGAGAAGAGCTACAAATGAATATAGAGAAGGCCTACAAATGAATATACATTTTTATAAGACATGTTTAATTAAAGTAGATTAAAATTAATTTGCTTTAAGAAAATTAGAAGTGCCCTGGAGGATTTCAGAAGCAGGACAAAGTCCCTGAATCCAGAGGCTCCACAGAAGGGCCTGAAGAGGGTAAGAAGGAGGGGCACGCACGCGCTTCCCTGGTGGCTCAGATGGTAAAGAATCTGCCTGCCAATGCAGGAGATACAGGAGACATGGGTTCGATCCCTGGATCCAGAAGATCCCCTGGAGAAGGGAATGGCAACCCACTCCAGCATTCTTACCCAGAGAATCCCATGGACAGAGAAGCCTGGTGGGTTACAGCCCGTAGGGTCACAAAGAGTCAGATACAACTCAGTGACTTACCCATTCTCTGCACAGGGAATCCTCAGAAGGATGTGCCTCCCACTTACACAGCACTCCGTACACCTCAAGATGCGGTCCATGGGATAGCAGGCCCATTCAGCCCCATTATAACCAGGAGAAACTGAAGCCCAGAAAGGGCAGTGACTTGCCCAAGGTCACACAGCCCACCTGCGGCAGGGTTCAATGTGGAGCTGGTCCCTTCTGCCAGCCCTGGATGTTTTGTTCAGCACCCCAAAAGCCCCCCCACCCCACACACAACCCACCCCCTGACTGAGCTGCTGTCCTCCAGGATCCTCTCATCTGTAGGGCAGGGACTTTGGCTCAGTGACACTCTGGTTACTCTGAGGCCTGGCACAAGGAAGGTGGAAGGAAGCAGGCTGGGGGTTGGGGACAGGAGGCAGAAAGGGAAAGGACCCGAAATCAACACGCGTTCCAGAATTTCAAGCAGTTTTTGGAGGAAAACGAGGAGCAGGTTCAGCTGTAGCAATTTGCTCCAGGGGAAAATTATGTTCCCGTGCTCTATTATACAGAACAGAAGGAACATTTGGTGGGTTGAATACTCGTTAATTTATTTCTCTGTTTGTTAATGGGCCTGACGCACACGCATGCTCATGTACACACACACACACACACACCCAGGCGTCAGCTCCCCAAGTTTTCCTGCCACCTTCCTTTGAAGTATCACTGAGATTCTTACACCCTCTTCTCAACGTGGATGCCAGGGGTCTAGAGGGAGGCAGTGCACAGTTCAGAGACAAGGTGAGGTAAGAGCCCCTCAGTTTCCTCATCTGAAAAATGGACTTGGCAAATGGGATGATCCAATGTATTAGGGCAAAGCCTTTGACCTTGGAACAAGTGTAATAAGACACATGAAGTCATTTCGAGAGTGCCGAATCTAGAGACATGCAGGAAGTCCCAACAGAGCCCGAGGAAATGACGCTCCAGAGAATGGCTCCTTGACACTTCACACCCAGGAAGTCCAAATGAGGACCATCACACTTCTGCTTGGCCCAGAATCCCATCTCAGAAAACAAGGCCACTCAGGCCAGACTGACTTCTCCCAACCCAGACGCAGTCTTCCCACCGCAGGGCCCACCTCCAGCATCTCCCCCCTCCACCCATTTCTCACCATCCTGCGGCCACCCTCCTCCCCGCTGTGACCCCATGGCTTGCCTCTAGATCCAGCACCAGTCTCCCCACCAGGCTCCCTGCTTTCCCTGCCACTGGCTCTAATCCATTCTCTCCCCATGGGGGCCAGAACGAATCTGAAAAGCACAAATCAGATCCTGTCATTCTCCTGCTTTAGTGCTCTCAGAGCTTCCCCCACCCCCCACTCCCCACAGTTCTCTGAATAAAACTCGCCTCTGCTGGGGCCTCCCCGCTCCATCCTTCCCCATCCACCAGCGTGCTATCTTCCTCCCGGTCTTCAAACACATCCAGCTCCTTCCCGTCTCCAGGCCTTGGTCTAGTCGTTCAGCCACCCTAGAATGCCGTTTCTTCTCAGACTGGAGATCACCTCTTCAGAAAGTCCTGCCTGGATCCCTTCCTCTCCAAAGTCACTCAGCCCACCCCAGCCACTCCCTGTTCATGGCCCTGTTTACTTCCCTCCCAATTTCATCACAGTCTGGCGCTATTCAAATGATTTGAGGTTTGGGACTTCGCTGGTGGTCCAGTGGTTAAGAATCCACCTGCCCATGCAGAGGACACAGGTTTGATCCCTGGTCCCGGACGATTCCACATGCCGCAGGGCAAACACCCTAGAGCCCATGCTCTGCAACAAGCGAAACCACTGCAATAAGAAGGCCGTGCGCTGCAAAGGAGAGTAGCCCTCGCTCTCTGCAACGAGAGAAAGCCTGTGCACAGCAACGAAGACCCAGCACAGCCAGCACATAAATACGTAACATTTATTTTAAAAAAAGAGAGCGGATTCCCTCTGCCTAACAAGTGATTTGAGGTTTGGCTCACTGCCACTCCCACAAGAATGGAAACTACCTGAGGGCAGGTGGAGTATGTGTCACTTCCCTCCATCTGCAGAACCTAGAAATAACACCCAGCACTTAGGAGGTATTTTATAAACACATGAATGAATGGATAAATGAGTGAATGAAGAACAGGTAAGCTCTAAGCCAGAGTGGTTAGTGAGAAGCGGGCCAGGGCTCCCTGATCCCAGTGTCATCTGCCCCAGGCCCTAAAGGGTCTCAGCACCTCTTCTACTACGAAAAGGGAACAGGAGGGGATGACACGTGTGGAGCGGCACCTATGATCTAGGGCCTTTTCTCTAAACAATTCCATAACACAGTTACAGATCTGAGACTAAGGCTTGAGTCCTGGCACTGCCACTCTGTGCATCTCACTTGACCTCTCTGAGCCTCAGTTTTCTCATCTGCATAATGGGGATAATAACAGGACCCATCTCCCAGGACTGTTCTGTGGGTGAATAAGATTTTGTTTTCAAAAATATGAGATGATGAAGATGATATAAAGACCCCATCTCTTGTAAGTGAGGAAACAGGAAAGGTTGTGGGAGTTGTCTGGGTCCCACACTGGAAAGTAGGAAGCTAGGACTAAATGCAGACTTGTGTGACTCAGAATCCAAGCTTGTGCCCATGTGCTGGTCAGCCCCGGGCTGGGAGTGGGCACTGGCACACAGGAGGCCTGTCTGCCATCTGTGCGTCAGTGGTCATGTTCCCTTGTTCCCCAGGTGAAGTGACTTAGGCGCCCCCCCAAACTCGGTTCCTGCAGGTTTAGCACAGAGATACTTTAGGAGGCGGGGAGCACTGGCCAAGGAGAACAACTAGCTCCCACTTCCCCTCTTGTTGTAGCCATGTGTTCCGGGACACAAACTCACTCAGAAGGACAATACAGATAGTGGAGTGCAATTTATTACACCAGCGGGCCCAAGGCAGAGTCTCCTCTAAGCCAAGGGCCCCGACTAACATTTGTGAAAATCTTTTATACCCCATGTGTACATGTCTGAACCCACCACCCCAAATTCCTTGAGACTTACATAAACCAAGGAAAATGCAACCCCAGTAACCCCATCATTCACGTGCTATGTGCTCATGTGCTCAAACAGTTAAACAGCCAGTAATCAGTAAACCCAAGGTTACACTCCAATAGATATAGAAAAATTTATGGCCTGTCTGGAGGAAGGGGTGATTAGTGTATGTTTTCTCTTAGGCAATGAGTAACCTAGATACAATCTTCAAGGTTCCCCTGTCTGGAGGGGGTCTTATCCTTCTGTTGTCATTTTCATAGGCACTAAACACAGAGTTCAGAGTCCATTGGAAAGGTGGCCGAGCATGATCAGCATGATGGAGTCCAGGCCCTATGAATTCCTTCTTCACTCCCACTATGCCTGAGGCTAGGGAGCTGGAGAAGAGGCAGTGGCCCAAGCCCCAGACAGATAAACTGAGGCAGCCTAAGAGCAAGTCTATGCAGAGACTCCCCAGGGTAGTCTAAGGTGGAGGAACGGGCAGGTTTGAGACTCAGGAAGTCTGAGAAGAGGAGGTGGCCCTCACAGCAGGGGAGGAGGAATACCACTCAGCAAGCACACCCTTGTTCACCCCCCAACACACATACACACACACACAAACACGCGCGCACCCCAGCCAAGGGCACAGAGCAGGGGGAAGCAGCAGGACTCCGAAGGCCCTGGGGTAAGGTATCTAAGGACAGATTCAGGGAGCACCCACTCCCACTCAGACTGGCTCCTGGGGTTGGAAGGTCATCAGTGAAGGTCTAGAGACCTAGAGGTAAGGCCGCTCTGCTGAGATCCTGCGTAGGTCCAGCAAGTGAGGGACATGGCAGCCAGAGCCAAGGTGCCTTCGGCTGGCGCCTCGCACACATTAAGAATTATTCCTCTCGCCAGCAAACAATTTGTTACAATTTCCATCGCACGCTTTTCCCTAGCTGGGTGCCCTCCCATACATCCTGGATTAATCCCAGAAGTCACTCCATTCATTGAGGACATGCCTGAGTGTGCCTCTTCTTTTATCAGGGAAATTTTTCATTGTTTTGAAGCACTCATAGGTTTTAATTTGGGGTTGAGATTTTAAAGCCTCCTTCAGTGGTGAAGACATATGAGGCAGCTTGTGGCTGGAAAGATTACCTCTGACCTCCAACCTGAAAGGGCCCAGCAGGGGCCAACAGACCCTCTAGAGGAGGAGAACACAGCACCTCCTCTCTAGGGAGCCAGGGACTGCAGGCCTCAGTGCTGTGTGGCATTGAGACACACCCTTGACCTCTCTGAGCCTCCCCAAGAGAGGCAAAGTCGAGGAGGACTGCATATTTCAGTGACCCTCTACTGAGCACACTCAGGAAAGTCTGGGAGATGCTCACCTTTAAATCCCACAGTCCTGGGGGGTAGTGGGGTCACATAAAAGGCTAAAAGTTGGGAGTTCAGATCTTAAATAACCTGGGACAGGTGAGTCATTATCCTCTCTGACTAGGATGAGCTCAGTGCCACCCTAGGCTGCTGTGCAAGCCCAAGTTCAGAGTGGGTCTAACTGAGGGCCTGGCACATAGTGGGTACTCGATAAGAGTGACTCTCCTGGTTGGACCTTCCTGGCGGTCCAGTAGTTAAGACTCCAAGCTTTCAACACAAGAAGCGCAGGTTCAATCTCTGGTTGGCAAACTAAGATCACACATGCAGCATGGTGAGGCCAAACTGAAAAAAGTGACTATCCTGACCTTCCCGGCCCACCACAGATCCCTTCCACTCTCAGGCTTTCAGTCTCTCAGCCCTCAAGAAGTCAGACCCCCTGGTTCCCTAATCCAGGCTGCCCTCAGGGTGACACCACCTCCAGCCAGAGCCTCTCCGCAGGCCTGGCCAGTCTGGGCAGCTGCCACCAGCCTCCTCCCAGGCCTCGCACAAGGCTGCGTGCTTCCCACCAGAGGTCTGAGGAGTCCTGTCTGTGCACAGTGAGCCCATGACCCACTCACCCACAGGCACCACACCAGGCTCTCTGCTGGGTTCCAGGCTGCAGGCTTGCTGTCCCCCTACCCCAAATCAGGAGACAACTGTCCTACTCCCACTTGCCAGTCCCCCACCGCCACCAGGAGTTGAGGGCTGGGGCTTCTCTGGGCTCTGAGTGCAACTCCCCACGTTCCCAACCCCGACCCCATTACCACCCCCTTCCTGGCTTTTGCTCACACTATTCCCAACCAGCCATGCCCTCTCTACACTCCTCCTTGCCCCACCTCCTTCCCCAAATCCTCCTTAACACTAAGGTCCAGCCTCTTCCAGGAAGCCCTCCCTGACTTCTCCAACCCTTATCTCCTTTCCTTTCTCAGACTCCCAGCACTTCTCCTCAGTCCCAATAACTTCACGTTGCTACCCAAAAGCAGGAACCATGTCACCTACTCATTTTGGGGCCACCAAGCCCAGTACCACTGGGTATTCAGGAAGGATAGGATCATTAAATGATTCAGAGAGAAGGGGATAGAAGTCTCCCACTGATGAAGTAGATACCTCTGTGAAGAGCCAACATTATGCCCATTGTGCTGATGGAGAAACTGAGGTTAAGAGAAGTGAAGCACTTACCCAAGCATCAGGGCTGGGATGTGAAACAGCCCCACCAAATGGTGCTGTTAAGACACAGTCCAGGGAATTCCCTGGCAGTCCAGTGGTTAGGATGCTGTGCTTTCACTTGGGGTTCAGTTTCTGCCTGATCATGGAAATAAGATCCCACAAGCTGCATAGCTCAGCCAAAAAAAAAAAAAAATGACACAATCCACAAATGCACATTCCACTGACATAACCCACCAGCCCTGCAGTCTACACACGCTACCTCGTGTGACCCTGGTACCTGTGCCACCGGGAGACACAGTTACGATTAGGCACAGATAGCCCCAAGAGACGGGGTCACTTCTCAAGGCCACACACACAGCCGCAGCACTGGAGCTCGAATCCAAAGTCAGTTCCCAACCTGGTCAGAGGGCCTGATCACGACTCCTGTGACAGGGTCTGTCAACGAGCCTGCCCACCCTGGTGCCCTCCCTCCCCAGGCTGTGGGATGACCCTCCCTGTCCCCAGCCTGCGCATCACCTGCTCCCAATTATCAGCTGAAACCCGGCACTCCGGGGAGCACCCGCACAGTAGTCTGGCCCTCTGGAGGGGCCTGGCTTTCACGGTTCCAGGTGTTGACACAGACAGCCTCGCCGCGACGGCTCCCGGAAAGTAGGACATGTTGGGGGAGGGTAGGAAAGCAGGTGCAGGCTGGAAACCCTCCCACCACCCTCCTCACTGCCTGGACTGCGGGCCCGCCGTGGAAGGGTCTCCTCGAATGGCCTTGACAACTCCCGGAGGCAGACCCTGCGGGGCCTGGAGTAAAGGCCTGGACTGCCCACTGAGGGGAGAGGCTTGCTCCGTGTCTCCTCCAGTTCATCTTAGCTCAGTCACCTGCAGAGCCCTGGGGACTGTGGGAAGAGAAGACTCTTTTAGCAAAAACCCCTCTCTGCATCTAGGGGTCACTTCACTACTCCCTCATCTGTAAGTGGGGCTCAGGGAATAGAGGCTTCCACATGCCAGATACTCAGGGAGGCTAGGTTGGCTTATCCCGGCAGGATCCAAGGAGGCAGCTCTCCTGGGCCACCCAGCAGACCCTCAGCTCCAAGCAGGACAGACCCGGTCTCCCAGGAAATCGGCTGGGTAGCACTGAGTCCAGGGACCAGTCTGGAAGGCAGGTGGACACGCCCACCCAACAGCTACAAAATCACACCCAGCATGTCACCAGGGAGCCTAGGGTCTCAGAAGGCAAGAGGTACTGCCCCCTATGCAGACAGTCTGCTCCTGAGCACAAGCTCAGGTCATGTTCACAGTTACAAACTGTCATCACCACATCCCAGCTTCCTCCCAGTTCCATCCTGGCCTGAGAGACGATGACAGAGGGTTCCTGTGGAAGGCACCAGGGTGTGGGGTTCAGGCTAGAGCCAGAGAGGCTAAAAGGCTAAAGGCGTGGAAGTAAAGACAGTTCCCTGCTCTTTGCCCTCCCCATGCTAACCCCTCCCACTGCTGAGCAGAAAGGAGGTACAGCCCACCGCATCACACACAACCATCATTCTCAAGGCTGTGGGCACCCATCTTCAGTGTCCCCCACTCTCTTGTCTGCAGCTCAGGCTCCATTCCATCTCTCTCCAAGCCCAGCTCAAGCACTTTTATTATTCAGAAGAGCCTCTTGATTGAAAAGGCCTCTGAGGCATCTCACAAATAAGAATCCTTTAATTGGGAAGTTGTTAACTTCTCAAAGAAGAATTTTAATTTTGCTTCCCCACCACCTCCTCTCCCCCGAAACCTATGAAAACTATGGACTAGAAACAAAGACAGACAAAGCCAAACAGCCCGGGGCACCCCATCCCCAACAGTGCCAGCATCCAAGGCGGCAGAGGCAGAAGAGGCAGCTGGCCCTGCCAATTTGCACAGACACCACAGACCCCACCTAAGAAGTATGAAGGGCTATGTGAAGGCCTCGCACCTTTCCCTTCAGGCGTGTCTGCTCCATGCCCCCCTCACCACCCACACAAAGGGTGGCAGATGGCCGAGGGGTTCAAGGGATGACAGGGCACCCAGACAGGGGTCGACCATGTCTATGGCTTCCCAGAGCCTGACTCCTGATGCACATCTCCCCACCACCCTCTCTTCTGTCCTCGGTCACACTGTCCTAAAGCGGACAACTACACTTAACTGAGCATTTACTATGTGCCAGACGTTGCTCTAAGCCCTTACGTGCACGAACCAACTTAATCCACACAAAGTCAATGCTGTTACATTTCCTGTTTACTGAGGAAGAGGCTGAGGCCTGGACAGCGTAAGTAAATGGCCTGAATTTACAACATTAGTGAGAGGCAGAACTGGGAATGGATTCCAAGCAATCTGACCCCAGAGTGGGCATAATCCAAAGAGCCACCTTCACCTGCCAGCCCCCCTCCATGGCCTGTGCATTCCTTGAGGATCAGGGCCATGCAGCTTATCTCTGGGTCCCCGGGGACAACACAGACCCTACCAAACAGCCGCACTTAGGAAATGTCTGCAATGTGAACGATGAAAATGAATGAAAGGAGTGGTTAAGAATCCGCCCTTCGGCTATGCCCGTGCGCAGGAACTAGAGAGGAGCCTGGGAGCTGCAAGCAAAGATTATCCCAGGAGCCACACCCATGGGTCATCCGCCCAGCATGTGAGCATTGCTGGGGTGAACACACGTGCACAGGGAGGGGCAGACTAAGAGGGGCTACCAGATGGGCTCAGAGGTCAGGAAAGCTTTCTGGAAGAGATACCTACCCCCAGCCTCCTTCCCCAGCTCTCCAAGGTCATGGGTCACCTCCCACTCTCCACTTAGGTAGGGGCAGAAGGGAGGCCTGTGTGACCAGTAGCACTGATTCAGGAGTCAGTAAGTGTCCAAAGGTGGTGGGTGTGCCCCTCTCTGGGCAGGGCTGGCCACAGAGAGAGAGGCTTGATTTAAATGCCATCGACCCCACCAGGAAGCGAGAAGTCAAGGGCTATGGCATCTGGGACCACCAGCTTCACCTGCCCTTCCCCTACCCCATCAACCCGCTCCCTCCCCTCAGACCACAGGAGCACTGGAGGAACAGTGGGGAGGAGGCAGAGACAGCAAAGAAAGACCTGGACTCCCTCCAGGGCTTGGCTGAGTCAAGTCTCAACTCCTCAGCAGGCCTCAAAGGCTTCTGGTGACTAGCCTGCCCCCACCCCTCCTGGGCACCTCATTCCACAAATACTCCAAAGTCTCTGCCTCTATACCTCTGCTTAGCCTGGGCCCTCCCTCCTCCCCCAGACCTTTTCCACCCATCACAGCTCCACATCTTGTTCACACAGCATTATTTATGATGACACACCAAGGAAAACAATCAAACCCTACCACAGAGAATTGGTTAAACATGCAATGGCACACACGGGCTGGAACATTACGCTGCCATTAAAAATCACATTCCAGAACAGTATTTAATGGTGGGAAAATGATCTTGGCATAGTATTAAGTGCAGAAGGCAGGTTAGAAAACAGTAAGTACAGTTTGATCCCAATTATGATATAAATATATATTTTGTAAAAGACTGACGGGCAAAACACCCAAGTGCTCACATTTTCTATGGAGAACATGCAGGCTTCTTTATTTATCAGGAAAATAGAATATTTTAAATGAATCCTACAGCCTTCAAGGCTCAGCTCGGGCACCCCTCCTCCAGGCCCCTCCAGCCCCCCAGCCAAGAAGGTGGCCTCCACTCTGCATTAGTTCCCCGACTCCCTGCCCACTGAGCTTCCGGTGCTCATGCTGTTGCCTGAGCAGTTGGGGGGGCAGTGGGGGGTGGTGGAGGGGGCTGCGGTGCTCCCCCCACCACGAGGGTAGGGGTAGGGCCCAGCCACCGCCTCCCTGCCACCCCTGCCCCCAGCCCTCCCATCACCACGGGCTGCCTTGCAGAGAATCCTGACCACCTGCTCTCTCCCCATCTCCCAGCAGCAATTACAGGTTAAACTGGAGGGCTAATTAGCTGCTCATTCCACCCAGGGCTGACTGATTAGCAGGAATATCTTGATGGAGGTAACTGGACTCCAAAACGAGGAGGACCTGGGAAGGAGATCCTGCTGTCTGCTCCCTGCCAAAACCTGCAGCTTCCTGAAGGGGAGAACAGCATCGGCTGAGCCTTAGCCACATCACAACTGTCACCCAATCCTTCAGGAGAAGGGGCCGCTAGGTCTTCTTCCTCTGAAAAACTGGGTTAACGTTCCAGCCCAGCCTGCTGCCCCCAGCCCTCCCCCAGCGCGCCTTCTGTTTAGCAGACCTTCTCACGGGTCACGGAGGCCTGTCAAGAAAAAGCATTAGCCCAGAAAAAGAGTGGAAGTCACTTGTTCAAGGTCACAGGCAAGTCTAGTGGGGTAACACCCAGGTCCTCCCCCTCCCCATCAACCCCTTCTTCGGGACTTGCTGAGGCTTCTCCACATTCCCTCATACGGGACCAGAGTGGGGGGGCCTGTCACCTCCCACGTTCTGGGTGTCCTACTCCTCATGATAGAGTCCAAGAGGCCATCTGCTCTGCTCGCACAGACAGCCAAGGTCACCTGGCTGCCAGTGCCTGTCACACGCACACACCTGGGGCTGAGCCTCCTCCTGCCTTGAAGGTGTCAGGACTCACACGTTTACTCTGGCTCGGAGTCCCGTGAAATTCCCCATGTCGGAGCCAGTGCCAGCCTCCTGACAGTTCCCTGGACCCTGACTGTCTCAGTCCACACGTTCCCATTCCCGCCTGACCTGGAGTCATGCACACGTTTGGTCAACAATGTGACAGGACCAAGGACAGAGCCCTTCAGCTCACCACGAGAGACCTCCCACACCACACGGGAACCCAATAGCCGGCACGTCCAGGAAACCGTGTCGCTCAGAGGAATGCCCCAGGCTTCTGAGCTGGCTGCCGGTGCCCTGCCACAGCCCGGACTAGCTGGACGCCCATGGCCACAGCAACCCTCCTGGGCTTGAGTTCAGGCCGAGGTGGGAGATGGGAACCCCCCGCGATGGCCTCCCCACAGCCTCTCCCTCGGGGACACCACATCCATCCCGCCCACACCTCCCAGCGGCCCAGAGCAGCCTCTTACCTCAGGTCAGGCAGGCTTGTAGGGAGTGCAGCTGGGAGGGGGACTGGCGATCTCTCTCTTTGCCTGTGGGCACTGGGGCCTCAGGGCCTGCGAGCGCAGGAGGCTGTGGGAGAAAAGGTCAAACCATCAGTCAGAGCCGGGCAGCACGGGATGGTTCTTGGGGGCAGTGGGGGGGCCACGCACACAGAGGGTCTGATCCCACTAGACCAGGCAACTAACACTCACACATCCCACACACAGACTCTCCCTCTTGTTGACACACTCACGTACACACTCGCGTGTGTTCTCAGTGATTCGCACACTTGCGCTTATACACACACACATGCTTTCACCCGTCCACACTGCACTTGGTCTCCGACACACTTACATATCACCGGCACTTACACACACACATGCTTTCACCCGTCCACACTGCACTTGGTCTCCGACACACTTACATATCACCGGCACTTATACACACACACTTGCGCTTATACACACACACATGCTTTCACCCGTCCACACTGCACTTGGTCTCCGACACACTTACATATCACCGGCACTTACACACACACACATGCTTTCACCCGTCCACACTGCACTTGGTCTCCGACACACTTACATATCACCGGCACTTACACACACACACATGCTTTCACCCGTCCACACTGCACTTGGTCTCCGACACACTTACATATCACCGGCACTTACACCCACACGCCCTCTCCCTCACCGACACTCACATATCCTCACAGACCACCAGCTCTGGCAGTGGGGCTCTGCGAGTGGTGGGGTTCCTGGCAGCAGGCAGAGAGGCGGGTGTCTGGATATGCCTCCCCCACCCACCGGCTCTGTGACCTGGGGAAAGTCAAGTCTCTGAGCCTCACTTCTCTCATCCATAAAACAGGGATACCGTCTCTCCCGCGAGGGCTGCTGGGAAGATAAAAGGAGACAAGAGATGCAGGAGCTGGGCCATGTAGGTGCCCAGCCGATAGCAGAGACTGCCTTCCTTCCCAGCCTGGCTCCAGGAGGCAGGCCCAGGTCGATCCCTGAGAGCGGGTGCTGCAGAGCCCCAGGGGTGCCTGAGCCCCGACTTCCTGGTTCCCAAGGATGCCCTCTCCCTCCCTTCCTTCCCTTCCCCTGCCTCTCCTGGTTTACTCCTTCACCAAACATCCTCCCAGGGCAGCTCGGGTCCCAGTCCCCCCTCCCTCCATGAGTGGGGTCGACACTAGGCAGTCCTATCCTCTTGGCGAGGCCCGAAGACACAGGCCTGGGGCTGCAAGTCCGAGGAGAAAGGTCAGCTCCCAGCTCTCTCAGTCTCTGCCTGCGTGGCCATGGGTCCAGCTCCCTCTCCCAGCCTCAGTTTCCTCAACCTCGCAGGTGTTGTTCAGTTGCTA
Organism: Moschus berezovskii; assembly: GCF_049115385.1. NCBI lineage: Eukaryota > Metazoa > Chordata > Mammalia > Artiodactyla > Moschidae > Moschus > Moschus berezovskii. The sequence goes on along the minus strand of NC_142480.1, from coordinate 37,068,328 downwards.
AGACATATCCGACTCTGTGACCCCATGAACTGCAGCACGCCAGGCCTCCCTGTCCCTCACTATCTCCCGGAGTTTGCCCGAGTTCTTGTCCATTGAATCGGTGATGCTCTCTAACCATCTCATCCTCTAAGAAAAAGACCCGAGTCCCTTTCTGAGCTACTGCCAAGAGGTTCCAATCCAATCAGTGTTTCTCAAAGTGTGGGACACATGCCACAGGGGTGCATAAGGGGATTCTAAGTGGCATGCAAACGATTTTATTTTCATAGGTGTTTATTTTTCCAATGACAAGCACATCACAGCTGTGATTTTACGGATGTGTGGCGTGGGGAGCATTGGGTAATCCACCTTCAAATGTGGGTCAACACAAAGACAAGGATTAAGAGAATGCAAGTGCAGGTGGCACCCGGAGGTGGCTGTACCTGCAATGGTGAAAGGGAAACGCAGACAGTCAGCACCTCACAGGGCCTGGCTGCCAGCAGCCCTCATGAGGGTTAGCAGTTCCCTTCTTCTCTGACGAGCCAGGCCAACCTCCCCTTTTCCTCTTAACTCCCCATATGGCACCGTACAACACAGGCCTGGACCCCCAGGGGGACTCACAAGGCCTTCCAGACAGGATGATGGAAGCATGGATGAGTGCAACTCGGAGGTGCTTATCATAACATGAGCAGAAGATGGCAAAGGCCTCTGAGTCCCTTCCAAAGTCAACATTCCATCAAGTCTAAGATGCAAAAGTGGAATTCCTAGCTACATGGTAGGTGAATACGGAGGAACCCTCTAGAGGCAAGTCTTGTTGCATGGGTTGCAAACTTCTCCTCCAAGAAGGAGGCAGGGAAATGGGCACTGAGCAGGTTCCAGGGTCCACCTGGGCTTTCCCATCCTGACAACAGAACCACAGCAGTGTGAACCCAGTAAGAGAGGGCCTGCCTAGCTCCACAGTTCACCAGCCCCAGATTACACTCCCTGCTGCCAGCAGATCCCAAAGGTGCCTCCCAGTGGCTGCTGACCCTGGAGGACGGGAACAGACACAGTGATGCTAGCCCGGGTCAGAGGGGTGGCCAGAGTCTAGGCCATTCCTCAGGCCTGGGTCCTCCAGGCCAGGCCTATCCAGGCAGGGGTACCCTGAGTGGCTGCCCAAGCTGGCTCCCAGTAGATTGGCACAAGTCAGCAAGGCCCAGGCCAGCCTGGGCAGCCCCATCCTGGGCAGGCCTCCAGACCACCTGGCTGGCAGCCCTGAGCCCAGCTCCACCTGAGCTGGCAGGGCAAACCATGCCCACAGCTCAGCTCCGAGCACCCAGCTGCCACGTTCCACGATAATGAATGGGCCTCCCGCTCCCTTCTCCCCAAACCTTCCAGAAGCTCCCACTCTCCTCGGTGGCATCACAAGGAGTTGCTATGGAAATGGGACCACAGGCAGAGTGTGACAATGATTTGGGGCAGGGGAGGAGATGCAGTGGGAGCCAGAAGCTCTGCTGGACATGGGGGGCGGCGGTGGGGTGGGGGGGGGTGGGGAGTGGGCGGCTGCCTGTGTGCCAAGTCCTAGAAAGAACATGAGACCCCAGCTGCAGGCCTCAGAGCCACAGGAGGTGATGGGGACCATGGCAGGGGGTGGGGGGTGGTGCTTCTGACCTGCCCTCCTGGCTCCTTGGCCCTTCAGTGGAGCCCAGGGAGCCCTGGAAACCAGATGCCTGTGTGTCCAACAAAACTAACGCATGCCCTGAGGAACCTGAGAGTTTCATGGAAACAGCTACTTCGGGATGCTGCCAAAGTAGCTTCAGTACTGTGGGGGACTAGACCCAATACGTGCTCAGCAAACACTGTGATCAAAGAGAATGATACCGGTGTGTGTATATGCGTGTGTGTGTGTGTGTAAGAGAGAGACAGAGACATGTGGCTGTACTGGTCAACCCAGTCACAGAATCACAGAGTTTGAAAGCCCCACACCCATTGTACAGATGGGGAGACTGAGGCCCAGTGAAGGTCAGGGTCAACCCAGCAAGTCAGCCAAAAAGTTAGGCCCAGAACTCAGGTCTCCTCTTCCCCAGACCTAAACCCTCTACCCCATATCCCTGGGTTTTCTCTCATTCTTTCATTCTATTTTTGCTGAGCAGTCACTCTGTGCTTGGGGACTGGGATAGAGAGATGTAAAGGATACTGCCCCCGCCTGCCAGAAGCTCAGAGAGGAAACAGGCCATCATGGTCAGAGGGAGGGGGGTGGGACAGAGGTTCAAGGGACTGCAGGAGCCCAGGGGAGGTTATCGTGGGGATTTGAGTTATGTGTTCCAAGCCATGCACCAAAGAGACCTCCGGCTGTCCCCAGCCTGTCTCCCAGCGGCTCTCTCAGTGCAAGGCCCCCTACAGCTCCCGCACAGAGGCCTCCAGTGTGCGACAGCAGTGAGCCCACCTGGGGCCCTCACCTCCAGGAGGTCATGGGGGTGTTCCCCATCAGCACATCCAATCCCCAGAAATGAGCAACCATGAGAAAAGCACGTTATTACACAGAAGGAGTGCAAAGAAAGCTGGTGCCCTGACTGCCCTCCTCCTCCCCCAGGCTCAGCCTCCTCTTGCACTGTTCACTCTTTCCTTGTTCATTCTTGCTTTCCTGGGTGCCTTGCATGAGCTGGGCATAACAATGGGCCTGGGTGGAGCAGAGAACAAGTGAGCCCAAGACACCAGCCATCACACTCGCAGATTTCAAGTCCCCATCTCAGTCAGCGCACGCAGATTCTCTACTGCAGCAGGGTTCTTGGAGGGGGTAGTACTGAGAGGCCAAGAGGGGACACCTTCCAGAACTCAGCTGGAAAGACCCACCAACTCTGCTGTATCCCTCATGGGCCACGCCTCCCAGCAGCTCATACACACTCCCACGACCAGTTCCAAACAGGGGGAAACCGAGATCCTAAGAGGTGGCCAGGTGGACCCCAGGTCGCTCAGTGCTGATGAGGCAGGACATGGCAAGACAGAGGACAGTGAGGAGGGAGGGGCCAGGTCCAGGGCTGTGGAAGGGGAGGAAGGAAGAGACATCTGGGAAGGCCTCCTGGTGGAGGAGGGATGGGGTTTAACTCAGAGCCTGCCCTCAGCCTCCCAACAGGAAGAGAGAGAAATGGACCAGGGGTTGTCTTACCAGCCCATGTGACACAGGGCTGGGCTGGTAGGTAGAGGATGAGAGGGGCATGTTCCTCAACAGCCACCATCCTGTCCCAACCCACTAAGGGCTGCCCCAGTGCCATCTCACATCCCAATTCCCTCTGCTCAGTGGGGAACCAGCTGGAGATGGGAAAACAGTAGAGACACAGAAATGGGGTGGGGGCAGATACACAAGGAAATGGAGGCCTAAAGAAAGAGCAACTGTGATCTCAGTGCCAGAGGACAGAGGGGAGACAGAGAGATGAAATGCATGGGCAGAAGGGGCCATCCCTCCCTCCCCCAGAGCCAGAGCTGAAGATGCCAGGAGGAGCCTATAAACCAGGGCTTTGCAAAGACTTCTCAGCAATAAAATTCTTATTTGAAATGAAATCTTATGCAGTGGGGGAAGCCTTCTATGCCAGACATTAAATCCAGAAGCCATAAAGTGAAAAATTTGATAAATCCAACTACATAAACATGTAAAAACATCTGTACAGCAAACACACTATAAACCAAGTTAAAAGGCACTGGGAGAAAATACTACTAATATACAAAGAGCCCCTACAAATCAATAAGAAAAAAGACAAAAGAAGAGAGAAATTGGCAGTGAATTAGAAACCCACAGTGGAAGAACTAAAATTGGCCAATAAACATATGAAAAGATGGTCTATCTCACTAGCAATCAGGGAAATGCAAATGAAAACGACATGATATCATTTTTTTGCCCATCAGACTGGGAAAAATTTAAATGATTGATAACAACCAGTGCTGGCAAGGATGTGGAGAAATGAGCACTCATGGACCAGCAAAGGGAGGAGGATTTGGCTCAACCTTTGGAAGGGTAATTTGGGAAGATTGAATAACATTTTAAACCCACACACCCTACAACCTAGAAATCTCACTTCTAGGAGCTTCTCCTACAGAATTGATAGCATAGGCACTCATATATAAATATTCAAGGATGCTCATAGCAGCATTGCCGGTGAGAGTAAAAAAGAAATGGCCTAAATGTTTATCAGTAAGGGAATGTTTAAACAAAACACAGCACATCCATACTAGGGAACACTCCGCAGCCACGCAGCCATTTGACAGAAGGAGGCACGTCTATGTATAACAATATGAAAAAAAATCAAGCTGTACAATGCTATTTCAGAATGAGCCCATTTTTATAAATAGCAGATTGTTCGTTTATGCCCCAAAAGGCTGGAAGACAATATCTAGACAGTACAGGGATCACTTCTTAGGAGGGGCACAAGGGGCTTTCACAGTCTCCATTGCCTACAAATGTGTTGTTGAATTTTCAATAAAGAGTTCACTTAATGCTTTAAATCCTGCTAAGACTCCAGTATAAATGCAGACCTGAGCAGATTGGCTGTGGTTGAAAGGGGAGTGGCATCTGTAGCCCCACCCCCAGACCTCTGGTATGGGGTGGGAGTAGGGCTACGTAGGACCAGTTTGAGGACCTCAGCTGGAGAATGTGAAGCCCATACCTCCATTGCCCCAAACCAAGGCCAATGGGGAGTCCTCCCTAGCCAGATGGCACTCAGTGGCAGCAAAGCTGTTTGCAATGAGGCCTCGGTGGCCACTGGGCAGCTCCAACCTGGACTGATTTCTCTGGGATGCAATCACAGTCCATGGCTGTGCAGGAGAGGTTGAGGGGCCCTTGTGCCCAGGTCCCTCCACCCCCTCAAGCCCTCTGCTGAGGACACAGCTCTGAGGCCAGCCTTGGGTAGGGTCCAGCATCTCTGCCCAGGGCAAGGGGACCCAACAAGCAGTACAGACAGGTCATGCTAAAGCCAAGGCCACTGGCTCCTCAGCAGGGCTCTGGCCCTCATGGGCTGGGGTGGGAGTTTCCCCTAGGTGACCAGAAAACCCTGGAACTTCACAATCTTGAGAACCGTAGTCTAAGGCTCAGAGGAGCCCAGGGAGTAAGGGCAACAGGGGAGCGGCCTTTGCAGGTCTAGCCCTGGGCTCTCACAGGGCTCTTGTGCTAGGGAAGGAGGGAGGGAACGAAGAGAAGACAAAGCAACTGGGAAGCTGCGGTGCTTCTCTCTGTGCCCAGAGAGGCTGGGCGAGCCCGTGCTACAAGTAGAAGGCAGGTGCGCAGTGCTCAGAGAGAGGGGCTTGTGTGGGTCCGCAGAGGTGAACCATGGAGAGGGTGTTGTGTATCATCATGTCTAAATCTAGAGTCAGTGAGTGTGTGAGTGTGTGTGTGTGTGTGTGTGTGTGTGTGTGTGTGTGTTAGGGCATAAGGACAGCCAGCAGGCTTGTGGAAAGGCGGGGAAAAAAAGTGAAAAGTGAAAGTGTTAGTCACTCAGTCGTGTCCGTGTCTTTGTGACCCCATGGACTATATGTAGCCCACCAGGCTCCTCTGTCCATAGGATTCTGCAGGCAAGAATCCTGGAGTGGGTTGCCATTCCCTTCTCCAGGGGATCTTCCTGACCCAGGGATTGAAGCCGGGTCTCCCGCCTTGCAGGCAGACACTCTACCAGCCAAGCCACCAGGGAAGATGAAGAGGCCAGGAGCAGGTGGCAAATTCTGAAAACCCACCCCCAGCTGGCCCTCAGCCTGACCCACTGCCTCCGAAACTATCCTCCCCTCCAGTCAGAGGCGATGTCAAGGACCAAAGTTTGTGGGAAGAATGGGAGGGTTATCACAATGCTCAGTCCCCAGGCAGGCACAGTGGAGCAGAAACAGCCTGGGGACTCAGATACCTGGCTTCTCATCGTAGGGCAACTCGACGGGTCACATTAACCATGTCCCCTGGGAATCGAGGACAGCAGAGATCCTCACTGGAGTCCCCAGAGACGGGGAACTTAGGAGGTCTGTGAGCATGGAAACTGCACGAAACTCGTGAGTTTACACACATATTGTGGGGCAGGGAGAGCATGTCTGTTTCAGGTCTGGGGCCATGGCTTTCATCAGATTCCCCAAGGGACCCACAGACCAAAAAAGAATCAGAACCATCAAGCAGGAAGGGAGCAAGGCTGGGCCCCTGAAGGACAGCGGTCTCAGGAGCTCGGTGTCCACCTATCCATCCATGGCTGGCAGGGCAGCACGATTTGGAGGGCAGGGGCTAGGGCAGGTTCTGCAGCTCCAGGTCCCAAGCAGGACACCACCCCCTCTGAGAGTCCCAGGGTGTAGATGCTGGTTCGAGCAGGGATGAGAGTTGTCCAGGGTGAGCAAGGCTGCCCTGGCAGGAGGGGAGCACAGGCTGATGGGGGCAGGGATCAGGGTGGGTGAGTGGTGACCCTGAGCCTTACTCTCAGACTCTGTGGGCCTCTGTGTACCCATCTTCCCCCAGGCTACACAAGGTAGACCCTGGGAGCCCATTCTCAGCACGTGAAAGGAAGGCCCAGGCCATGCAAGGGTGAGGCTCGGGCTCAGCTCTGAGTGTGCTATGCCATGCTGTGTCACTTCAGTCATGTCTGACTCTATGCAACCCCATGTACTGTAGCCATCCAGGCTTCTCAATCCATGGGACCCTCCAGGCAAGAATACCGGAGTGGGTCACCATGCCCTCCTCCAGGGGATCTTCCTGACCCAGGGATTGAGCCCATGTCTCATGTCTCCTGCATTGGCAGGCAGGTTCTTTACCACTAGCACCCCCTGGGAAGCAGCACTGAGTGTACACTCCTGCATTTGAGTTTTCCCACATGTTGTTGGCCTGAGCCCCTCTTCCCTCCTGGGATAGGGGGCAGGCTGCCCTGGCTGCCCCACACTGCTAACTAGGTCTGCAGAGCCCAAGCCCTTCTTGGGTGTCACCACAGTGACCCCAGAAAGGAGAGGAATAAGAGGTTTTATTACAGTCCTGGACTGCAGTCAAGGGAACCTCGGGGCTGCACAGAAGCCCTGAGTAGGGCTGGCAGGCTGGGGCATATGAACTCAGGGGAGCCCCCTGAACTGTCTCTGACCCCTCCAGGGTCCTCTCTCAGCCTGACATGGGGAAACCGAGGCACAGAGCGAGCCCTCTGTCCTGGGTCACACAGGGAGTTGGTGGCAGATCGGGGCCAGGATCCCAGGTTTCCCGCCCCTGGCTGGGTTTACTCTGGGCACAAACGCAGCTCACCACCCTCAGGGGACTCAGTGCCCATCTCAGCACCCCTACTCCTGCCAGAAAGAGGCAGCTGGCACTGGGGGACCCAACACACTGAGTCACAGGCAGGCCTGCAGGGCACCTGGATCCAGACACCCCGAGTCTCTGTTTCCTCCTCTCTAAAACAGAGGTACAGGACTTCCCTGGTGGTCCACTGCTTAAGGATCTGCCTGCCAATGTAGGAGACACCGGTTTCATCCCTTTTTCTGGGAAGATTCCACATGCCACAGGGCAACTAAGCCCATGCGCCACAACTACTGAAGCCTGAGCTCTGGAGCCCACGAACCACAAGAGAAGCCATCGCAATGAGAAGCCTAGAGAAAGCCCGCATGCAGCAATGAAGACCCAGTGCAGCCCAAAGAATCGCCAGTCCAGGTTCGATGCATGACACAGGGTGCTCGGGGCTGGTGCACTGGGATGACCCAGAGGGAGGATATGGGGAGGGAGGTGGGAGGGGCGTTCAGGATGGGGAACACCTGTACACCCGGGGCAGATTCATGTCAATGTATGGCAAAACCAATGCAATAATGTAAAGTAATTAGCCTCCAATTAAAATAAATAAATAAACGAATAAAACAAAGCAGCTATTATTTTAAAAATAAGTAAATAAGACAGGTGCAAAAACTCCTGTTGTGAGGATCAGCAGAACAACAGGATGCTTAGAGCATGACAGGAGCCCTTTCCACCGCCCCGACTCCCAGGTCTGGGCCTCAGTTTCCCCATCTCTAAATGGGAAGCTTGCTCTGAGTGATTCCCCAGGCCCTCGAGCCTCTGAAACTTCTAGGAAACTTTCCTGGGTGCCCAGCCCATGCCAGTGTCTGTGGGGAGACAGGCTGCAGAGGAAGAGACTAGGGCCTGCCCTTGTGGAGTTCCCTGCAAGCTAGGGAGTGACAAGTGTGGCTGTGCAGCAGAAGCTACTCAGCAGAACTGGGTGTGAAAGCTCCCATTCCGGGCTCCCAAACGCGCAGCCACACCGCCAGAGTCTCCACTTCTCCCCATTGCTTCATCCCCAGCCTGTCCCACTCATTACCTGCCTGTCCCCTTTAGGCACTAGGTTTATACCCTTGCTCCAGGGGCCATGAGAAACTTGAATATAGAAAACTCAGTATGAGGCTTGTCAGTGATCAAGGAAGTCTTCCTAGAGGAGCAGGACAAAAAGGTTCAAGTTCTCACAGCGTGCATGCGTTCTCAATCACTTGAGTCCTGTCCAACTCTTTGTGACCCCATGAACTGTAGCCCAACAGGTTCCTCTGTCCATGGGGATTCTCCAGGCAAGAATACTGGAGTGGGTTGCCATGCCCTCTTCCAGGGGATCTTCTTGACCCAGGGATCAAACCTATGTCTCTTGTGTCTCTTGCACTACAGGCAATTCTTTACTGCTGAGCCACGAGAGAAGCCCAGTTCTCACAGCAGACCTCGAATATCCAGATGAGGAATCCAGACCCTAGGAGCCACTGGAAGTTTCATACAGGTCCCCTTGGCCTGGGCAGAGATGCTGGATCCCACCCAGGCTGGCCTCAGAGCTGTGACCCCTGCAGGGGACTCAGGGGGTGGGGGGAACCTGGGCACAAGGTGCCCGCTGCCTCTCCTCCACAGCCATGGACTATGACTCCATCCCAGAGAAATCAGTCCTGGTCTGAGAAGCCCAGTGGCCACCGAGGCCTCATTCCCACCGGTGAGTGCCGTCTGGCCAGGGAGGGCTCCCCGACAGATTAAGAGCAGTGCCAGCCCGGACTCATTCATATTCCGGTCTGGCTGCTGGCTTCAATATGGCTGAGAGACGCGAGGGCAGAGGCGGCCCTCCGAGAATGCCCGGCGATGATTCCTCTCCTATTCCAATTTATTTTCTATCATTAATGCTTTTGAAAAGCCCCACACGCTCTGCAAACAGGGAAGGAGCATGGGGCTGGGGAGGGGAGGAGAGGAGAGGGCGAGGGCAGAGGGGAGCATGACAGAGGTGGTACGGGCAGCAGGCAAGGGGCCCTGAGACCTAGGTTCAGATCTCCACCCCGTCTCCACCTGCCTGGAGACCTGCGGACACACCTGGCCTCTCCCAGGCTGTGCGGAACAGCCCCCTGCTCTGCCCACCTCAGGGGACACTTTCCAAGATCTCCTGAGGGGTCAGAGGTGCGCCGGCTTTACACCCTGTGAAGGGCTGTACACCTTGACGAACCAAAAGCAAAGCAAGCCTGACTGCCCGTGGCAACAGAGGCCTATGAATTGGACCCCAGCTATACTGGGGGACCCCCACCCAAGGGTCCAGGAAAGGCCTTGACTGCCTCTCACCAAAGCACAAGCAGAGGAGACAAGCACCAGGACTTGGACACTCCTAGCCTCACCCCACTCCCATCCCCTGCCTTTTCTGTCTCAGACTCACACTCCAGCCTCCCTTCCCCCACAGACTCACCAAGGAGCAGCCTCCCAACCAGCAACCCTCCTCCCCTACTACCACCCACGTGGAGCCTGGGGTAGGGGTGGGGGATCATTCCCACATGTCCTCTGCTCAGAACCTTCCAGAGGTCCCCATCACCTAAGCCCAAACTACCCTTTGCACAGGCTATTTCCAGTCCGAAACTCCCCCCTCCTCGGCTCCAGTTTGCCTGTCAAACTCCTACCCCTCCTTCAAGATGCAGTCCAAGTTCTCCCCTGTGCAACTTTTCCCGACTCCCCTGGCCGGCCCTGCTCCGTGCTTCTAAGCATGCCGAATCCACCTTCTACGACTGAGTAACACAGTCATTATGTGTGTTTGGCAGCTCCCCTCCATTCAGTGAGCGCTGGTGGCCAGGGGCTGCGTCTGATTCATCCAGCGCATTGCTAGTGCTTGGCAAAGTTCCTGGCTCACAGAGACCCACTGATCCAGTCAGCTGGTCTTAACAGAGCACCTACTGAGTGTCAGACTCTGAGCTGGGTGCTGGGGAGGCAGCAGCAAAGACAGAATTGGTCCTTGCCCTCAAGCTCTTCCAGAGGATGTGCTCAGGGAATGTCTGTTGAATGAATGAACATACGACCACCTTGTAAACAGAGAAACTGAGGCTCAGAGAGGCAAAATGCCCTGCCCGAGGGCACTTTGGCCTCCCTGCCCACAGCTCTTTCTACTCTGTTTCTCCCCTAGAACCTTAGCAGCAGTGAGGAGGAATTCAAAATGTAAGGTTAGAGTCAAAAAGACAAAAAAAAAAAAGGAAGACGAGAATGTAGTGGATTTTCCCCCCTTTCTCCATAATGTAAAGAAAATTGCTTTTGCCAACTATCACAGCTTAAAAGCAATTAGAGTTTTTGGAGGGGACTCTGGGCACGAGCAGAAGAGACAGAGCAAGCGCCCCACACAGAATTTCTCCAGCATTTGTTTGTACCGAGCAAAACAGGAGTGGGGGATTGGGGGGAAGGGGATGTGTTAAAAGCAGCAATTTCCAGCAGCAGAGATGGTAGAGATAAAATATTTACAGCCCCCAAGGGAGGGGCCTGGCAGGGCCAGAGACACCCCCCACCCCACTCCTCATTCTGGAGGCAGGAAAAGGTAGGATAAAGAACGGGAGACAAGGAAAGCCACCTCCCCGCCCCTCCTGCATTGATGGACGCTTCAGACAAGGAGGGGAGAAGCCCCCAGATGCTCCGGCTCTCTCACCACTCCCCCACCAGGCAGGACCCGCAGCCACCAACCACCCCCAGCCATCAGAGATTTACCACTCTAATTGTTAATCCTGCCTCTGCTCAAAATCTGGAGAACATCACCGTTCCAGGCTGGCATTCAAGGCGTGCAATCAGGCCCCTCTCCAGACTCATCCCCAGATGCTCCCAACGGGGCATGTGGCCCTGACTATTTTCTGAGAAGCCTTGCTCAGTCCCACCTCCAGGCCTTGCCCTGAGAAGGGAGTATAAGGAGGGGGGAGGTAAAGCAGGTTTGAGGGTGCAGACCCAGAGCAGATGACCGAGCCAAGGACACACAGCTCTAGGCTGCACACTGCTGCTGCTGCTGCTGCTGTCACTTCAGTCATGTCCGACTCTGTGTGACCCCATAGACGGCAGCCCACCAGGCTCAAATACCTCTCCCACTGAACAGCCTCTTTCCCACCTGGACCCTTCACTTGACCCTTGGCCTCTTGCCTCCAAATACAAAGCAGCCACCAGCAGCACCTTCCTGAATTCCAACTTCCTCCTTCCTAGTTGTAGCACAGACTCTCCTCGAGTGGCACACAAATGACATGGCCTCCACTAGAAGCAAATGTTCTCAGGTTTGAATGGCAACCCCTCCACTAACTGTGTGACCTTTCCATGTCCCTCGATCTCTCCAAACCTCAGTTTTCTCATCTGTTAAATGGGAACAGCAGTAGTACCAATTTCATGGGGCTGTTTTTACAGTTAAATAAGATAATATATGTAAAGTACCTGGCATTGTGACTAGAAGGTGTGCAGTGAACTCACCTCTACCCTACTTCATACTCACTGCTCAAGGGTGACTCTCCAGGCCTCAAGTGGCCCATGCCCATGCACACAGGCTCCCATGCCACCTTGCATCCCCTGATAAAGGCACAGAAGGCACACACCAGCTGGGTACAGAGAGGCCGGGAGGCACTGATGCGCTTTGCACACACACAGGGGACTGATCCCTCCAGGGAGCCCGCGCTTTCTTGGCTTAGGAAGGATTCCTCCTTTCTAAGGACAGGGGAAGCCTCCGTCAGAACCCTGAGAACCTGCCTGGCCAGGTGGAAGGAGTGACCAGAGACTCAGCCTTCCCTCCAGCCTGTGGCTACAGCCCAACCCTCAGCCATCCTCACAGTCCCGCTTGACGCAGGGCCCAGAGAACAACAGTTAGTGGCAAAGTCCAGAGCAGAAACCAGGACTCAAAGACAGTGAGATGCAGCAAAGCTAGGTAGTTTTGGTCTCAAATCCCAGACCCACCACTGACCAGCCAAGTGACTTTCCTGAGCCTCAGTTTCCTCATCTGTAAAATGGTGCCCATAGTGGCCACTTGTCTGCGGTGAGCACTAAGCTCTTCCAGCGCCCTGCCGAGGTTCCAGCACATGCAGTCAGACAGCATGGGGACCTATACTGGTTCTATCCCACCTGCCCCCCAGACTCTAGGCACAGTGCCATTCCTACCCCCCAGCACAGGAAGAGCAGAAGGAAGGCCTGGGGATGGGACAACAACGACCTGCCCTATTTCCTATGACCCTTGCCAGCCCACTGCCCACCCAGCAAGTGGTTGAAGGACCAGTCAACAGATGGGCCAGTGGCCACAGGCAATCCTCCCTACCCTTCTCACAGCAGAAGAGGTCCATTCCCTGCCTCACTTCATCCAGGAGAGGTGGTGACATGCCCCAGGTCCACAGCCCCCATCCAGCCACTTGGGGGAGGCTGAGTGTTTTCCTCTCCATCCCCAACTGCAGAGAATACACAGGCTTGATGCAGGGTCTGGCAGAGCCGCAGAGCTGTGGACGAGGAATCAGAAAGTGTTTTGACCTTTGTCTCTTGCTCTCCCTCCAGTCACCTTCCTCCCAGGGGACTCTCCTGCTCACTGCTCCTACTTCTGTCCTCAAGAAATAAGCCCAGCAGTAAGTGTGGCACAAACCAGGGTTCTCCTCACTGTGGGGGCAGAGATGGGAGCATGGGAAGACTGTCTCAGCCCTGGATGGCTGAGCCTCAGGACACCCCGCTGAAGCCTCCTCCCCAACCTGCACACCCATACTCCCCACTGGTAAATAACAAGGGGTGTGTGTGTGTGTGTGTGTGTGTGTGTGTGTGTGCAGGTGCGTGTACAGAAGGCAGGGCAGGTCCTAAGAACCTGGGGCCGACCCCAGGATGACTGACAGCCCTTCCCCAGCTGGGCTCACCTCTGCCCCTTGGAACCAGAGGAAGCACTGGTCTGTCTGAACCACAGCCCACAAGGCCCAGGAGCAGGGGATTCTGGGATTGAGATACCAGACTCCTGACTTATTGCCAAGGCTCCACAATGCTTTTCTTTTTTTTTAACATTTATTTATATATATATATGCATTTATTTGACAGCGTCAGGTTTTAGTTGCGGCATGCAGAATCTTCTATCTTCGTTGCAGCATGCAAGATCTTTAGTTGCAAGGTGTAGGATCTAGTTCCCTGACCAGAGATTAAACCCAGGCCCCTTGCATTGGAAGCTCCAAGTCTCAGCCACTGGACCACTGCAAGTACAAAAGCACTGTATTTGCAATGCTTTTCAATGTGACACTTGAGATGGGGTTGGCCACTCCCTGTGCCTCAGTTTCTCTATCTAAGGCTAAAAGAATGAGATCATCTCCGAGGCTGCCGTCTAGTTCCAATGTTCTCCAGTTCCATATCTGTGACCCCTGTGACCCTCACAGAATTAAGAGGTGCTCACAAGACACCAAGGGCACCAAGGGCAGAAAAAGCATGTGTGGGTGCCAGGAGGGCAGAATCACCCTGACCCCAAGGAGACAAGGAAGCCTGGGGAGACCTGCACCTGCCCTAGGCTGGCAGAGGACACCCATCCTCCCTCCCCAAGGAGAAAACTGGGCCCAAGCAGGAGAGTGAAGACAGCTCCTCCATGTGGCTAGAGGCGGCCAAAGCCCGCCCTCCTTTCTGCACCTGCCCCAGCTCACCCCTCCGTGCCTCGCTTCTCATCTCTGTTCTGAGGCTACCAAAGACTCAGCCCAGCCCAGACCTCAGGCACAGCCCCCCACATCCCCCCACACACACACCCTCAGTTCTCCCAAAGCCCCTGGCTATCCAGGCTAGGCTCCTAAGCACAGCCCCCGAACTCCAGGCAGCCCTCCCCTTGACTTCCCTCCTACCATCCAAAGTGGCTGGTGCGGGCAGCCCTACGCCTTGTGCCAGCAGAGGCTCCCCTGGCCCTGCATGGCCAGAGCCTGATAACAGTCTCCTAAATTAAACAATAAACAAGAAGTTGTTTTAGATTTTCCTGACGCTGCAGTTCCTGATTAATCCCCATAGCAAACAAAAGGAAAAGAGCCCCGGCTATCCTAAAAGAGACTCACTTCCAGTTTCCAGGCGGAACCTCCAGCCTGAGCCAGAGGAACCACCCTAGCAGCATCCTACCCCAGCCACCTGCCCAGCTCCAGGCTGCTTCCCGCCCCCCCTCACCCCCAGACTCAGGCAATCCTGGGCTGACACCTGTAGACAGCCTCCTAGATCCCACTCCTCCTCCTCTCCCCTCTGTGTTGTGTGACGGTGGACAGGCCAGGTTGTCTTTCAGGCCTCAGTCTCCGCGTCTCTCAAGCATCCTCACCTCTCAAGGAGAAAATGAATTATGTGACCACTTGAGGTTAGACAAGCATTTTCTTATATTTTTTGGAGATGCATGCTGAAATATTTAGGGGTGAAATGTCATGATGTCTATAATTTACTCTAAACTACTCCAGAAAAAAAAAGATAAAGCAAAATGTGGTAAAATATCAACAACTGTTAAATCTAGGTGAGTGGGTATATGGGAGTTTGCTACACTACTCCCTCAATCTTTCTGTACCTTTGAAAATGTTCCTAACAAAAAGTAAAAAAAAAAAAACAATGCATTGGTCACATGAGCCAGAACCCCACAAATAATGCCTCCTGCTCCTGGCAGACCTGAAAGGTAGCTGGATCTCTTAAGTAGGTTAAACATGCCCCCTGCCATCTCCTTTATGTGGTTTCCCTAGAAATCGCTTTTGCACAAATTCCACTGAGTGCTAGCTCACCATTTAGAAGCCTGAGCACATTCAGAAGCCAGACACAGCACTGTTTTCTTCTGACCAACCACCTTCCTCCCACCCACCACCTCCCTCCCACCCACTTCCTCCCTGTCATTCTGCAAAATGACCCTGGATTAGAAATCTTTTTTTTAATATTCATTTTTATTTATTTATTTGGCTGCTCCAGGTCTTAGTTGCAGCATGTGGGATCTAGTTCCCTGAGCAGGGATTGAACCCCAGGCCTTCTGCATTGGGAACTCAGAGTCTTAACCACTGGACCACCAGGGAAGCCCCTGGATTAGAGATCTTGATGCTGGCTCCATCCTCATATGGCCACTACCCTCTCTGAGCCTCAGGGTGCTGCTCCCCGCCCCACCCCCCATTAACCAGAAATAATGACAAGTCAGGGACTGCTTAGGCGCCTCATTCAAAGGCACAGTGTTACCCCACAGAGACTGAAATCCCCGCTTAACAGATGGGAAAGCTGAGACCCAGGCCAGGAAAGACTGGAAGCAGAACACGGAAGGTGGGAACAAAGGGAGGTGAACATGAGCAAAAGCGCCCCCTTACCCCCTCCCTATCTCTCTACCCCTCCCCAGCAGTGTGGATCTAAGAGAGGATCGCCAGCGCCTCCCTTTCTTTTGTTCCTATTTACGAGCATCCTGGTCAGGAATAAATGATCATGATCGCAATCTCCCAGACAGGCCCAGCTGACCCACACTAACGTTGGTCAGGCCCATCTCCGCTGATCGATAATGGAAGAGTTATCAGTACCCCAAATAATCAATTGCTAATTGCTGGATGCCATGCAATTCATCGGGGAGAGTTATGTGTGGCCAGTGACTGGGCATCCCCGCCCTGGCCTGGCATAGCCTCCCAGGGGAGAGAAGGCTTCATCTGTAGTGAGCATCTCAGCAGAAAAGCCGCCAGTAACTCAGAGTTTCTCAAACAGATGTCCTGGGCCCAGCCAGAATCTCCAGATCCAAAGAGGAGGAGGAAGAGGCAGTGGCCACAGAGGCTCTGAGGGATGGGCCACATGCCCTGGTCAGCCCATCTGGTCCCAGGTCCCTGGATCTGCCAGGCACCCAGGATGAATAATCCCAGTCCTTGCCACCAACGCATTCCCAGGCCATGAGGAGAGACCAACTGCCGTGTATTGCAGGCCTTGCACACAGTAGGCCTCACATACAGTAAGTGCACAGTTGCTGCTGCTGCTGCTAAGTCACTTCAGTCGTGTCCGACTCTGTGCGACCCCATAGACGGCAGCCCACCAGGCTCCCCCATCCCTGGGATTTTCTAGGCAAGAGTACTGGAGTGGCTTGCCATTGTCTTCTCCGAGGTGCACAGCAATTGTTTGCAAACCGTAAAGCAGATACAGTATTCTGAGTTTCGAGGAAGGAGAAGCTGCTCCCAGCTAGGGGGACCAGAAGGGGTTTCTAAACACAGCATTTGGGCTGAGTGTGGAAAAGTGGGTGGGATCTACTGGCAGAGATGGAGCAAGGACTCAGGCGGAGGGGTCAGCAGGGCGAACCCCTGGAGGAAGGAAAGCCAGAGCGCGTGAGAAGGGGAGAATCAGTGGCATTGGGCTGGAGCCTAACTGCACAGAGGACTATGGAACGAGATGGCTGGGTGCAGGGAGAATCAGACTTTGCAAAACACTGAGGGGTCCAGACGCCGGTCTGAGTGAACAGGGAGCCCTTGGAGAATGCTGAGTGGGAGCGTGACAACCAGCATGTGTTTGGAAGGACCATTAAATGCCACGGAGTCCACAGTTCCTGCCAGGTTCCGCCCCATGAGGGCGGGGGCTAGTCTTACTCATCTCTGTCCCCACAGCAGCCAGCACAGCCAGGCCCAGAGGAAGCACCCAATAAGAGAACCGCTGAGCGATCACAGGACCCGCAGATGTAGGACAGGGGACGCCTGGCCTCGCAGCTGTGGAAGATGATGTTTGTATCAAAACATGTATTTCCAGTAAAGTCCCAAACACAGCCTTGGGAGGCAGGCAGGGAGGGAATTATCTTCCACTTACAAAGAGGGATGCTGAGGCTCAAAGAGGGACACACAGTGACCTGGCCAAAGTCACACAGCTGGGGGAGCCCAGTGTTCTCCCCAGAAGAGAGCCCCGAAGGCTGAGCCCTGCTTGCCTGGGCAGGGTCTAAGGGTGCCCAGGAGGTAAAGGCTCCCCCTTCCACACTCCCTGACACACACACATACCCGTCCCCGCCCCTACCCCATGTTGGACAGACATTTCAGTGGAGAAATGCCCCAATCACTGCCTCACTGAGCATCCCCCACAGTAACCCCAGCTGGGATTGGCTGTCTGTCACCATGACAGCCTGTCCCTGCACCTGTATCAGAGACAGGGCTAAGCAGAGACTCTCTAGAATCCCCAAGCTTGGTCTAGATAGACTTTGTTGAAGACAGACCCACATCTCCTCAGCCTCCACTTCGCCAAAGTTTGGGACCCATATCAAGGCAGCAAGAGTCCTGGACCAGGAGTCCAAAGACAGGGTCAAGGCCAACTCATTGTGTGACTCTGAAGAATCACTTGCAGGTTTCTTTATCTGTGAAATGGGACGGTACTCTCTGCCTACTTTACAGCATGCCATGGGGACTAAATGAGGGATGGAGCATAAAAACTTACTTATAAAATTATAAATTGGGCTTCCTAGGTGGCATTAGTGGTAAAGAACCTGCTTGCCAATGTAGGATATGCAGAAGACATGGGTTTGATCCCTGGGTCAAGAAGATCCTCTGAAATGACAACCCACTCCAGTATTCTTGCCTGGAAAATTCCATGGGCAGAGGAGCCTGGTGGGCCACAGTCCATGGGGTCACAAAGAGTCGGATATGACTGAGCATGCACGCACCACATAAAATTATAAAGCAAATTTTTTCCTGAAAAATAAGACTCCTCTTTACTTCAGCGTAGAGACTGAAACTCCAACAGAACTCACTTCTCTCTCCCAGCAGAGGGCAAAACATGACTGACACTGAGATTCTTCAGTGTATCAAGCTAGTGCATGCTTTATATGTATTATTTCAAAGTATGCTAATGACATCCCGAGAAGGTAGGTTATCAGTCTCACATAAAAGATGAGGAAACTGAGGCCAGAAAAGTGATTTGCCTGAGCCCATCCAGCTCAGAAGCGGCTGAGACAGAATTCAGACTCAGTTCCAGATGGCTCCCATGCCCAAGGCAAGCCCTTTTAATCACACCAGACTGATTTAGGGCCCATTTCCATACTCCAAAATCTCAAAACTACAGAATCAGTGATCAGGGTAAGGCTGCATGTCACACCTGAGCTGTGTGTCACACACATATACTGCACTCAAACCTGAGATCCCGACATCAGAGGCACTGTGTCACCCCACGGCCTGTGGACCAGCAGGGCCAGGGGAGTGGCATGGGGAGTGGGGGTGGGGTGTCTGGCACAGCTGGTCCTGAGTTAATTGGATCAGTCCTGGGCATGGAGCCGCCTGTCCGGCTGCCCTGGCAGATGGGTGCTAAGACTGGGCCACCTGCCAAGGCCCAGCCTCCATGTCCAAACCAACCTGGACACTGAGGTTCTACTTTGGCCTCCTCCCGCTCTGACCCTGGGGGTGGGCAGTGCCCTCATAGATCCAGAAGGCCAGAGTGGCAGCCGCTATCCCTCCTGGGTGGCGGGCTCCACCCCTGATGTGGCCATATGGCCCCATACTCTCCCTGACAGCTGAACGGTTGAAGCAAGTGCCTGAGCAGGCCCTCTGCAAAGGCCCCGAGGCCCTGGGCACCCCACCCATCCCAACCCTTCAGGCTACAGGCACAGCCAGGAAAACCCCCGGCTGGAGCCCCTGCCCCCAACTTGCTTTATGACCTTGTGTGAGTCACTGTCCTCTCTGAGCTTCCAACTCTTCCTCTTGTCAAACAGTGATGCTGACCAGCCCTCTCCCCTTCCCTTTGCATTCCACTTCCTAAGTCACTGACTTCCACCCGAATTCACTCCAAGTCCCCACGGAGACAAACTTATTCATTTTATGAACATAAAATTTGAGGCCCGAGAAACTTCAGGGACTTGCTCAACTGCAAACAGGGGAAGGGCCAGTAATAAACTCATTTATTGACACCAGGATGCCTGCCGACTCTGTATGCCCAGGAGGTGGGCATGGTGAGGCCCTGCCTCACTCTAATGGCCTGCATCACCCCACCGGACTCCCCACCAGCCCAAATTTCCTCCTCCATCAGAAGGGGAACCACGCACAGCCCCTTGGCCATCCCAGCAAAGGCTGGCAAGGCGCCTGGCCCTGCTCTTGCCCCCACCAGCAGCCTGCACTCCTAAAGAAGCTCTAGGACGGCTACCCTGCCTCTGGCTCTCCCAGCCAACCACTCCCACGACCACCAGAGGGAGCGGTTTAAATTGCAAATCTGATCGCGTCCCTCCAGAACTTCACCCCTACAACCTCTGAATACGAAATCAGCCCACACTCCTCAGCTGGGCACTCAAGATCCTCCCCCGTCTTGTGCCAACCTGCTCTGTGCCTGCTGTGCCCCTGCAGGAACCACTCCACTGCAAACATGTTCCCCCCGTGCCTGGCGCCTCCCACCTCCAAGCCTTTGCTAACACTATGCCATCTGCCTGGAAAGCCCTCACTCGGTCGCATCCTCCACTCATTCACTTATCCAGCACATTTCCTGAGCATCCACCAAGTGTCAGAAATATCTGAACAGGTCAGCCCTTCTGGGTCCATCTGAAACAACCCATTGCCAGCCTCCCTCCCCTGTATTTTGCGGGGCCTAGCCAGGCTCCCTTATACCCAGGGGTGTGGGTCCATGTCTGTGACTCCTTTCAGAGCTCATCCAGGGATGGGCCCAGGTTTGTCATAAGTACCCTCAGTATGAGCTCCCAGGCCTCAAGCAAGAGAGGCACCCAATATGGAGTGATCCCCAAGTGGACAGTTCCAGGCAGTGAAGAGCAAGGCCAAGTGAGACACAGTTCCTGGGAGCAGATATTGAGGCCTTGGAAGCCCACAAAAGAGAATCTGATTGGCCAGAGTGGCCCCCAGTTCCCCACAAAGGAGGCCTGAGTGGTCAGGGGTATCTTTACCCCTTCAAGTTACCCCAAGACCCAGACCAGTCAACAACTTCTCACTGTGTGCTTAGTTGGTCAGTCGTGTCTGACTCTTTGTAGATTGTAGCCTGCCAGGCTCCTCTGTCCATGGGGATTCTCCAGGCAAGAATACTGGAGTGGGTTGCCCTCCTCCAGGGGATCTTCCCATCCCAGGGATCGAACCCAGGTCTCCGCATTGCAGGTGGATTCTTTACCATCTAAGCCACCAGGGAAGCCTAAGAACACTGGAGTGTAGCCTATCCCTTCTCCAAGGGATCTTCCCAACCCAGGAATCAAATTGGGGTCTCCAGCATTGTAGGTGGATTCTTTACCAGCTGAGCTAACAGGGAAGCCCACTTATCACTGAGTTTGTTATAATTTAAAACACAAACACAGCAGGGTCAGGGCCTGGATGGACAAGGAAATTAAGGGGGCCACGCAGAGCAGGACTCCTTCCCAGTCAGGAGGTTTAGAGCAGGGAGTGGTCATCTTCCTAAAGGAGGCAGCCAATGGGGGCTGGGAGCACCTGACAGGGGCTTTCACCCCTGACCCCCAGATCAGGGGCCAAAGAGGTACCATGTTCTCTCTCTCTCCTTGGCTTGAGGCCCCATATGGAGGACACACCCTGCTGGAGTCAGCTGGGGATGGGGGATTGGGGTAGGGGTCAAAGAACCAGGGCAGGGTTCAAGCAGGTCTTGATGGCAGGAGTGGGGCCAAGCAGACAGCTGGCTATGTTCCAGCCACTTGGGTACCAACCAGAGCATCAGTCAGGTCAACACAAAGGAGCAAATGTCCAGCACTCAGGGAGCCACAGGGGGACAAAGGGATAAAGAGTGGGGGGCAAGGGGGTCAGGGGGCGGGGGAATGACAGCTAAGAAAGACCGAGTCAGCTCAAGCTGGCATAAAGGAAGGGGCAGAGGCAGAGAGAGGCTGCCCCAGAGTGAAGCCAGCAAAGCGGCTGAGGGAGCCTCCACAGAACCCCCACTACCCCCACCACTCCCACCCCCAGAAGAGCTTTGGTCACTTCTGGGCAACAGCTCTTCCCACCTGAGGTCTTCAAGGACCTGAGTGGCCCTGGGGATAAGTCCAGGGTATCATCAGGACTGGGCTGGGGAGAATGGGCACAGACGCCTGCCTGGAGCTGAGAGCTACTCTAGCTCCCTGTGTCTCAGGTGGGCCATCAGGCCCTATCCCCACCCCCAATGCACATTTAGACCTCTGTGTGGGGAGCCCATCACCTGAGGGTGAGCTCTTTGGCCCATAAAGGGACTCCAGGGGAGAGACCTCAGAATAGTAGGAAGGGTTCCAGGATCCAAGCAGAAGGACACTGACATCCCAGTGCCAAGGATCATAGGTTTGCAAAACATCAAGCAGAGACCAGGCGGACTCTGGGGTCTGCCCAGATGAGGCTGGGATCAAACCAGGAGAATCAGGCTGACAGCGGCTGTGCCTACCTCCCTGTCCATCTGGAGAGTGTGTTGGTCACAGCAGCAAGAGAGCTGTCCTGGGGAGACCCTCCAGCAGCAGATCCCCAGAGCCCTGCTGCCAGGTCAATAAAGAAGGCTGAAGGGCCCTCTCCGCACCCTCCCACTTCAGCAAAGATCAGGGTTAAAGGATACCTTCATGGTGCAAGGGACTGACTGCCATTCCCCTAGCTCCATCTCTGCCTCAACATCCTCCTCTGAAACGGAGAGGAAATGTGCCCACGGCCCCTCCATTCTCACAAGGCAGCAGAGAGATCGCAGAGTGGCAGTGAAAGTGGAAGTAGGTCTAAGCCTGAAAACTAGTAGATATTACCATACCCCTTAGACTCAGGGAGATACAGACTGGCCCAACATCACCACCCTCCACCCAGCATCGAGGCTGAGAACAAGACTTCTGACCCCACGGGCTCACACACTGAGTGCCAGGGAGCAAGGCACATGGACAAAGGCAGCTGAGAAACCCAGCTGCTCCATCCCAGAATCCCAAGCTGAAAGGAAAGACAGGGAGCAATCAGAGAAGGCTTCCTAGAAGGCTTCCTAGAAGAATCTGCTTGGAAGCAGGGAGAATTCAGTCAATGGAGGGGCCTGCAAGGAGCCCAAACTCTCCCTTTCTTGGGCCTCTCCCGCATGGGACACTGGCCTCCCACACCTCTCAGGGCACCATCCTGGACTACACGACCATCCTGTCTTCTACTGAAGAGGCAGGGCTGGCACTGGGGGCAGAGGGCGTGGGGGGTAATTGGTAAGCTTCCTGAAGCTGTCAGCAGAGGACAGGAATGCCAGAAGATGGAGGTGAGGATGGGGGCATAGCGCAGTCACAACCTCATCACAGAGTGAGACAGCGGGAGCATGGTTCCAAGAAAAGCAGGGGAGGGAGGGGAGGGGCGGGGTGGCACCAAGCTGGGGGCCTAGTGATTCCCCTTCCAATCTCTAGGCTCTTGGGAGCTTCTTGGCGGCCAGGGCGGACGGGATGCACTTTCCTGGCAGTTCCCTTCTTCCAGCCGCCTGTCCCACGGAGCAGAAAGAGCAGGGACACACACACACCAAGGCACGTTTTCCAACTCCCAAACCTCAAACCCGTCCTCAGCCTGGCTGCAAAGATGACCTCGCGGCAGTGAGGCCGGGAAGCCGTCGCCCCGCGGTCCCATCTGACCCTGGCGGGGTCACAGGAATCCAGCGCCCCGAGCGCCTCCAGAGCGGCGCTGCGGGGCTGAACCGGTGTCCCCGAGAGCCGGCGGCTGCGCTGATAAAGTGGATGTTCCCCCTTGACCCGCCGGGTGGCCCATTCCTCCCTCGCGTTCTCTCCAAGAAAGGCAGGAATTCCTCCATGACAGCGCCTCCATCCTCTGCCCCCACACGCAAAGTTGCTCCAAGTCGCCGGGGTTCTGATGGCAGGTGATGGGTAGGCGGGGCCGCGCAGCGGGCGAGAGCGCGGTCACGAACCGGGGTGCTGAGCGCGCTCCCCTCCAGCTCCACGCGAGCTCCCCACTCACAACGGGCGCGCACCCAACACCCCACCCCCAACCCGCTGCCCCCGAGGCTCCCGCCCAATCAGAGGCCGCGCACGCGGCGCCGCCGGCGGGCAGACACCCCAGCTCCCCGGCCTGCGCCCCCGCGGCCCCGGCCCCGCCACAGCGTCCCTCCTGCCCAGCCACACTCACCGTCCCGGGCGCGCAGTGGGCGCGCGGCTCCGCTCCGGGGCCGCATTCCCCCGCTGGGCTCCTCTCTGGTTCCCGCTCCGGCTCGGGTTCCCGCTACGCAGGGCTCGGCTCTGAGATGGTGGCCGCGGCAACGAGCGAGGCAGGGAGGGCGTGTGCGCGAGTGTGTGTATGTGTGTGTGTGTGTGTGTGTGTGCGTGTGTGTGTGTGCGCGCGCGCGCGCGGTGCGTGTGCGTGTGCCCGGGAGGGCCCCGCGCTCCCCTGCGCGCCCCGCTCCTGCCTCCAGTTCTCCACACTGCGATGCCAGCAGAATCCCTAACGCGCGCTCCCAACTGCCTGGGCGCTCACACCCGTGCACACACGCGCACACCTGGGCGCGCACACACCCCCGCCGCCGCACAGCCGGCTCCGCACTCCCGACTCTTGCCCTCCTGGGGCGCTCACAAAGGCCCCGGCCCGCCGGGAGCCCCCGGAGCGCGGCCCGCGGAGCCTGCGGTCCTACCCGGCTGGCCCCGCCTTAGATCCTCCGGTGTTCCCACAGGGGCCCCCTCGGGCGTCCCTGCTCCTTCGCGCTCCCGGCCCGGCCGCGGCGCGCTCTCCGCCTGATCCCCGGCCCCGGCGCCCGACTCCGGCTCCTGGTGCTCCCAGCCAGAGGCGCGGGCTCCCTGCTCCTGGCTTGCGCCGCCGCCCGCAGCCGCGTGCTCTCCCGCTCCTTTCTTTCCCTCTTTTCTGTCGCAACCTCTCCTTCTATCTCGTCTCCCTTCTCCCGCCTGCACCCGCCCGGATCCCGGTCCTCCGTCTCTCCGGCTGCCTCTCCGTCTATCTTGCCGACGCCCTCTCCCTAGCCGCCGCCTCCTCGCCACCGGCCTGCGCTGCCCTCACATTCTCCGCGTTACCCTGGGGTGCCGCCCGCCACTCGCCTGGCCCAGGGTTCCGGCGCACAGTGGGCGGCGAGGGGACCCGCCGCGCCCGGGCCCCACCGCCCCCTCGGCTCTCCGCCCGCTCCGCGGCTCCGCGCTCCGGCCTGGCGGGCGGCGACGTCCCGCGCTAGCCTCGGCTGTCGCTGACGGCTCCCATCTCGCCCCGGCTTAAAGGGATAGCGCACCGGGCTCGACCTGCCCCACCCGGGGGCGCCGAGGAGGGCGGCCTCGTGCGCCCGCACGGTCCGGGGCGGTGGTGCAGCCGGGGCCGGGCGGGCGGCGCCGGGTCCGCCGAGGTTGAGCCCGGCCCTCCCGGGCTGGAGGGTGAGTCAAGGAGAGCCGCGGTCGGGCCGGACCGCGCCATCCAGGGGGCGCTCAGTGCTTGTTGGCGGCTGAGCCTAGGGGCACGCCGGAGGTGTGGGGCGGTGCAGGCTGGGCGCCCGGCACTGCGGGGCGGGGGGGAGGAGGGATCAGGGAAGCAGCTGTCCGGATCTGAGCACAGGGCGAGGACACCTGTCATGCCGAGAAGACAGGGCTCACAGGATGGCCTCCCACTACTGGACTGTGTGACCTTGGGCAAATGCCTGCCTCTCTCTGACCTCAGTTTACAGTTCCTTGGAAGGACATTGAGTTCCATCATCTCTGGGGCTCTGATTTAGTATTATCAATAGGTCCCTCCTCCCTGTAAGAGCAGGAAGTATGACGGAACTTTGCAGGGTGCAGGCGGTCCGGAAAAGCTCCTGGAGGAGTTGACATTGAAGCTAGGTATTGAAGGATGAGTAGGAGTTGACTGGGCAGAAAGAGCATCCCATTTCAAGAGGACATGCAAAGACCTAGGTGTAGGAAGCAAAGAAAGATGCCAGGTATGATTCCTGGGTTGGGAAGATCCCCTGGAGAAGGGCTAGGCTACCTATTCCAATATTCTTGGGCTTCCCTGGTGACAACCGGTAAAGAATCCACCTGCGATGCTTGAGACCTGGGTTTGATCCCTGGGTTGGAAAGATTCCCTGGAGGAGTGCATGGCAACCCACTCTGGTATTCTTGCTTGGAGAATCCCCATGGACAGAGGAGCCTGGCAAGCTACAGTCCATGTGGTTATAAAAAGTCAGACAGGACTGAGTGGCTAAGCACAGCACAGCATATTGGGGGTGGGACAGGGGAGGCGAAGAGAAGCTATCATAGCCTTGAGTTGAGGAGTTTCAACTTTGTTCAGGGGTAATAGTGGGGATGACACAGTCTAGGGAGAAACCCTTCTCATCCTTCAGCCATCACAGATGTATTACTAAGGGCTCCCCAAATCCGGGAGCCCTTGAAGGAGACCTCTTTCCTGTTCCTAAGCCCAGTCCCAACCTCTGGCTCCCAATCTCTCCAGCCAGACGCAGCACAGCCTCCCCCTGCTGACCGGAGCTGGAAATGGAAGAAGTCCAGGCCTGGCTGTGGTGGTGCTTTGAGTCCCGGAAGGGTCAGACATTAGCACCCACCAAGCAAGGTGCCCTGCAGAGACCCCAGACTTAGTTTTCAAGTCATACCCAGTGCCAGTCCCAGCCTCAGTATCCTCTTCTGTACAATGGGAATAAAAATACTCAGCCACCAAGGAGGTTGGCAAAGAATTCCTGAGGAATGGCACACAAGGATGACCCCACATACAGGAAGCATTCAGCAAATGTCCTTTTCCTTCCACACACCTGGCCTTGGCTCTGTGGACCATCCCCAAAGTGCTTGCTGTCTCCCTTTTCCCTCCTTCCCTGGCCATTTTCCTTCTGCCTTCCTACCAGACTTTCCAGGGGCCTCAAGGGAAATGAGCTCATGGCTGTTACCTGCTATGGCTCAACACACCTCTAGAGGCGTCTTCCCAGGGCTTGCAGGTGGACCCTAGGGAAGCCAACCAGAGGCAAACAGCCTTTCCCCAGAGTCCCTGACATCCAAGCAGAGTAGCAGTCTACATCCCCTTCCATTTCTTCCACTCTCCTGTGCTGGGAGCCACACAGCCTTTGTGTTTGTGCTTGGGAATTTATGTCCCCAGTTTTGCTGTGCAACATCAGATAAGTAGGACACCCTCTCTGAACCTCAGTTTCTTTCCTAAGTACGGGGACAAGCTGGTATGCCCAAAAGGGGCAATGAACATAAGTCTAAGTCATTTATTTTCCCTCAACAAGTCCAGGCCATGTCCCTTTATCCAGGAATTCTTCAGAGAGGCAGACAGATACAAAAGACTCTTGGGACCCTCTGATGTCCTGCCTTTGTGCTAGTGACCAGGAGCTGTTACTGCCTCTGCCTCCCAGCAGGCTTTGCAGAAAGTCAAGGCATGAATATGAACAGACACATGCAGGAATCACTCCCCACTGCCACAGCAGCAGAGTTTAGGGGCCAGGCCAGTGTGGGCAGCTCCAGGAAGATGCTCCTTCATGGGAAGCTAGGAACTAGCTGCTTCCTGACACAAGGGCTGAGTCGGTGCCCCTACTGATGTTTGCTCACAGCTCCTCTGATGTTTTCAGCTGGGTCCACAGGCCAGTGGGGGAGACTAAGTCAGGTCTATCCAGGGGCTAAGTGGCCTGCATGCAATCCCAGGAGACAGTGGGTATTTCCTGCCTGGCTTCTCAGTCAATAACTGGCTTCCTGGATCAGGCTGGAAAATAGGGTCGCTAAGAGAGAAATACTATCAAGGTTGGTCATAACTTTCCTTCCAAGGAGTAAGCGTCTTTTAATTTCATGGCTGCAATCAGCATCTGCAGTGATTTTGGAGCCCCCAAAAATAAAGTCTGACACTGTTTCCACTGTTTTTCCATCTATTTCCCATGAAGTGATGGGACCAGATGCCATGATCTTTGTTTTCTGAATGTTGAGCTTCAAGCCAACCTTTTCACTCTCCTCTTTCACTTTCATCAAGAGGCTTTTGAGTTCCTTTTCACTTTCTGCCATAAGGGCAGTGTCATCTGCATATCTAAGGTTATTGATATTTCTCCCAGCAATCTTGATTCCAGCTTGTGCTTCTTCCAGCCCAGCGTTCCTCATGATGTGCTCTGCATATAAGTATATTAAAAAGCAGAGACATTACTTTGCCAACAAAGTAATATACTTGATAGTATATTAAAAAGCAGAGACATTACTTTGCCAACAAAGGTCCGTCTAGTCAAGGCTATGGTTTTTCCAATGGTCATGTATGGATGTGAAAGTTGGACTGTGAAGAAATCTGATCGCCGAAGAATTGATGTTTTTGAACTGTGGTGTTGGAGAAGACTCTTGAGAGTCCCTTGGACTGCAAGGAGATCCAACCAGTCCCTTCTAAAGGAGATCAGTCCTGGGTGTTCATTGGAAGGACTGATGCTAAAGCTGAAACTGCAATACTTTGGCCACCTCATGCGACGAGTTGACTCACTGGAAAAGACTCTGATGCTGGGAAAGGTTGGGGACGGGAGGAGAAGGGGACGACGGAGAATGAGATGGCTGGATGGCATCACCGACTCTGTGGACATGAGTTTGAGTGAACTCCGGGAGTTGGTGATGGGCAGGGAGGCCTGGCGTGCTGTGATTCATTGGGGTCGCGGAGAGTCGGACACAACTGAGCGACTGAACTGAACTGAACTGAACTGAAGAGAGAAATGTCCCACCCAGTCAGGCTTTCTCCTTTCTGTCTCTCATCCCACCTTCCCACCTCCAAGTCTTTTCCCACCTGTCCTACCACCTCTTGGCTTCCACACATTCATCCACCTCTCAAGTCGTTCCACACCTAAACGCTTCCCCTGAGTACTCCCTTCCCTCTCCAATCTCTCTCCTCCTTTGTACTCTTAACCTCCTGTGTGTCAGGAGTTTTCATTCATTGGTTCATCTTTACACTAATTCTGCTGTTATCATTCTCATTTCAGAGAAGAGGAAGCTGAAGTTTAGTGTGCACTTCCAGGATTTGAACGGAGAGTCATTTTCTTCATTCTTTCCACAAACATTTGTTGAGGGCTTGCTCCATGCCAGGCTCTGGGCCAGGTGTAGAGAATACACATCAGAGGACCTGGGGTCTAGAGAAAGACAGAGAACACTTTACATTGCAAAGAAACATAAAATTACCACTAGGATAAGTGCTGTGAAGCTCTGTGGAGCTATTTGGTTGAGGCACAGTCTGGTCTTGAGAGTCAGAAAAGGCTTCCTGCAGGATGTGACATTTTGACATTTGACCTAGCACCAGAAGGTTGGGTAGACATTAACTTGGAGCAGTCAGGGGCCCCAGAGAGAGGGAACAGCTTGTGTAAAGGCCCTGTGTTGAGAGGAAGAAGAGAAAGGCCATGTGGCCAGAGCATAAGGAGAGGGGACTGGAGATGGGGCTGCATGGGGCCAGGGCAGCAGGTTCCAAGGGACCCCACAAGGAGTTGGACGTTTAGCCTGGCGGCTCTGGGCTGGCCCTGGAGGTTTGAAGCAGAGGACAGTGCCCACTGTTCCTCCAACTGCTCCCCAGCCCACCACTCAGCACCTTCGCCCCCAGGGGTCACTTCCACCCCTTTCTTGTGATGCCCCAGCCCTAGCACAAGGTGGGACATGCTGAGGCTCAGACTTGCAGCTGAACTGACCACTTGGAGGAGACCTTGGCTCAGCCTTCACCCGGCCTCTGGCTGAATGACTTTGGTCAGCTCCCACCCTTCTCTGTCCCTCATAACTGTAAGACGAAGATTAGACTGATTCCTTTGCCATCTCTGGTTGATCCTGGGGCATAGCCTGTAATAAGTGAATGGAAAAGACTCAACAGTCAAAATGATCCTGCCTGAGCCAGAGGATTCAAGGCCTAGAGCCCTGCAGGGGTATGGAGTAGGGTGCTGCTTGGGGCCTGCTGCTGGCCTACTGCCGTCCCATCTCGCCTCTCCTCCTGAGTTTACCTTCCCAAATGAAGCACTCCAAGGGGGCTTTCCTCCTCCCCTCCACCCCAGCATGGCCCATGCCCTCACCCACTTCTCCCCCATCAGATGTTTGGGAGTCCCTGTTGGCCTGTAAGAACTGAATTGGATTCCTTGGGCATTTGGTTTTCCCATCTGTAAAAGGGTGTCACCCTTTCTCCTCCTAGCTCCCTGGGAGGAGAGAGGATGAATAAACAGCTTATTGGTGTAACCTCCACCTTCTCTATCAGGAGCACTGCTCCCTTGTCAAGTGTCATCCTGGGACCTTGATGTCAACAGCACTGGGGGAAACAGACAGGCCAACTGACCTCTGATTTTTTTTTAATATTTATTTATTCATTTATTTTTGGCTAGATGGGGTCTTAGTTGTGGCACACAGGCTTCTCTCCAGCTGTGGTGCATGTAGCTCAGTAGTTGTGGTACTTGGGCTTAGTTGTCCCAGGACATGCGGGACCTTAGTTCCCTGATCAGGTATCAAACCCAAGTCCCCTTTGTTGAAAGGTAGATTCTTCACTACTGCACAACCAGGGAAGTCTCCCAGCTGACCTTTTAAAACCTCCCCCAGAAGACCATATCCAGCTGCCCTCCCCAAGGACACCACACACCTCCCAATAGGAAGTTCAGGGAAGGTTGACTCTTGGGGTGTAACCTTCCCTCCCCCAGTGCACCCTTGTGAGTCCAGATAACAGCTGGAGGGGGGCCACTTCAGGACTTTCTCCCTCTCTGGGCAACAATGCCCTGTGCCCTGTGGGAGGCTCACTCCTCTGACTTGTACTTGCTGCTCTGATTGGCCTTATCTTTTTAAGGGTCCATCCTAAGGATGCTGCCCCCAGGTCAGCAGCAGCCCAGGCCACGTCAGTTCACAGTTCCGTTCTGGCAGCTTTTTCTACCATAATCACACCTATCTGTAAGTGGGGAAGCGCTTTGCTGTCCACAAGTCTACTCTGGTGCCTTCACAAAGCCTCACTACAGCCCAGGAAGTGAGAACAGGGATTGGCCTCATTTACAGATAAAGAAACTGAATCGCAGGGTTGTGACCAGTACAGACTTTGGGGACCTGCAGTCCATCTCAGTCACATGGGGGAGAGGGCAGTCAGGAAAGGAGGATGCCAAGGGCAGCAGGAGAAGTGGTTGTTGCGGATCTGAGTGGAGAGGTGACCCTGCCTGTTACTGAGAGGTGGGATTGGAATTGCAGTTTGGGAGGCCAGTGAGGCAAAGGGAGTTTAAGGACCTGAGAGTACACACAGTTCGGGGAACAGACCTACACTTCAGCTCCCACTCACAGAGGATGTGCTCTGTGCCAGGCCCTGGGGGGCCCGGTCCTCGGGGAACTCACAGGCTGTAGGCAGACAGGCACACCCACAGAGGAAGGCCAAGGTTCCGAGTTCTGGAGTGGTAGGTACTGTGTCGAGGTGGCTGGCAGGATCACAGAACTGAGAGTCAGGAGCCCACGGCGCCTGGCCCTGAGCCTCAGAAGAGATGAGGGGTTTTCCCACGCTCACCTGAGCTGGTGTCCTTAGGATCAGGCTCTCCCAGAAAGGCTGTGGATTGGCTGGCCTTGAAGGGTGCATAGGAATTCACTGGGCAGGGGAAGGGGGCCTGAGGAGGCGCGAGTGCAAGCAGAGGTTGCCTTTGAGTCCTCAGCACCCATCAGCCCGGGGCCTGGCTACTGCAGGCATTTAGGGAGCATGTGCTGGCCAGTTGGATGGTGTTTGAATGAAAGAAGGAAGCCAAGGAAGGAGAGTGGGAGGGAGGGAGGGAGGGAGAAAGGGAGTGAGGACGGCTGAGAACAGACAGAAAAATAAGAAAGAACCCTCGCTGTCAAGGAAAGGGCAGGAGAGCAGATGGAGGGACAGGGAGAAGGTGGCAGGGGATCAGAGCCAGGTCACCAAGATCCTTGAATGTCACGGCAGGGGGATCACTGTACTTTGAAGGATTTTAAAGTACATACATCTGGTGAGGCAGATGATCAGATCTGAATTTTTGGACACTCCCTCCAGCTCCTGTGTGGAAGAAAGATGGAGGGGTGAAACTGGTGGTCAGAGCCTGGAGAGGCGGCCAGTGGGTTCCTCCAGATGAGGGGGTGGGGTGGAATGGAGGGTAGATACTTAAGAATTCAAGAAGCCGGGCTTGGTGAGAGCGGAGGTAAGGAAAGGAGGGGCTCCCCAAGGCCTTTCGACAGAATTTCCCGGGAGCTGACCCCTGCCAGGCTTCATGACTTTGGTCCAGAGAACACTCACACCCACCTCCCTGAGGATCTACACTGTGTAGGGGGCACCACGGTGCTTGGCTTGAACCCCCTTCAGGCTGAAGCACTCCTCCACTGGGAGTGTTGAGGCTGGCTGGCCGGCCACAGATGAGCCCCTGCCCCTCAGCTGAAGAAAGAGGCGCCCTGCCCAGGACCTTGCCCCTCCAGGGACAGTTGCATCCAATAAGTGACCAAGAAGGTATTAATCACTCAGTTGTGTCTCTTTGCGACCCCATGGACTATATATAGCCCATGGGCTTCTCCAGGCAAGAATACTGGAGTGGGTTGCCATTTCCTTCTCCAGGGGATCTTCCTGACCCAGGGATCGAACCCAGGTCTCATGCATTGCAGGCAGATTCTTTACCATCTGAGCCACCAAAGAAGTCCAAGGCAGGGGATAAAGGCCCACCTTCCTGGCCCAACTCAGGATGAGTCCACAAAGAGAGCTCAGGTCCAGGATTCCCATTGCTCTGTGCTATGAATGCATCACAAACCATCTCCCCACTCTGCCCCATCCTGCTTCCCTCACTCCCTCCCTGCCATGGCTCTCAGTCCCAATAAACCTCCTGCACACTAATCTTCCTCAACATGCTGGTATTAACATCCCTAAGGAAATTTTGGCTCAGAGATGTTAAGTAACTTGCCCGTGGTTGCACAGCTGATAAGCGGCAGATCAGGGGCTGGCTAGGGAGGGAAGAGGCCAGGGACCATGGCTGGCTGAAGCAGAGAGACAGAGGGAGAGTCAGTCCCCAGGGAAGGCTGGTCCAGCCTGCAGACCAGCACTGGAACCAGGAGGGACTTATTCCATCTGCCTCTCTCTCCCCATTCCACAGATGGAGAAACTGAGATCATAGAAGGGATAAGATTGCCCAGGCGCATAACGTCAGTTAATGATGACCCTAGGAGTGTTCCCTAAGGTTCTGCCTCCCAGGCCAATACAGGCGTTTCCTTTGGTTTATTTATTTATTGCTGGACTGGCTTTTCATTGCTGTGTGCAGGCTTTTCTAGCTGTGGTCCAAGGGCTTCTCGTAGTGTTAGCTACTCTTGTTGCAGAACATGGGCTCTAGGCATGCAGGCTTCAGCAGTTGTGGCTTGAGGGCTCTAGAATGTGGGCTCAGAAGTTGTGGAACCTGGACTTATGCTCCACAGCGTGTGAGATCTTCCCGGACCAGGAATCGAACTGGTGTCCCCTGATTGGTAGGTGGATTCTTAACCTCTGGACCACCAGGGAACTCCTAGGCATTTTCTTTGGACCAGACTGCTGTTCTCTTTCCACCGGTCCCTTTTCCAAGTCCAGCAGTGGGTCTCAGGTTCAGAGACCTGACAGGGTTGACCCTTACTCAATTCCCCCAAGGCTGGAAAGAGGTGGCTGCAGTTCCCCCAGGCTTGCAGAGACCTTCTCAGCAGCCTGAGCTGCCCAGCACTGGCGTGAAGTTGGGATGAACTGGACTGGGCAAGGCCGGATCTGACTGGCACAGCAGAGCAAACAGATGAAACAGACAGGAAGGAAATCAATTTGAGTGTTTGATTAATTTTAATTTTTAATTTGCATGGAGAGTAGCGCTCCCCATTTGATACCGCATGCTCACTGTGAGTTGCTTGCACTGGCCATGGCTGCCACCGCTGCAGCCTGGTGTGCCCAGCGGCTCCCTGCCCTTCTGTCAGGCAAGCCAGTCTTTCACATGGCAGACTGGCTTTCTGCAAAGCAGAGAGGAAGGGGACCTCTGCCCCTTCTGCCCAGGAGAGAAGAGTCTACTAAGTCTCCTCTGTGCCAAGTGGGAGGAGCCAAAGCTATGCTCCCTCCTGGGAGGACACCAGTCAGGCCACGTCTGCACAAAGTCATGGTGGATGAATGAATTCTCGGGCGTGGTGACAGACCAGTCTAGGGGGCAAGGGAGATTCTGGGTGCACATCAGTTCACGGGTGCTAAGTAATTGCCCAGGCCACTTACATTTAAAAACAACTATACCTGGAGTCCGGAGAAGGCAATGGCAAGCCACTCCAGTACTCTTGCCTAGAAAATCCCATGGATGGAGGAGCCTGGTAGGCTGCAGTCCGTGGGGTTGCTAAGGGTGGGACACGACTGAGCGACTTCACTTTCACTTTTCACTTTCACACATTGGAGAAGGAAATGGCAACCCACTCCAGTGTTCTTGCCTGGAGAATCCCAGGGACGGGGGAGCCTGGTGGGCTTCTGTCTGTGGGGTCACACAGAGTCGGACACGACTGGAGTGACTTAGCAGTAGCAGCAGCATACCTGGAGTCAGATCTGTCGTAAAACTAGGACAATCTCAGCTCTTGTGTTCTGAAACTTCGAAGGTCAAAGCTGTGCTCTTTGTTGATTTGGAATTTGACCATATACAGAATGGAGAAAGTTGATCTGAACTGGAAGAGACTAAATCCATCATACACACCCTCTAGCTCCTGGCCCTTTCTCCCCAACCCCCTCCCTACCAGGCCCCATACTCTGAGAGCATCAGCCTGTGGAGTTGAGAACAGAGACCCTGGAAGGAGGCAGACATAGTTGGAATCCTGACTCTGCCACTTTCTAGCTGTGTGACCTTAGGCAAATCACATAATCATTCTGAGCATGGCCTTCAAGGACACACCATTCAGTGGCCTCCTCCAGGAAGCCTTCCCTGATTAAAACTTCTGTCCTCACCACTACTATTCCCAAGTGCTGGCCCTGCCCTAAACACGAACCCTCTCTGACCTTTCCTTGACCCACACATTGCATGGGGTGATGTGTTAAAAAGAAGGTGACTTTTGGTGTAGACATCCCTGCTCCAAATCCAAGTTTACCTCCATGCTGGCTGCTTAGGCCCATCTCTCGAGCATCTCAGATTCAGTGGATCCAAACTGAACTGACCAACCCTTCTCAAACTCACCTTTGCCTCTTTCTTCCCCATCTCATTAAGCAATATCCAAGTCTAGGAGGTAGAACCCTAGGGAACACTCCTAGGGTCATCATTAACTGACATTATGCACCTGGGCAATCTTATCCCTTCTCTGATCTCAGTTTCCCCATCTGTGGAATGGGGAGAGACAGGCAGATGGAATAAGTCCCTCCTGGTTCCAGTGCTGGTCTGCAGGCTGGACCAGCCTTCCCTGGGGACTGACTCTCCCTCTGTCTCTCTGCTTCAGCCAGCCATGGTCCCTGGCCTCTTCCCTCCCTAGCCAGCCCCTGATCTGCCGCTTATCAACTGTGCAACCACAGGCAAGTCACTTAACACCTCAAGCCAGTGGGCAAGGATCCACTGAAACTCTTCCCTCTGCCTCATTGCCCACATCCTACCTGACCCAGGCCCTCTGTCCCCACCCTCCACTCCTACCCTCTGATAGCGCAGGCAGAGGGAGAGGGATTCTCCGTTGTATTTACTCCACTGCATGGCAGGGCTAGGGGAGCCTTCTGAGAGCAGCCAGCCCTCCCCTCCATTCTACAAGATGAGGACCCTGGAACCCAAAAAGAGACAAGACCTGCCCTGGGCCCGATGATCAACTGCCTACAACAGAGCCACAGTGAGAAGTCCGGTGTCCTCTGCAGCCCAAGTGGGCATTGCAGGGAGGTCATGGTTAGAACCAGGCCCTGGGACAGTGGTAGAAGGGAACCTGAAGCACCCCAAGTCCCAGCCCACCTACCCTCATACCCAAAACCCAGAGAGTGTGCAGAGGAGGGGTGAGGGCTGGGCTGTGTTCAAGTTCCCAGGCAGAATGAGTAACCCACTACTGAGAAGCTCACAAAAGCCACACATCACTCCATGATGGCTCCACAGCCCAGCACCTCGCAGTCCTACTTGCAAGTGGCCACAGCAGCAAGCAGAAAGGGGCCTCAGTTAAGACTAGAGCCAGGCCCCCTCTCCCTATACCCATTCTCATACTGTCTGGAATTCTATAAACCTTGCCTGGCTCAAATGCAAATTAATCCATTCTGGCCATTAGAAGAGTTGGTACAAGGGTGGCTAAGAGGGCATGATGAAGAGTCATCCCAGTTAGAAGTCCCATAGAGAGACCCCAGGGTAGACCAGGCTGACCCCTTTTATTGACCATCTTCTGCGTGCCGGGCACTGAGCTAAGGGCTTCACAAGCTTCCTTGCTGCTCCAAGGTCCCCTCCCTGTTACCCAAGCATCATTCAAGCTCTGCCAGCCTGTTTCCTCTCCTGTAAAATAAAATTAGTATTAAGAGCTACCTCTAGAGACTATTGGGTGATTAAATAGGAAAAGGTGTGTAAAGTGCTTCCTACAATGCCGGACACAAAATACATGCTAATTTACTGCTAATTATAGATGAGATGACTTTTGTGATAAAGCCAAGAACGGATCCAGTCCATGTTCATGCTTGTTAAATTTGAGCTTCTGGACTTGCCAGGTGGTCCAGTAGTTGAGAACCAGCCTGCCAACGCAGAGGGTGTGGATTTGATCCCTGGTCCGGGAAGATCCCACATGCCACGGGGCAACTAAGCCCATGTGCCACAATTACGGAGCCCTGCTCTAGAGCCCAGACCCCACAAGAGAAGCCACCACAAGGAGAAAGGACTGGAGAGTAGCCCACGCTCCCCACAACTAAAAGCTCACAAGCAGCAGCAAAGACTCAGAGCAGCCAAAAATAAATAAATCAATAATTTTTTAAAAATCTGAGCTTCTAGTAAGATAAATGCTTCCCCACTTGCTGCTGGAATGGGGTAGAGCTGGGAGTGGGGAGGGGGTTCTGCTCAGAGCTATGGGACAAAGGAGTTGTCTAAAAACCTACAGCATTAATACTAAGACAAAGCATAGAGAAGGGATACGGTCACAGGAAATGGACCACAGGAAGCCAGAATCCACTCTTATCTTTTAAAAGCCTCCATCTCTGAGGTTTGGCCCTGGGTGGGCTGACCCTAAAGGTTCCTGAGTCTTTTGGATTGGACCAAGGCAGGCAGTCAAGGAGAAGGAATGAGAACTTCATCCAGTGGGAGAGAGAGGGGAGTGGCAGAGACCCCAGTGAGACAGAAACGTTAGGAAGATAGTCATGCGGCAGCCACCAATACACAGCCCTTAAAGCACTTGTGTTTGTCCTTTGCCCATATTTTCTCATCTCATCCTCTAAACAGTCATTTCAAGGGTATCATTATGCCCATACACAGAGGGGACCCCAAGAGGCCAATAATGACTTGCTCTTTGAGCCTGGATCTTTCTGTTTTCTAAAAACCAGGCTTGGAACCATATGAAGAAGGATCAAGGAGGAAGCTAGTGCCAGGGTCCAGCTTCTTCTCTGGGTTCCAAAACCCCTGGCCCAGGGCAGTGGGGCCTTCCAGTTTCCAAATCAAGGCTTCTTCAGATATTCAACAGTTTAGAAGCCCAGAAAATGTCTGCCTCTTCCTAGTCTGACTCTGGAAGCAAGTAGAGGTTACTATGGGAAGAACCTGGCCATGTACTGGAGGTTCTTGGAGCAGAGCTGGAGCAGAAATGCTTGAGGTTAAAAAATAATAACAGTTTACTGCACAAACTACATTCCAAGCGCTGCTTTAAGTGCTTTATGTATTATGTTTCATTCTATAGCACCCTTTGAAAGTGAAAGTCGCTCAGTGGTGTCTGACTTTTTGCTACCCCATGGACAATACAGTCCATGGAATTCTCACAGACCAGAATACTGGAGTGGGTAGCCATTCCCTTCTCCAAGGGATCAAACCAAGGTTTCCTGCATTGCAGGCAGATTCTTTACCAGCTGAGCCACCAGGGAAGCCCAAGAATACTGGAATGGGTAGCCTATTCCTTCTCCAGCAGATCTTCCCAACCGAGGAATCAAACCCAGGAGTCATCCCTATTTTACAGATGAGGAAACGGAAGCACAAAGAAGTTATGTAATGCCTCCAAGTTCTCACAGCCTGGAAGAGACCAAGCCAGGATTTCATTTCAGGCAGTGATGTTGCACAGGCCATGACACTAACCACCTACCAAGCTGCCTATCAAAACAGCCAAGTACTGCCCCCAAAGACCAGAGCAACCCAGAATAGTGTTGGGGGTAGGATTCAACTACAGCACTCCTGTAAGAGTGCAGAAAGTGAGGCACCTGTGTCTTTGCAGACTCAGTACAGAGAAGCCAGCTGGGTTGCCCCTGCTTTTGCTCTGTTCCAGAAGACGCAGGCACAGGCAATCGGGCTGCATGGAAATATGAGGCTGCTGACTCCCTGAATAACTTGGGCAAGCCCGTGTTCCCAGGGCTCCAGGCCCCAGGTCCCACCTATGTAATGATTTCCCAGGATGAGCCACTTCTGAAAAGCCCAATTCGGCATTCCACCCTCTCTGGGGAGTTTGGGGCACTCTCCAGGGTCCTGAAATAACTCTCCTGCCTGTAAGCAGGGAGTCTGGAGACCCCCAAGCAGCTGATTTGGTTCTCTGGGCATGTACTTAAAAACAAGGAAGGTACATCAACATTTGAGACATGAACTATTACCCTAAGCACACGTGGGGATCTATTTCTTAGATTCATCACCACCATGACCAAGGACAATCCTTTTGTGAAATCAATGAATTGATGCTCCCTCCTTCCTGTGGGTGGCTCTGTTTCCATTTGAATTTTCAGGTAGAGGATGCACCTCAATGAGATGGGCTGGTCTGTAGCCCTAGAATTGAGGTGAGTGTATCATGAGGTGTTCAGCCTAGGTGCTCAGTAAATGTCATCGGCTGCCATCATCACCTGGAGAAGGCGATGGCACCCCACTCCAGTACTCTTGCTTGGAAAATCCCCTGGGCAGAGAAGCCTGGTAGGCTGCAGTCCATGGGGTTGTGAAGAGTTGGACACGATTGAGCGACTTCACTTTCACTTTTAACTTTCATGCATTGGAGAAGGAAGTGGTAACCCACTCCAGTGTTCTTGCCTGGAGAATCCCAGGGGCGGCGGAGCCTAGTGGGCTGCCGTCTATGGGGTCGCACAGAGTCAGACACGACTGAAGCGACTTAGCAGCAGCAGCAGCAGCAGCCATCATCACCACCATAATCCTCATTATCCCTCATCATCCCTGGGCAGACCCCTCTTCTGGGATAGCAACACACCCAGATGTATACCTGCAGTTTGTGGCTCCAGAAGCACACCTGGGGAGAAGGCAGTGGTTGCATCGCTATGTGCAATGGCCAGATGACAGTCTTTAGAGGGAGGAGGAAGAGGGCCTTCCTTTCAGAGGCTGCTCAGATCCTCTCCATCCCAAAGTTCCCCCTTGGGGACCTGGAATATCCTTGTCCTACCTGTGCTTTCAAGTTTAGACTAAGTAAGGCTCTGAGAGTGTCTCCCTCAGTCTCCCACACACCATTCACAAGTCCTGATGGGGAAACCCCATAAAGTGACTGCAGGACCAGTTGATTATAGGGACATCTGCTCCCTCTATACCCTGCCTCTTTGGGCCCCCAGACTCCCCCATCTCAGTGGGAAACCAGGCAGCCAGATTCTAGTGATTGAAGAAAGCAGGGGCCCTCCTGCTAAAGGAAAGGATTCCAGATACCCTGAAAAAACATAGTTCAAAAAGACACATGTATCCCAAATTTCACTGCAGCACTATTTACAATAACCAGAACATAGAAGCAACCTAAATGTCCATCTACAGATGAATGGCTAAAAGATGTATTATGGTACATATATATGGTGGGATATTATTTAGCCATAAAAAGGAATGAAATTGGGTCATTTGTAGTGATGTGGATGAACCTAGAGTCTGTCATACAGAGTGAAGTAAGTCAAAAAGAGAAAAGCAAATGCCATATAATGACACACATGTATGGAATCTAGAAAGATGGTTTAGATTAGCTTATTTGCAGGGCAGGGATAGAGACGCAGACATCGAAAACAGACATATGAACACAGAGTGGGAAGGAGAGGATGAGACAAACGGAGAGAGTAAGATTGACATACTTACACTATCATGTGTAAAATAGATGGTTAGTGGGAACAGGCTAGGTAGCACGGGGAGCTCAGCTCGGTGCTCGGTGATGACCAGAGGGTGGAAGGTGGGAGTGGGACAGAGGTTTGAGAGAGAGGGGATGAATGTATACATATAACTGATCACAATACAGTAGAGCAGAAACTAATACAACATTGCAAAGCAGTTATATGCCAACAAGAATAAATAAATAAATGGAAGGGGCTCAAATGCTGGGGAAAGAGCTGTGTCCTCATTACAAGACTGGGCAGTGGGGAAAGAGAAGAAGCTACACCTCTACCCTTTGCTCCCCACTCCCGCGTTCTCCCAGTCACCCCAATTTGGAAGGGGCAAGGTCTCAAGGCAGAAGCCCCTGACTCTTGTCATCACTTTCAACCCCAGCTGGCCAGGACCCTGTTATTCGTTCTCCATTGCAGAGTAACTCTGCAGGCTCTACTGCTGGATCTGAGAACCCTCAACTCCTCTCTTCAGCAGACACTTATTAAATACCTACTGTGTGCCTGCCCTGTGCCAGGCAATTCTCTTACACTTGATCCCATGTGATCGTATAAGAACTCTTAGGATCCTACATGATCCCATGGAAATATGTATTTAACAGATGAGAAAACTGAGGCTTAGCGAGGCTAAGTCGTTTCCCCAAGGTCACACAGTTGGGGAGCAGTGGGTCAGAAACACCAGATTTTCCAGTCCGATGAGAGTGGCTCTCCCAGCCCTGCCCCAGGTTGATCCACAGAGCTGACTACAGCACAAGCCTTAGAGGAGGTGAGCTTCACTGAGGAGCCAGAGGAGAAAGCCCTGTCTAGCCTAGCCTACATCTGCTCTGGGAGAACCTGTCCAGCTGGCTCCCTGGGCCTTAGAAGGATACCCCTTGTGGGAGATGGTCTAGATGAAGGAGCAGGGAAGGCAGTCACATCTCAGACTGAGTGCTTTGCTTGCTCCCCACTGGGAGCTGCTGAAGCTGAGGGGGTGGAAGGTGGGCGCAGAGTGGGGTGTACACTAGGAGACCCAGGAGGCAGATGTGCCCTCCTCCCCCAGCCAAATACAGCCCACTCACTTCTTTGGACCACTGCAGAAGACCCTTCTGAAATGCCAACCTTTACTGAAAGGGTTAGTGGTCTCTGCCCCCAAGGGGTCAGGCAGGTAACCAGAAACAGACTGCTGAGGAAGGGCCAGGGAAGTGCGGGCTCTGCCTAAACACCCCAACTACTCCATGTGGGCCTGCAAATTATTCAAGAGAAGCCAAAAGTCAGATTTCCCTCAGAAGGCGTCCATTTTTAAAATATTGGCCACTATTTCAATTTGTTACAGTACCCATGGGTCAAACACTTGCCATCTCTGGCTCATGTCCTTAGATGCTCCCATTGGCCAAGGCCCCAGTGAGACCAGCACAGCATTTCCAGCAGTTCAGAGTTCGCTGAGTCCCTGCGCATCCCCCATCATCTGAGCCTAGGGGATCATGGTCCCCTTTTTACAGCTGTAGAAACTGAGGCTTAGAGGGACAGAGCCCTGGGGGAGGCCAGGCCCTGACCCCAGCCCAGGCCTCCTCGCGCTGACCCCTCACTGTAGCCCAGGGAACACAGACAGGCTCCTCTAGGGGAAGGGGCCTGAACTGCAGCCAGGCAGAACTGGCTGGAACTCAGATGAGGACACCAGGCTGCTCTCTGGAGCCTGGGGCAAAGGAGGCACAAATTTATCCGTCCCTCCATTCTCAGTGGGCCCTTGTGATTGAGGTGCAGGAGAAGGGCCCCTGGGCCCAGAAGAGGTAAAACTGGGTGGCGAGAGGGAAAGAATGAAGGATTAGATTGGATTTTCTCCGTTTGGAGGTGATGTTGGCTCCACTGTGCACTGCTCTCATCATTATTTTTTCTCGAGAAATTGATCCATTGGCTGGAGTGGGGACTAGGTGGGGACCGGGTTCAGGGGCCCGGACCCCCAGGGAGCTAGCTGGGCTTTTCAAGGAGAGACCACAGCAGGGGGCGGGATGGTAGGGAGAGGAGGTGAGAAAATCCACAAATCTGAGGCAAGGAGGCACTGATGTCCTTTCTCAGCTTTTCACACACATGCACACATGTGCCCAAGACTTATGCATGGAAACACCAGCTCATGCACACACACGTGTATATGAACAGACAGACATGCAAACGTTCTCACACACGCCACCAAAGCCTTTGCTTACACGGTGCTCCCCACCTAGGATACTCTTCCCTTGTCTCTGAGTCCTCTTGTATTATTTCTTGGGCTGCCTCCATCCCTAGTGTCTGGAGCCAGAGAGCGGTGTTTGGATTAGGCTGGGGCGGGGAGGGGTGGGGGGAGGTACTGGGCCTTGGGTGTGTGTGAGAGAGAAAGGAAGGGGATCCCAAGGCAGAGTGGGGCTCAAGGATGAGGACCGTGCCCTGGCTGGCAGTGGTGCAGGGAGGTGTCCCAACGCTGCCGGAGCAGGAGTGCTAAGGCTGCCAGCAGGGCACTGAGAAGGGCCCGCTGTTTGCAGAAAGGGACACCAAAGCTGGACCTGAAAATCTTCCTTCCGCGCCCCTGCCGGAAGTCTTCCAGGATCACCCCGGGTCGGGTGCTCTCTCCTCCCTCCGAGCTCCGAGAACCATGATGGTGGGCTGAACCTATTGGATACTGCGCTCAAGAAATCTTAAATCCATCTTCCCGGAGCATCTAACCTCCTGGACCAGCTCCAGACCTAGGACTGTACTTTTAAAACCCAAGCGCTTTGGCGGTGGGGAGGCAGCCTTCAGCACCTAGCAACGGAGAAACCAACCCGAGTGTGATTGGTCAGTTCCAGCTCAAAGGAGGGACGTTGTGAGCTGATTGGGTGGCGATGCTTAGAAAGGGGAGATGCCAGCGACCGCGAAGAAGCAAGTCCATGGGGTTCTGATGTCCTGAGAGCCAGAGAACCGGAGAACCAGCCGGAAGGAGAAAGGACAGTGGGCAGTTCAGAATTCCCGCTCCTGCCAGGGCAGGTCAGAGAGGAGCACTCCAGGTGGAGGTAGGTGTCCAGTTTCAGATCCTAACCTTGGTGTTCCAGGAAGATGGGCTCAATTCTCAGTCTGCTCATGGAGGCAGCACTATTGGCAATAAAACAGAAGTGTCTGGCACTCAAAGGGTGAATTAACCAGAGCAGCCCCAGAAGCATTACCCCGGGACGTCCCTGGCAGTCCAGTGGCCCAATACAGGTGACAGGAGTTCAATCCCTAGTCAGGGAACTAGACCCTGCATGCTTCAACTAAAAGCTCACGTGCCCCTTCCTCGGGTTTTCCCAGCAGTTGCAGAACCTTAAGATTGCTACCCCGAAGAGTTCTCATGCCTCAACTGCACACCGCCATGGAGCATTACTCATATTGTTTTCCACTAATCACATCCCCCTGGAGCCCAACTCCACAGACTGTAATGTGAATGGTGCCCCCTGGAGCTGGATGCCCCCTAGACCCCCTGGTGGCTCTGGGTGCTCAGTGCAGCCCAGCTGATGGTGGGCTCCAGAGGGAGGCTTTAGTCTCAGCTGAGCAGTCTCCCTCGTGGCGGTCATGGGTGGGGGCTGACTAAAGACTGCCAGCTTAGGTGCCTGTACAAGAGAGCCCGGACCCTGCCAGCCCCACACCTCTCTTCCCAGCCTTCCCCCCTCAGCAGCCACCAGCCATTTGGCTGGACAGGTCCATGCATGGCGTGTCTGCAGCACCCTGGTGGCAGCCAGGCAGTTGATAACTGCAAGATGCCCATTTACTTCAGGGCAATATTTACATTTTCCAAAATCAGGCAAAGGGGCTTATCATGTAACAATAAGGGGGGCATAGGGGCTGTTCCATATACTAGCGACACCATTTTAGGAGTACCCTCTGTGGGTCAGACACCATGTAGCATTTCTGATTCTCACAAAAATCTTGAGAAGAAATATAAATTATTCCCATTTCACACATGAGAAAACTGAGGCTCCAAGAGGCTCAGGAACTTGCCAGGCCACACTGTGTCACAGCAGAATGGGATTGGAGGGTGTCCTGCCTGACACCAGGGCTTTCCACACGCCTTCTTCTAGCCCAGCCCCCAGTAACTTTCTGTCCTCAAGGGCTATAAAGGCAGCAGTAACTTAGGTCAGAAATAGCTTTGGCCAGTCCAGAGTGATGAGAGGGCTGCCCTGTAAGGGTCCCCTCCCTGAAGCTGTGGGCATCCTTTCCTGCAGCAGACAGCAGCTGCCTTTGTGCCAGATGCTTATGTGGCCGCCTATACCTGTGACTGTGTGTATGTGTGCTGCATGAAACAGTCATGTGCTCTGGTTCCCAACAAGCTGGCCTCAAGTCTCACTCATTCACACAGTAGCATGGCCCCCGGGGAGTCAAGTCCCAGCTCTGCCACTTACCCACTGTGTGACCTTGTGCTGTGCTTAGTCACTCAGTCGTGTCCGACTCTTTGCAACCCCATGGACTGTAGCCCACCAGGATCCTCTGTCCATGGGGATTCTCCAAGCAAGAATACTGGAGTGGGTTGCCATGCCCTCCTCCAGGGGATCTTCCCAACCCATGGATCAAACCTAGGTCTCCCACATTGCAGGTGGATTCTTTACCATCTGAGCCACCGGGAAGCCCAAGAATACTGGGGTGGGTAGCCTATCCCTTCTCCAGGGGAGCTTCCCAACCCAGGAATCAAACCAGGGTCTCCTACATTGCAGGCAGATTCTTTATCAGCTGAGCTACCAGGGAAGCCCCCTGTGTGATCTTAGCGGGCTACTTAACCTCTCTGTGCCTCTGAGTCTCCATCTGTACAGTGGGGATAATAATAGCACTTTCTTCAGAGGTAAATGAGTCTAACGCAGTGCCTGGTGCATGGTGGATGCCATAAGAGTGTTAGCTAGTCTATTTTTCAGCAAAGGTTTACTGAGTACTTACTATGTGCCTGGGAGTCTGATAGGTGCTAGGACCACATACTGGTAGGTGCTAGGACCACCCCCAGCTGCCTGCTCAACACCTGCACCTGAGTGTCCATCATGTTCAGATAACACATCGCCCTCCTCCCCCGCCAGGTCTGCCCTCTTTCTAGGTACCCATCTAAGAACTTAGCACCCCCAGCTATCCAGTCACCCAAACCAGTAACCTGGAAGCCCCCTTGTCACCTTGCTCTCCATCACCCCCTCATTCAACTAAGTTCTATCAACTCTATCTCCTAAACCACCATGAATCCATCCACCTCTCTGCAACCCACCAGACTCCCCCTCCCCAGTAATAGTAACAGGTGCTATTGGTGCCTCACCCAGACCCCTTCCACCAGAGCATCCCCCATCCCCACACCCACACTCACCCTCTGAGCACTGCTGTGAGTGCTGGCTGTCAACAGCTCACAGCTGTCCTTCTCTAGAGCATTGCCCTCAGCCAAGGGAGACCGACCTTATCGGGAAATGCTTGAAGGTTTACAACCCGCGGCCAATGGCTGACAGATCCAGGAACAAAAGCCCACCCCTTTGCCCCCAGCCCCTTTGCCTCCTGACAACTCTGATGCTATTCAAGCTCCAGAGCTCCCCTGGGATCAGGCAGAGAGCAGACTTCAGCTGACCTCTCATCCTTGCCTAGCTTCCTTCCCGTCCTATCCCACTCTCTCATGGGCATCACTTGAAAGCACTCGTTTAATAAACCTCTACCCCTCAGATCTCCTTTTCCTGCTCTGCTTTTCAGGAACCCTGTCTAAGAGACCATCTCGCTTGCTGGGTTAGTCATAGTGACATGTTCTGGCCCTGGAGGAAAACTTGAAGGACAGGTGGGGGCCTGGCTGGG
This sequence comes from Moschus berezovskii, assembly GCF_049115385.1. NCBI lineage: Eukaryota > Metazoa > Chordata > Mammalia > Artiodactyla > Moschidae > Moschus > Moschus berezovskii. The sequence goes on along the minus strand of NC_142480.1, from coordinate 37,023,490 downwards.
GCAGGGGACAGTGGGGTCCTGAGAAGGGAAAGCAGATAAGCTTTAGTCCTCCCCACCCATCCTGTTTGGGCTGGCCTGAAGGAGTGGCCGGCACCCACCTGGCTTCCGAGTTGCTGTGATTAACTTTTGTGCCAGAAGGAGAATGGGGAACTGGGGCTTTCCCGCTCCTTTTTTTTTTTTTTTTACTTCTCTTTTGCTTTCTTCAAAAGCTGAGCCCAAGTTAATCAGATAAATTCTTCGCCAGTCTCACCAACCATTTTTCTAAGGTTCAGTCTCCCCAGAGCGACTCATAATTACTCCAGACTGAGACATTAAAGCAAAAGGGGAAAGAAGAGGGAGAGAAAAAGATGTTTTTAATTAAAAAATTAATTTTTCCAACAGACCCATGGATGGCTGCCTGGCTGTGGTGCTTCACTACCTCCGAGACAATCCCCTTCCATCCGTCTTTTCCTCATTAAATCTCGAGGAAGGGGAGGGGGGCCTGGAGAGGGCAGCCCCTGCCTGAACAAAGCTTTCTCTCCCTCCAGCGGAAGCATCCAACCCTCTGCTGTCCTGAAAAGTAAGTGGTTAGACTGCAGGAATCTAGGTGAGAACAGCAGATGCAGAATGCAAGCTTGGAGTCAGATAGACTTGGGCCCCTGTTCAGTCCCTTAGGACACGTACAGTGTGGCAGCACTCCCTGGCACCTCCCTCAAGTAAGGTCCTTTGACCAGCAGCATTGACACCACCTGTTAGAAACCAGAATCTTAGATCACCTGAATCCAAATCTGTGTTTTAATAAGATCTCTGGTGACTCGTGTGTACACCTCATTTTAAGAAACACCGTCCAAGTGGCTCTGAGCCTCAGTCAGCTCCTCTGGAAAATGGGGAGAATAAGGACCTCTGCCTTGCAGTTTAGTTTGCAAGGATTATGAAGGTGTAGAAGAAAACAGTTCAGCAAACCATAAAGCGGGAACCTCAGAAAACATTCACTACTTATAACCCTGAGCCTCTTTGTTGTTAGGTGTCAAACCTCACATCTGGTAGCATTTCAGGAACTTGATTGTGTGAGCCAGAGGCCTTCCCACTCACTCGGGTACTTCATTCTCTGTATCTGGGGCCCAACCAGGAGTTTCTTAAAGCAACTAAAGAGTTTGTAATCAGGGAACTCTTGACCAGAGGAAATAAAGTCACTCACTGTCTGAAGCATCATCTAGGTGCCTTCCCTGCTCACAGCAAGCTGGGAGCTACTGGGGGTGAGCAGGCTGGGGTGAGGGCAGCTCAAATCCCAGTGTTACGAGGATGCAGGCACCCACTCTAGACAGACATCAATAGCCAGAGCCTCTGACTTTTATTAATTAAATTTTACTGGAGTATAGATTGTGCTTCCCTGGTGGCTCAATAATAAAGAATCCTCCTGCAATGCAGGAGCTGCAGAAGTGGTTTTGACCCCTGGGTCAGAAAGATCCCCTGGAGGAGGGCATGGCAATCCACTCCAGTATTCTTGCCTGGAGAATCCCATGGACAGAGGAGCCTGGCGGGCTGCAGTCCCCTGGGTTGGAAGGAGTTGGACACAACTGAAACAACTATCCACGCATGCCATGGAGTATAGTTGCTTTACAATGTTGCATTAGTTCCTACTGTACAACAAAGTGAATCAGTTATACATATGTGTGTGTGTGTATACATATATATATATATATAATATATATATATATCCTCTTTTTCAGAGTTCCTTCCCATTTAGATCACCACAGAGCAGCCAGTGGAGTTCCCTGTGCTATACAGTAGGTTCTCATTAGTTATCTATTTTAGATGTAGTATCAATAGTGTATATATATTGATTTTTACTTTGTCATTCCCTTCTGGGGTCTTTCCTGAAGACATAATCTAAAGTGTGGACAAAGCCTTGGGTCATCAGGTTACCTCTTAATTAAAAGTGACTGGAAATAACACTGAGGGAAAGACGGAGTAAATGGTGGTAAGCATCTTTGAAATATTAAAGAACTGTTAATGACAAGAAGACGTGTTTATAATGTCATGTAGGATATAGAATAGCTGTAAACATGCCTGTGTTTTAAAAAATTGTTCATATGTTTGTGTGTGTGCAAGTGTGTGGGTCTAGGCTCCTGGCCAGACAGTGCTATAGTTCTGGTTTCCAGGGCCTCTGTAAGTCCAAGTCCCCTAAGCCAGGGGATCCTGTGAGCAAGGCTCCACTCCAGTAGAAGAAGACTGAGGGAGGAAGAGAAAATAACAGAGAAGAAGGATTGGGGCCATAGCAGACAGAGCCAGAGTTCAGGGCTCGCCTCCAGCACCTGCAGAGCACTGCAGAGACCCAGAGAAGGGAATCAGAGAAGGAGGCAGGCACAGGCCACACTGCAGGGGCGTGAGGGAAAGCTGAGGCTCCAAGATGGAGCTCACTCTAAGCTATGGGATCAGGGCAGAGCAGCTCCTGGCCTGGATCCTGGAGCTGGGGCCAAACCTGCAGCATCAAGCCTGGAGCTGACACCATGTCACCATATCCAGAGGTCTCTGTTGGCTACATTTAGGGAGAAAGGCACTAGAGTTATAGTAACAGTGGACCTTCAGTCAGGATGCTTCTCTAAAGTTGTGCTCTGTGGGCCTACCACTAACTCCCTCCACTGCTATGCGAAACTTTAACAGTGACAGAGTAAACTGAAACAGAAAAAGAATAATAATAAAGAAGGTACAACCCAGGGAAGCCAGAGGAAGCTGATGCAGCAAAGCCACATGCTGGTTTAGGGACGGGATTCGCAATACCTACAAGATCACCAAGGGATAAGAGCCTTAAGCAGGACATAAAAGGAGGGCAAAAACAACATTTTAGACAATAAAAAAAAAAAATAAGACCTGGTTTTGCACTCAGGACTTCAGGGGATTAAAGGAGCAACTACAAAACCCAACAGTTCTAGGGAAAAATACATCCCCTCAGGATGAGCTAATAGAGCAAAATTTCAAAACACATAAAGAACATTGATGCTAAAGCAAAATCAATAGAAGATGAACTTATTGCAGACAAAATAACTAATAGAATAATCTTTAAATGGCTTAACATTGTTACCAAACTGAACTTGGGGCCACTTGCCTGTTACACAGTAAAGCCAATCTACTGACACCAGATTGTGGTGAAGGAAAATTTGACATTTATTGCAGGAGCCAAGTAAGGAGGTTGGGCAGCTTGTGCTCAAAAGACCTGAACTCCTGGATGGCTTTCAGGGAGGGTTTTTTTAAGACAGTGCAAGGGAGAGTCACAGGGTGTGTGATCCGCTCATGCACAATTCTCTAATTGCTTGATGGTGAGGTGACAGGGTGATGTTTCTGGAATCTCAGTCATCATCCTTCTGGTTTCAACGGACCTGGGGTCTATATGCTGGTGGTCAGCATGCAATTAACTTCTTCCACCTGGGGGGTTTTATTTGCAAAATAAATTAAAGATATGGCTCAGAATATTCATCTATAGCCCTGGGGAGGAACTAAAGGCACTTGACTTTGTCCTGTGGCTTAACTATTATTACTTTTGTCTTGCTTGACTGCTTTCCTTTGCTTCTGCATTTTCTCACTTTTCTGAGTAAATTTTTTCTTTGAAACTCCATGAAGACCTAGGACGTGCATGTGTGCTAAGTAGCTTCAGTCGTGTCCGACTCTTTGCGACCCTGCGGACTGTAGCTCTCCAGGCTCCTCTGTCCATGGGATTTTCCAGGCAAAAATACTAGAATGTGTTGCCATTTCCTCCTCCAGGGGATCTTCCTGACCCAGGGATCGAAGCAGCATCTCATGAGTCTCCTGCATTGGCAGGTGGGTTCTTTACCACCAGCGCCACCTGGGAAATGCTTGAAAACCTAGGAGCCTAAAGCTCTACTACAAACAAGAGGCAGGCGACACAATGAGGGAGGGGGTTTGTCCCCAAGAAGGCCACCACACAGGGTCCTGCTCAGTTTCAACAAAAGCCTGTTTAAAAACCTTTAAAAAATGGAAGAAAAGACAGCATCTGCCAAAAGGAACAAAAATTAAACAAAAATAAGCATAAATATAACAAGAGTAGATAGGTGTGAAAAATAACCCATTGAAAATCTTAGAAGTGAAATAATATACTCATTGGGGAAAACCCTCCAAACTTGGATAAATTCTAAACTACACGTGGCCAAAGAGAAACTTAGTGAACTGGAAGCTAGTACTAAGGAATTTAAGTAGAATACAGCATAGAAAGGTAAAGATATAAACAGTCCATTGAGAAAAATGGAAAGTAAATTGAGTTGTTGTTGTTCAGTCGCTAAGCCACATCCCACTCTTTGTAACCCCATGGACTGCAGCATGCCATTTGTTGGGAGGATCTAACAAATACCTAATAGGAGAAGAGAATCAAGGGATGGAAGAGAAGTAATAGTCAAAAACATAAAAACAGATTATTTCCTAAGATTAAAGGAAAAGATAAGTTCTCAGGGTGGAAGTACACATGGAATGTCTGGTATCATAAATAGAGCTAAATCACAGCTAGACACAGGGTAGTGCAACTGCAGAACATCAAAAATAAGGATTAAAATGTAGAGGCTTCCAGAGAGAAAAGACCTTTCACCTATCAAAGTACTGACAAGACATACAGAGCTCTCATCAATAAGAGGCCAGAAATCCATGGAGCAAATGCTTCAAAGTACTGAGCATGAAAAAATGGAAGTTAAAATTCCATTTGCAGCTAAATAATCACTCAAGATTAAAACAAAATAAAACCTTTGTCAGACTTAGAAAGACTAGAAAATTTATACCCAAAGACCTTCACTGAAAGAAGTCCTAAAGGATGTATTTCAGCAAAATGATAAGTGAAACTAATGGAAAAGGTAGGGTGTAAAAACATAAGAATGAGTCCAGAAATTAGTGTGTATATATATATACATACACACATATACATATATATTAGGGTTTCCTGTGTGTAAACACACACACATGCATACATATACACTAACTGAAATGTTGACCATAAAGGCTTCCCCTGTGGCTCAGCAGTAAAGAATCCACCTGCAATGCAGGAGACACAGGTTCAGTCCCTGGGTTGGAAAGATCCCCTGCAGAAGGAAATGGCAACCCACTCCAATATTCTTGCCTGGAGAATCCCATGGACAGAGGAGCTTGGCAAGTTAGAGTCCATGGGGGTGGCAAAAAGAGTTGGACATGACTGAGCAACTAAACAACAAAAATTGACCCTAAAATGATAATAATAATAATAGCTACAGTTATCTTTTTAAAAAAAAGACATAATATTTTAGACAACGAAATTGAATACTTGTCCAGAGGATAATAAGGATACTGAATAACCCATGAACTTTGTTTTTAAAAAATTAAGTAAATATGTATATTGAAAATGTAAGAGTACCACTAAAGATTTTAAATATAATTTATAGGTTGTGATATGCAACTAAAGCAATATTTAGAAGTAAATGTATAATCTTAAATGAATTTATTAAAACATGGAAAAATTTTAAGCACCTTAAGTTCTTAAATTCAAAAACAGAGGAAAAAAAACAGTAAATCCAAAGAAAATAAAAGGAAGAAAACCATAAAGAAAAGATTTTTTAAAATTATTTTAATAGGAAACAAAAGCAACAGAGAGATACAGCAGTCAAATTATTTCATCACATCTGCTCTGCAGAGTTATATCTTTACATGCTATAAAAACTTTCTAAATTTGTTTTTAAAAGTTATCACTTAGCTGGCTTAAAACTCAACATTCAAAAAACTAAGATCATGGCATCCGGTCCCATCACTTCATGGTGAACAGATGGGGGAAAAGTGGGAACAGTGACAGATTTTATTTTCCTAGGCTCCAAAATCACTGCAGACAGTGACTGCAGCCACAAAATTAAAAAACGCTTAGTCCTTGGAAGGAAAGCTATGACAAACCTAGACAGTGTATTAAAAAACAGAGACATCACTTTGACAACAAAGGTCTGTACAGTCAAGGGTTTTTTTTCCCATTAGTCATGGATGGATGTGAGAATTGGCCCACAAAGAAGTCTGAGCACCAAAGAATTGATGCCTTCAAATTGTGGTCCTGGAGAAGACTCTTGAGAGTCCCTTGGACTGCAAGGAAATCAAATCAGGCAATCCTAAAGGAAATCAACCCTGAATATTCATTGGAAGAACTGATGCTGAAGCTGAAGCTCCAATACTCTGGCCACCTGATGTGAAGTACCTTATTGGAAAAGGCCCTGATGCTGGGAAAGATAGAGGGCAAGAGGAGAAGGGGACAACAGAGCATGAAATGGTTGGATGGCATTACTGACTCAGTGGACATGAGTTTGAGCAAGCTCCAGGAGATGGTGAAGGACAGGGAAGCCTGGTGTGCTGCAGTCCATGGGGTGGCGAAGAGTTCAAAATGACTTAGCGACAGAACAACAACAACATACAATTTGTTTGGGTAATCCCATTATATCTGATCTGTTTCTTTTCAGGTGGTTTGGTGATGGACTTTAAATACAGGCCTGAATGTTTTGACCAGGGAGTGGGGGTAGAAATCTTTGCCAAATACTTTCAGGTTTCCTACCTTATTTGCATACTCCGAACCCAGCGAAGTGGGGAGTGTGGGCTGTCCCTGAGGGTCAGAGAAGCAGAGACTGTGAATGGCTGTGAGTGGCACAGCCAGAAACAGAACCCACATCCCAACCCCACTCCCACAACCCATTTTTCCCATGACTCCCCAAGTCACCTCCTAGTTGCAGGGAGATTGTGAAGTATCTTTCCTTGAAGCCTCCTCCCTAAGCCTAATTCAGACCAATCTCGCGCATATAACCTCATTCAAGATGCCAGAGGTGGGACTTCCCTGGTGGTCCAGTGATTAAGAATCTGCCTTCCAATGCAGGGGATGTGGGTTCAGACCCTGGTTGGGGAACTAAAGTCTCACATGCCAGGGGGCCAACTAAGCCTAATCTCCGCATTTAAAGAGATGCCCAAGTGCTACAAGGAAGACCCATCACAGCCAAAACAAAAAAATAAATAAATTTTTAAAAAATATTTTTTTAAATAGTAAAAGAAAAAAAAAGATGCCAGAGGTGAGAGAAAGCCAATGTCCCTGCCAAGCAGTCCAGGCTCCCCTCACTCTCCCTTGGGGAGAACAACAGATCTTAGAACATGAGGCTATGCATCTACAGAGCAGTCTCTAGCACCTGATGTTTGAGGCTCCCCTTTGCAGGCAGACAGTGAGGAGGGGCTGCCTAACAAGACCAGAGCCAGCATTTTCCAGGTGGGGAGAAAAAAAGCTCTTGTGAAAAAAATTATCATTCTTTGGATCTGCTTAAGATGGGGCCCAGCCGTTCTTTAGTTAATCTCTCCACATACTTAGAAAGAAGTTAAATCACTGATGACTTCTCAGTAGAATGACTTGGCCCAATATTATGGTTATAAAACTCTAGACTGGTAAATTTCCTTGTCTGTGAAATGTCCTTCCCCAGAGAGCTTCTGGAGCACGGCAGACCCGCAGCGATGTGAGAGTGGGCACAGTTAGATCCAGCCTGAGATGGGGGCCAGAGGTGAGCTCTGGGTTCCCTGCCCAGCCTGCTCAGCCACCTCTATCTCTGGGTGGGCTGCTGCATGTTTATTGCATCAAGGTAGCATCTGGTTCCCCCATAAATTCTGACCTAATGGACTGGACTCTAAGACAACCTTGAGGCGAGTCACCAGCCACTGGCCTGGTGCTAGTACCATGTTTCCCTGGAGGAGAAAGAAGGATGTCCTCATTGCCCGGGGTTCTTATGGAGTTAAGGAAAGACAGAAATTAGCATGCCCACCCCATTCCGTCACACTGTCACACTCTTGAAAGAAAATACTCTGCAATTTGCTTTGAAATCTTAAAGAAAGAAAAATACAAAGTCACAGAGTAGTCAAGGCTGAAAGGAACCTCAGACAATAACTGGCCCAATGCCCTGACTGTTCAGAGAGGGAAACTGAGGTCCAGGGTCACACAATGAGGATTCGGAGGGCCTAAGTCCACAGCCCCCCAGGGCCAGCCTCCGTGGCCTGCTGCTCTCACCCCAAGGCCCTCGCTGCAATGGAGGCTAAATCTCCACTGCCCGGAGGGGAAGCCTGAGGGGCAGGAGAGAGAGGAAAGGAAGCGGGAGGACAGAACACAGGGTGGCAGGAAGCAGCATGAATTTGCGCAGCCCAACTGTACTTGATCAATCGTCAGCAGGGCGTGCGGGAGCGGCTGCTGGAACCACAGCTCCCCGGAGCCCCATCACTCAGCGATATGGTAATAAAGTGGCCGGGGCTGGAAAAATGCTATGAGACTCCAGAGAGCTCAGTCTCATCCCGCCGGATTATAACCCTGTTATCGACACCCCTGAGGCTTGTTCTGTCTCCTTCAGCACCAGCTCTGGAGATGAAAGCTCCAGCAGGATGCCGTCTGACCCAAGCATCCAGGGCTGGGAGCAAAAGGAGGTAGGTGGCAGGAAAGACTGACTCCTCCAGGGCCACACCTGCCATCGATGTCCCTTCTTCCTGAGTCCCAACTCCTGTATCCACTGAGGCCTCCGCGGGGCCCTGGGCTGTGCTGTGGGGGACAGTGGGAGGAGAAACTGGGGTAAGGCTTGAGGGTCCTAGAGTGCTGGAGGCATAGCCATCACCCCCCCAAAGGTTATCAGATAACAGAGATTGTGCGGTTCAGCTGTTGATACTCAGAAGACAGACAGGGCACTGGGGGTTTCAGAGGGGAAGACAAGCTTCCTGAGGGAGTTACAGCTACATCAGGCTGGAAGGGTCATAATTCTACTCCTGAACGAACTATCACCACGGGCTCCTGCAGACCACCACCCTCCTCCCCATCCTCCCACACACGGGTCTGAGAGCATCCTGAACACCAGGTACTCGCTGTCATCCTACGTAACTCTGCCCAGCATGTCAATACTTCCAGGAGAAAGTCAAAATCCCACTGTGTCATAATAATATTCAGCCATGAACAGAAATGAAATTCTGATATGTGCTACAGCATGGGCGAATCTTGAAATCATTATGCCAAGTGAAAGAAGTCAGACACAAAAGGACAAATATTGTATGATTCTACCTGTAAGCGGTATCTAGAAAAGGCAAATTTGTAGAGACAGAAAGTAGAACCGTGGTTGTCAGGGGCTGAAGGTGGGGGAGAGGGGAGGGGAATTATTGCTCCATGGGAACAGAGTTTCTGTTTGGGAAGATGAATTTCTTGAAATGGATGTGGTGATGGTTGTACAACATTGTGAATGTACCTAATGCCAATAAATTGTACAATTAAATTGGTGAAATGGCAAACTTCATGTTATACATGTATTTTACTACAACTTTTTAAAAATTCTTACCCCTGAAGCTAATGTTATCTGTCAATTATACCTCAATTTTTAAAACACCCATCACACGCTGCCATGCACGGCGCCACTGCCTCACCCTAGTTTCAAGAGGGCATGTCCCTAGAATGAGGGGAGAACCAGAAGTCTCGCTGAGCACAGGGAAGCACATGGCTCATGCCCAAATGACTTCTGTCCTGGCCTCTGCAAACTGATGCTGCCTCCTTTAGGCACTGTACCCAGTCCCGACTCTGTGCCTTCGCACAGGCTGTTCCTTGGCTTGGAAGTCCAGCCCCGCTTCACCCTCTGGCTAATGCCAGCTGATTCTTCAGGGTACCACGGATGTGCCACCCTCTCTGAATTCTCCCCCACCAGCCACAAGCAGAGTTACAGCAGTCCTCCTCTGGGCAAACATATCTCCTTGGATGCCTGTGTCAGGGAACCTCTGCTGCTGAATTTGTGGGCCCACTGGGGCTTCCCAGGTTGCTCAGTGGTAAAGAATCCTCCTGCCAATGCAGGAAACACAGGAGATGCAGGTTCGATCCCTGGGTCAGGAAGATCCCCTGGAGGAGGAAATGCCAACCCACTCCAGTGTTCTTGCCTGGGAAATCCCAAGGACAGGCAACAGTCCATGGGGTCGCAAAGAGTCAGACACGACTAAGCAACTGAGCAGGAAAATAATACCATGCTCTTGAAGTGAAGCTGGACAAGGCAGCCCAAGTCATCACAGCAAAGACTCCAGTGTCACTTCCTATGGTTATTCTTAATTAAAGCAACAACAACAAGCCACATCGCTGATCAGAGGTAGAATCTGGGTTACTTCCCCAGCATTTTCGGTTTGAACATAAGCCATGGGTCAAAAGCATTAGAGGCATTGCTAGGGTCAAGCTTATTATTAACTTCCCAAGAGAGTAGTGATATTTTGGTCCGCCAGCAACGGAGAATAGAATAAAAAAGAAGATAGGACTTAGAGAGAAATCAAAAGAGCAGCTAAAAGCTGGAGCGATCCATCTCTCTAGGAGAACTTTTAAGTGGCACCCAACTAGAGGAACTTAAAACATGGATATTAGCTTAAAACTTTTATTATCTATAAAAATGATACTCTACCAATCAAGATTTGATTTCCTATTCTATCCTGGTACAGAGGATGCTGAATTTACTTAAATAAAATCACATTCTCTAGACAGATAGACAATAGATACATACATACCTAGAGAGACAGAGATACAGAGACATAGAGCCATAGACACACATGTAGCTAAAAATACTTAGATTATCTGAATCTTTGTATTTATAAGAATTTACAACGTGGCTTGTAAAGCAGCATATCTTATGCATCAGCGAATCTAGTACTGTGTCTGTGTCCTCTGTTTCCTCATTTAGACTGTGAGCTTATTTTTTTTTATATTTATTTATTTATTATTTACTTGGCTGTGCTGGGTCTTATCTGGCTGTGTCATTGTAGCACGCGGGATCTTTAGTTGCAGCCTGCAAACTCTTAGTTGTGGCAGGGGGGATCTAGTTCCCCAACAAGAGATCGAACCCAGGCATCCTGCATTGGGAGCATGGACTCTTAGCCATTGGACCACCAGGGACGTCCCTAGACTGTGAACTCCTTGAGGATAGGCTTCTCTGTTTGTGATCTCAGCCCAACAGAGTTTGGTGCATAAACCAAAATAAATAAATGTCTGCTTTGTAATTGATGAGTTAGTCTCTGTTTCTCCAGCACCCAGCACAGGACATGATTCTCAGCCAAAGCCTAGTATGTATTGGGGAAAAAAAGGCAGGACGGACCTGACCACTGATACAATGTCCCCTGCTGTAGACTGACCTCCCTCCTAACGTTAAGCGCTTGGAGAAGCAGAAGTGTCGCTGCAGACAGAGAGCCAGGTGGCCCTGCTCACTAGTCTGCCCCCGTGGGGAAGACGGCAGGAAGGTGAGGAGGCCCAACAGAGTTGCCTCCATCGCTGAGATGTCAGACCGCCTGGGTTGTGGGGTCATGAAGGCTGAGGCAGGAGCTGCATGGAACTCTCCGTGAACTGCAAGTAGCTCAAAGTCCACAGTTTAGGATGATGAAATCCAAGCAAAATTTCAAGATGAGACTGCTCACTGTAGCAGTGTTTGTAATAGCAAAAAACAAAACAAACACAAATAAAAACTGAACAATCCAAATACCCTGTGAAAGGAAAATGGGTACGTGGGGATAGAATCACTCCATGAAACACTAAACTGTAATAAAATGGGAGAAGTCACAGCTACATACAGTCGTATGAATAAATCTTAGCAACACTTAACAATGTTGAGTGAAGAAGTAAATCTCAGAAGATCACATATAACATGATGGATGCCTTTCTATAAGGTTCACAACTAAAATCAAAAGCATATTGTTCACTCATCCCAAGAAAAAAAATCTTCTGTTTCTTTAATGTTGTAGCTATACAAGATGATGGATGTTCACTAAACCTACTGTGGTCATCATTTCATGATGTGTGTAAATCAAATCATTATGTTCTACACCTTAAACTTACACAGTGCTGTATGTCAATTATCTCTCAATAAAAACAAAAAGAACAATGAAAACATATTATTTCAGTATCTACAGGTATGTGATGGTGGTATTCAAGCTCCAAGCTCAACAAAACTTCCAAATTTTCCCCCTTTGTAGGTACCTGCCCTCTTGAAATTAGGGAGAGCCATGGGAACAGCTTTGGCCAGTGAAATGTCACCAAAGTGTTCAATGTCAGTTTAGGGCAGAAACATCTAAGTATGGGTGCTTAGTTCTTACTCTCTTTCCCTGCCAAAGCAAACACCAGATCTTAGAGTTGAATAGCAATCTCATAGGATGGTGGCTGCACCGTGCCTGCGGTCCATGTCTGCAGTGTCCTTGGCTAATCTACACTGGCCATGTAGCATGAGTAAGAAATAAAATTTTGTTGGGTAAAGCTACTGAGATGAGGGATCATTTGTTACTGCAGCATAACCTGGTTCATCCTGACTGATACAATAATAAAATTATATTTAAAGTCAATAGTGTTAAACACAAAATTCAGTATTGTGATTACCCTCTGAGAGGGAGGCAGGGGAATAAGATAAGGGAGGAAGAGCACAAGATCAGTGCAAATATTGTTAAAGCTATAGATCTTAGGTTGAGTTCTGAGTTCACACCTGTTCACTATATTATTGTAAACAAAAATAGGTCATTATAAGACTTCCCTGGTAATCCGGTGGCTAAGACTCCACACTCCCAGTGCAGGGGCCAGGGTTCAATCCCTGGTCAGGGAACTAGATCTCACATGCAACAACTAAGAATTTCCATGCTGTAACTAAAAATCCCACATGCCCCAGCTAAAGATTCCACATGCCATAATGAAGATTGAAGATCCCATGAGTGCAAATAAGACCCAGCACAACCAGATAAATAAATAGTTTTTAAAACTAAAGCTTTAAAAAAAAAAAAAAAGACCATTGTAAACAAACTGCTTAATTAAAGGGGAGCTTAAGAGTCCCTTGTACTGCAAGGAGATCCAACCAGTCCATTCTAAAGGAGATCAGTCCTGGGTGTTCATTGGAAGGACTGATGCTAAAGCTGAAACTGCAATACTTTGGCCACCTCATGCGACGAGCTGACTCACTGGAAAAGACTCTGATGCTGGGAGGGATTGTGGGTAGGAGGAGAAGGGGACGACAGAGAATGAGATGGCTGGATGGCATCACCGACTCTATGGACATGAGTTTGAGTGAACTCCGGGAGTTGGTGATGGACAGGGAGGCCTGGCGTGCTGTGATTCATGGGGTCGCAAAGAGTCGGTCACGACTGAGCGACTGAACTGAACTGAACTGTATGGGCCAATAAGGAGTGTGTCATAACCATAGGTTGTGATTACCCAGCTCTGTGTATCTGAGATCCATTTAAAAATGAAAAGAGAGTGTCACTCAAATATGAGCCAGAAACCCGACCACTGTACCTGCCAAAGGGTGCTTGCATCTCACCTTGTAGAATATGTGTTAGTCACTCAGTCGTGTCTGACTCTTTGCAACCCCACGGACTGTAGCCCACCAGGCTTCTCTGTCCATGGAATTCTCCAGGCAAGAATACTGGAGTGGATTGCCATTCCCTTCCCCAAAAGAACTTCCCACCCCAGGGATTGAACCCTGGTCTCCTGCATCACAGGCAGATTCTTTACTGCACCTTGTAGTGTAACAGCCACCAAACTGTGGAAGGAGGGCAGGGAATGAGCTCAGGTGTGTGGCTTTCCCCCTAATTCCCTGAGGTCCAGGGCCTGAGACGTCACTCTCCACAGCCCCTCCTCCAGACACCCCCAAGGAAACTGTCAGGGAGACAGGAGCATCACAGAGCCTTTGTTCCTGCCAGCTCCTCAAACCGGCCCAAAGCCTCATTTCAATATATTTGCATGAAATGGTTTCAAACCAGAGTTGCCGCCTCCCTACCCCCATCCCCCACCCTGGAGTGCCCACAGGCCCCTGGACCAACCCCAAGCCCCTTTGGATGATGTCATATTTACCAGGAAGAATTCTTGTTTTTTTCTGCACCCCAGATATCATAAATCTTATGTAACTTTTTCTCCTCAACCTTGATGCTAAATTCACTGCATTCGATGGGGAGTCACTGGGGAGTTTTCAGGCAGAGAGGGTGTGGTGGGATTTGCAACTTGAAAGCTGCTCTAGTTGCCAGAGAGGGACAAGGGTGGAGGCAGGGGGATCAGTGGGGGAACAAGCAAGGCATCGGAACCTGGGGCGGGGGCGAGGAGGCCCAGCAGTGGGAGGCCCCTGGGCAGACCCCAGAGCCTCTCAGAGGGTGGGACCAAGAACTTGGCAGGGAGTCAGAGGGGCACAGCCTGACTCCAAGGTCACTGGGGAAGATAAGGGAGGGGACCTGCCACTCCCCTGCTCCCGACATCACTCGGGGTGCAGAGAGGAAGAGAAATGTCCTGGGAAATGCCTACATGTGGCTGTGGCCTCTGGAGGAGCCTGGGCTGGAGGTGGGGATGAAGCAGGGCCAGTCATTTATCTTTGAACTTTTAAAACTAGTTGCATGAAAAATATCAACTGAAAACATAAAGAGTCAGAACGCCTCAGTCACGTGTTCTTATACATGAGAGCTTCCGGGAGTTCACAGCCCTAGAAATTATGCACCAACTTGAACAAGTAGGTGCAGGTTTTTTCTGAAAAAGAGTCTCTATATTTTATTGAGTTCTCTAAAGAGCCTGTGACCTGGGAATACTAATGACCGTTTATGTAACGCCATACTTCGGGCTCTACACTATATATATATTCGTTTAATCTTCACAGCAGCCCTGTGAGAGACAGTCTCTTGTCATCCCCATTTTACATTTGGAGGGACTGAGGCACGAGAAGACGAAGCAAGATGCTGAAGTCTGCTCACGTTAGCGAGACTGGAGTCTCCAGTATGTCAGCCACTAACCTGGACCTGGTCTGGTTCAACTCTGAACCTGCCCAGATGGACAAGTCAGGCCCCAGGGCACAAAGGCCCCAGGTCCTGAGCACAGACAAAGCTGGGAAGCCAGGACGTGTGGACCTCTGTACTCACAGCCCTTCTCAGGATCAAGTTCAGGAGAAATAGGACAGCGGATCCTCGCTGGCATCCTGGCCCATGGCAGGGAAGGCGGTTTCCCAGCATCATCTCAGAAGCAGGCATGGGGGAGGGAAGCCCAGCCTGATCAACCCCTTGCAGGGACAGGGACCCTCCTTCC
This sequence comes from Moschus berezovskii, assembly GCF_049115385.1. Taxonomy (NCBI): domain Eukaryota; kingdom Metazoa; phylum Chordata; class Mammalia; order Artiodactyla; family Moschidae; genus Moschus; species Moschus berezovskii. Next base: position 37,008,456 of record NC_142480.1, on the reverse strand, counting down.
TCCATAATCAAGCCCTGAATCTCCCTGGCCTCTCCTCCACTTGAGGCTGGGGATAAGCCCCAGGCCATCCACGGTTGCGGGTGGAGGGGGGTACCTCCAGCCTCACTTTCCTTGTCTCTCCTCCCTGTTGTCCAGCCCCAGCGGGGGTCGGCCCCTGGTGCTTGTCCTCTGAAGCCTTGTCCTGGATCTAGCCCCACTCCCTTCTGGGAATACATGAACCCTTCAGCCAGGTTGGAGGCCGCCCCCAGGGAACTGTGGCAGAGGCAGGGCCCAGAGCAGAGGCAGGGTGGGGCTGTCCCAGGAGGTGGTGAGGGCCCTGCCTTAGGAGGCACGTGAGCAGAGGCTGGACAGCTCCCCCCCAATCATCTCTGAGAGGCATCTGGACCAGCAGTCATACCCACATCTCCAGTTCTCCCATTCTAGGGCCCTGTGACGGGCACAGTGACACTTACAGGATATCACAAAAGCAGACACAGTGGGCTCCAGCCAGATGGACCTCAGAGCAGGGCTCTAGCTTAATTCCGCAGAGGGTCAGTGGCTTGTCCAAGGTGCCACAGCATCTTGAGGTGCCCTAGGGGAAGGGCAGCCCCGGGGGCAGAGGGATAGGCAGGGAGGAGGGGCTGGTGACTTGAGTAGGAGGAGATGAGTGGCCTCCTGGAGAATGGAAGACATACATGAGACAGGCAAAGCAGGAGATGAGTGGAGTCAGACATCCTCATTGTGGGGAGAGGTGTCTCAGGGGGGGCTTTGAGAATTTGAGCCCTAGGAGGAGAGGCCCCTGTTGATACCCCCCCACCATCCCACCTAGGACAGACGCATCCTAGTGCCCACCTCAGCCTGACGGTGGGGTGGTGTTGGGGGGATTAGGTTATCCTAACAGCGTGGCAGTTGGAGTGGCAGGCCAGGGCCTCCCCATACCCACCCTCAGTCAGGGACCCTCAACTCAGAGCTCTCTCTGCTCCCCACCGTCTTCCCAGAGCAGGGTCCTGGCTCCCACCTGCCCCCATGACCTCCCCCCACACCTCTGGGCCCAGCAGGCAGTGCCAACACAGGAGGGGTTGCCCCGGCCGCAGCTCCTGAGTGGATTTTCCTGGGTACCAGCGTCAGGCGAGAGGGAACGAGCTATTTTTAGCGGACTCTCTGCAGCAGCAAGCAGTCTCAGAAGTGCCCGCGTGGTTGCTCCCACACTGCTCTCAGGTTTTAGCTCCTGCGGGCACTGATTCTTGCACCCAGCACACTCCGATTACCAGGGTGACCTGAGCAGCTGCTATGCGTCTCTTTGTGCGCCGAGTCCACTGGCAGAAGATGTGAGAGAAGCTGGGGCAGGCCTCCCACCACCAGCCCCGGAGCACTGCCTCCGACCCCGTGTGCCCCCCTCAGGCACCCGTCACCTTTCAGGAACGTGGGTGCTGAGGGTGGACTTCACTGGACCTCGCTGACTTGATTTGCATAGCATACCTGTTGTTTCCCAGGATGTGAGGACCACTCCAGGAGCCCATCCTGCCTCCATCCTTTGCAGAAAGACATGCCGTGGAGTGGGTGGACATAGGTCACCCCTGTGAAGAGGAACTTATTTGAAAAGGGGCCCCCCTCCCCTAAAGGGAGATCAGACACTGGAATGTTTTCAACAGGGGTTCAGCAGGTACAGGAGTGAACCGATCTGCTTTGCATGTAAATGGTTCCTGCCATTCTTCAATTCCACAGATGGTTGGATGCACGCTGTGTTGATAGGTCTCCTCGGTTTTGTTTTGTGTTTTTTTAAGAGAACTTTAAAATTCAGAATCTGTTGTGGAATCTCCCAGGTTTTAAATGTTGGCAACCAGGTCATATCTTAAAAGAACATTGTGTGGTTTAAACAAAGCTCATTCCAGAACCACACCCAATTCACAGGCCAAGAGATGGGAGCGGTGTTAACAGTGGGGCCAGCTTTCCAAGGCCTACCTTGCTCCTAGATGTCTGCACGGGAGGCCCCTCCGTACCAAGGGCTAGCAGACCTCAGGACCCCAGATCATTAAGGACAGGTTACCATCCTTCAGGGCCCATCCAGCAATTTTCAAACTGCAGTCCAGGGAGACTAATTCTTAGAGCTGTTCAAAGATGTTCCTTATTTATGAGCAAACACTCTGGGAAGCTCTGGCTTAAATAAAGCAAAACAGACTTCTTTACTACAGGACTTGTCTGAGGCTTTTACGTGCAACAAAATGCCTTGTGCATTTTGAGGGGCCGGAGAATAGGCAGAGCTTCTCAAAATAGTTCTACACGGACCCCATTTTCAAGGCATACATATTAACTCCGGAAAGACACTGTTGTTGCCTGGAATGTGGTTCTAGAAGTAGGGCTCACCACTCTAACCTCAGCAGTCCACGAACCAACATCCCAGGGTGGCTGCAGCCTGTGAAGGGGGTGGAGAGGGGCATCAGAGAAGCTGAGACCAGCAGGCAGTGGTCAGGAGTGTGGATTTGTCCTCGGGACACAGAGCCACCATAGGGTAGTAGTCAGACAGGGGTGTGGTTGATGGAGTGCTCCCGTCGTGTGCAGACCAGACAGAAGAAGGGAGACTAGGCCAGAGGCAAGGAAGATAGTGCAGAGGGGATGGGTCCCAGGGATGTTTTGCAAGTGGAACAAACGGTCAGGGCTAGGTGGCTGAAGGGTGGAGAGTCCACCTGTCAATGCGGCAGACGCAGGAGACATTGCTTCGACCCCTGGGTCAGGCAGATCCCCTGGAGAAGGAAATGGCAACCTGTTCCGGTATTCTTGCCTGGAGAATTTCATGGACAGAGGAGCCTGGTGGGCTACAGTCCATGGGGTCGTGTCCAGTTGGACATGACTGAGCATGTGTACACACACACAGGTGCCTGAAAGGCTGTGGGGAGTGCTGGGGAGGGAGGAGGTGAAGACAAGGCCAGGCTACCGGCTGAAAAGGCAGAGCCCAGACAGAGGCTCTGGACCAAAGGAAGGGAGAAGTTCAGAGTCCAGGCTGGGAATAGGTCCCCTTGCTGTGCCTTGCCCATCTCTTCCGGAAGCCAGGTTCAGGTAAACCTCAGCCACCCGGGGTTCCCATGGCAACCTGGAGGCAAAATCAGTTGATCACCTGGGCAAGCGGAACGTGGAGAAGGGGTGGGGAGCGGCTGCTGACCTGATCAGTGTGCTGTGGGCTCCTGAGGTTCAGAACCTGCCACCCGCTCCCACAGGCAGCTGGACGTGGCCAAGGGGTGGCCAGGAAAGAAAGGCTCCTAACCCCCAAGACTCCTGATCTGAGAGCCAAGTTAGGAGGGCTGTGCGGTTTCTTGCCACTGCAGTAAACCCAACCCCACTCTGGGTCCAGGCCTGGCATCTTCCAGCTGCCTGGGTCACTGCCTCTGAGAGAGAAGGCAGGGAGGCTCCCATGACTGTGTCTCCTGCCGCCCTCAGAGCCTCAAGGCTAATTTTAGCCCTGACATCAGGCTGTAGCCAGGGTGTTGGGTGGAGAGGGCTGTGTGGCTGCCCCGTTCTAAATGCAGGCCCTGGGAGCCCAGCGGGATGGCCATCCCAATCCCCAAACAAGCAAAGCAGCTCAGCCGAACAAGCCCTTTGGATACTCCCACCCCATCCCCACACCCCAGCTCCCTCTCCACACCCTGGCCACGCCCTCAGCTCTCCAGGAGCTGACCTTGCCCACTGTGGGGTCAACTCCCAAAGTCTGGGCTCTCTCACCAACCGGGTCAGACTGGTTTGCAGTCAGCTCCCCCTCCCCCGCTCCCCCACACAGAGCAGACATGCTTCACCATCTATGACAACAAAGATACGCTGCTTCCAGCAACCCCAGAACCACGTGCTAAAATCCCAGTTTGTGGCTCAGATCAGATATCACCCGCTCCATGAGGTAGCCCCACTCCTCAGTCAAAGCTGAGTTCTCCCTCCTCATACACCCCAAGCTCCTTGTGTCACTTGGACAGACTGTCTCCCAAACGAGACTCTCAGCCCCTGAGAGCAGGGACTGAGTCTTCTTCCTCTCTGCCCCCAACCCTGTAAGCCCAGCATGGTGCTTGGCACACAGTAGGCATTGCTGGGACCAGATCAAGGAGGCCAGGGTGGGGGCTGCGAGTGTGACCTCTGAGCCAGAGGGGACAAGACCAAGCCCAGCTCAGACACTAGCTGGCCCTGTGGTCACGGTCCCCTGTCCCCACTCCTACCCTGTTCTAAGGAAGACAGCCCCACTCCCAGGTCCATTCTGGGTCACCCTGGAGTGACCATGCTTATGAACATCGGACCTCCAAGGCCACACCATGGGCTGACCATTGGCCTGGTGGGAAATGACCGGACCAGACAGTCCCCGTAAGTAACTTGACTGGGAACTTCCTCGCGTCTTAGTCCATTCACAGCAGAGGCAGAAGTGAAGAGCATGTGTCTAGAGCAACCGGGAGGTAGATCCAGAGCCTTGGTGGAGATGCAGGAGGTAAAGGTGAAGAGCGGGCAAGGAAGAGAAGGAACACTTCTGTCCCAGGCTAAGCCTCAGCCCCACCCCCCCAGGAGCCCCCACCCACCCACTCAGTCCCACCTGGCCCTGCCCCAAGCCCTGCTCTGTGCCGAGGCCACTCTGCCTGGCAGGTTGGTGATGCTGTTTCTAATGCCTGCAAGCCCCATCAACAGGCTCTGCACGCAGCCCAGGTGGTGGATGACTGCCCAACTCACTCTTGCCCGGAGTGGGAGAGGGGCTCTCGCTCAGGGCAGGGAAGCCCAACCTCGCCTCTCCCTGGAAGAAGAGGCTCAGGGGCCCCGAAAGGAGCGCAGCCCGGAGAACACTGTACCGTCCCCTGGAGGTCAGTGGCTTCTCTGCTGTGGGGAAGTGGGCTCCCGAACACAGCTGTGGGCCCCCGCCCAAAGGAAACGACACCCTAAGCTGTGCAGGCCGCAGGGCTCAGGGTCTCCAAGTCCATGTTCTCACTCTGGGAGGAGAGACAGGGAGGGGCCCCGGACCTCCACCTGCCAGCCCAAAGAGAAGGGTCCAGACAAGGCCCCATCTGGCAATGTCTATGACGTCTCCAGGGGGTGCCAGAGAGCTCCCAGCCCGCCACCAGTGGCCTCCTTGGTCCAAACCTGCAGCAAGGCCCCTGGTGTTTAGCCTCCTAGGCTGAGGGCCGTGGTCATGCTGGGCTGAGCCCGGAAACATGCAGCCACCACTGGCCACACAGTCCTCTCCCTGGGCCTCAGTCGCCCCTTGTGTGAGGGCAGGACCCAAGGTGGCCCCTCTGTTTCCCAGTCTGGACACTCTCCCAGGCAGGTTTGGAGTTTCTCCAAGTCCATCCAAGGGCACCAGGGCTGGGCACACACCAGGCCAGGCAGAGATGTGTTCCCTCCCTCCCCCCAAGCCAGGCGATGCTGGAGGAGGGGAAGGCGGAGAGGCCCAGAGGTCCAGAATGGAGCCAGCCCAGGAATGACCACCCCCTCCGTGCCCTACCCCCACCACGGGCAGCAATCCCCGAGGAGCCACTTCTGCAGGAGAAGGGACCCAGGTGGCAGCCAGCGGTCATAAAGCCATCTCAAAAAAGGCTCCTGGCAGCCAAGCGTAAGTGCCCGTGCCACGGTGAGTAGCAGAGCCGGTAAATTACCACTGAGGGCTGCACACACACCCCCTCTGTATTTATATCCACCTTGGTGCCTGAAAATGGATATTTATGCATTTTCAATATTCAGGGCAAACGCTCCATCACTCAGCGCTGCGTGGCTGCAGCACATTACACCGGCCCCGCCGAGATATTCCTCTTCCACCTGGCTTGCCAGCTCAGGAGCTTCCAAGTCAAGCCTGGACCCCAAACCCTTGCAGAGCCCCCACCCCATCTGCAGGCCTGTGTGCCCCAAGGGGGAGTGAAGGGAACAAAGAGCCAAGCCAGCCTCTCCTGCCAGCCCGAGACCAGTAGCCAAAGCTCAGAGAGGTTGGGTGGCCTGGGCAAGGTTACACAGCATCCCCTCTAAGCCAGGGTTACCGTCCCCAGGTGGAATGACTCCCTCGTCACCAAGGAAAGTGGCGGCATTGGGCTGTCTCTCCCGATCTCCCAACCTCTCTTCGCACCCTGTGCTTGAGGCCTGTCTCACCCGGCTCTGATTCTCTCTCCAGGTTCCGCTGTGTCTCTGCACCTGTCTGGCTCTCACCAGCTTGGTCTCAGTCTCTCCCGCATCTTTCTCTGACTCTTTTCTTAGCGTCTCCACCTCCATCACCTCTGGTCCCAGTATCTCTCTGTCTCCCCACACCCACGCCCACACAGCCCCTTCCTCTCCCTCAGAGACTCTGTCTTTGTCCACCCCTGCCTCCCCGACTTTGCCTTGGGTCTGAGATCAGGGCAACGAGGCAGGGAACTGTCCTGTTGTCCAGGAGGGGCCCCCTTGGGGAGTCACGTCTCCCCCACACTGGCCCTGTAAAGGGGAGCCCCACAACCCCTGAGCTGGAAGACCCACAGAGCAGAGTGGAGTTGTCGTGGGAGGTTCCGGAAGCGCAGACTGGAAGCAAGTGAAAGGTGGGGTGAGTTCCCATGTTGGGCTCTGCAAGATTTCTGAGCAGCCATCCGCTGTGACTTTAAAGGGCCCATCTAGTTTGTGACTGAGGTTGAGTGATGGGGTCCCTGCGCCTGCCCTTAGCTGAAAGGGTTAACGCGCCTGCCCAGCCCGCCACCCCCTTCACCCCACCAGCTGCTCTTTTTCCTTTCTCCCTCTCTCTCCCTCTCCATCCATCCATCCCTTTCTGTCAGGAATGATAAGAATTAATTAAATGTGTCCTCAGCTCCTGTCTCCTCACTTCCTTTGGGGAATTTAACCAGTTCCAGCACCTCAGGCCTTGTTAGAGTCCAAGAAAAACAAAACCGCTGGTGTACTCCATTACATGTATGCGTGCACGTGGCTGTCCCCGCCCTCAGATACGCACGTGGGGCACGCAGTGTGCTACTGCATGTGTCAGCGTGTCTGATCTGCCAGCCCATCGGCACGCACACGCCTGTGTACAGCCCAGATGCGCTCCTGAATCTGGAGACGCGTGTCAGGTTGTTGGTGTGAACGCACATGCGAGTCTCTTGGTGTGGGCGTGGCACGCGTGCATGGTGTGTCTTCACAGTTAGGTCCACTCTATTGAATCTACCCACTTGTACCATGAGTCTGGGTAGACCTCATTAGCGTGCAAGTCTGTTTGGAGGTAGCCATACATGCCTCTGTATTCTGGGTGTGGCTGTATGTGTGTGCAAGCACGCATACACCGATGTGTGCACATCTAATGGTAAGCGTGCACTGGCGCATGAGCGCGTCTGGGGGCACGTGGGCCGTGCGTGTGCAGTGTACACACACCCACACATCCTGGCTGCCCTGCACACACATCTTCCTGGCTCCCTGGGAGCCGGCAGTCTTTTCCCCAGCAAGAGCCATTGTGCCGCGTCTCAGGGGTGATGTCGGTGGCAGTTCGGGTGGCAGGAGCCCGAAGGTAGGAAGGTGGAAGTGGTGCAGGGGAAGGCACGGCTAATGAGGCCACTTTCCTTGCCAGCCTGGGAGCTGCTGCCACTAATTATCGCCTCAGTAAGCAGCTCCCCAGGGCAGGGCTGCTGACGGAGCCCTGCTCTCTTCCTCCCCCTGAGACCTCTTTCCCCACCTCCCAGCAGCCCTGAGATGCTGCAGGAGCTCTGGCACCAAGAAGAAGGGCAGACAGAGAGGAGGGCCAGTGCTTAGTCCACTAGGAGACCCAGGATGCCCGCCTGCCTGCCCATCAGCCTGCTGCCAGGAGCCCACATTTCAGGGTACTCCTCTGTGTTAGGGCATGGTCACCAAAAGGCCTCTGGGAATCCAAATGTGCTCCTGGAGAAAGGAAAGTCTACACACCCTGACCCTCACAGACACCGAGCATGCCCCTGTAACAGGAGCACTAGACTGGGAGGCAACTGGGTCGGCTGATAATCCCAGTGCTGTGTGACTTTAGGCAAGTTCCCATACCTCTCTGGATCTTGGTTTCCTTGTCTGTAAAGTAGGGGAAGAAGACTTGCAATGCAGGGGACACGGGTTCCTTGCAATGCAGAGGACACGGGATGGATCCCTGGTCAGGACCCCACATGCCACAGGGCAACTAAGCCTGCAATGGGCAACTAGGAACCTGCGCGCTCTGGTGCCCTCATGCCACTACTGGAGAGTCCATGTGCCGCAAGGAAACATCCCGCGTGAGATCCGCATGCCACAGTGAGGATCCTGCATGCCGCAACTAAGACCCGACACAGCCAAATAAATAAAAATTTGTTAAAAGGAACGGCGAGACACACGGCTGTCTCAGCTAGCACAGAGATGGGCATCTGCTATGTGTTTATTTTCATGTGTATATTCTCATGCGTATGTGTGTGTTTGTGCGTACTTAGCACATCAGACCCCTGATTTCACAAATATTGCTTAAGAGAAGGCAGTGAGCCAGTTTAAAGAAAAATGCTTAGTAAATGAGAAGAAACCCTGGCATCTGAGTATGACAAAGTCCTGATGGAAGTTGACAAGTGACTGCGGCCCCAGGCCAGAGGGTCTCTGAGGCCCTTCCCTCTCCAAGAAGCGGTGGGTTCAGACCCCCAGGCCCCTAGAATGAGAAATGCACAAACTGGGCCCTGATTTCCACCTTGCCCTCATCAGCACCAAGATACGCCATTGCCAGGAGCAGCAGGAGAAGCTGCTGTGAAGTAGGTGGGATGGGCCTTCCTGGCCACAGGCCCCCATATGACCTTAGAGGACACAGAAAGAGTCCACACGCATGACCCCTCGTGTGATTCAGGCCAGATCAGGCCAGGGCACAGGATTGACCCAGACTGAAGGCAGACGTGGCCAGGGTCTTGACAGAGACGGTTCAGGCTGGGCCTGGTGTGTCCAGGGCGGTCAGCGGCCACACCTCCCTTAGAGGCTAGGGGGTGGTTCTGAGCGCCCCCAGCCCGGGCCAGTGAATAAGCTCTTCCACCTGTGCTGTCCAGGGGAGAGCCACCTGTCCCACGGCCCGAATGTCTCTGTCCTCCAAGTGGCCGGATATGAATCACAGGGATTTACAGCCCAGCCTCGAGTGGGATTTATGGGTCTGCCTCAAGCCCGGCCAGCGGGGAGTGGCCGCCCGTCAGTCCCCCATTGCGGCTGATTGATGAGGATGTTTCCTGCCAAGAAAAATCCCCTCTGTGGCAGGCAGCCGAGAGAAAGGCTCCAAGGCCCAGGGGCCAGCCCCTCACCCCATACCTGTTCCCAGTCTGGTCCCCTCTCTTGCACTTACAGATCACACCTTCCCACGATCCCCCCAGCCCCACACACTGACACCCAAACAGTAGATGCACCCAAGGGCCCCAGCTTCCAGGTCAGCATTCCACCTTCCCAGACCTGCCACTTGTTCATCCCTGGGAACAGTGCCCTTCAAACAAATCCATCCCAGGGCTCAAGGCTGGATATGCCAAATTCCAGAATGAATTTCTGAAGGAATCCAGAACACACACACACTTCACAGATGAAGAACCAGAAGCCCAGAGGGGGACGGGCCTTGCCCAGAGCCACACAGCAGCACAATGGTGTAGCTGAGACCTGAGCCCACAAGACCCTGGACTAGTCAAGTCAGTGTCTGATCCCAGCTGATAGTCCTATAGTCTCGGGGAGAGTTTTCACCTCCAGATAAAGGCTCCTCTTCTCCAGAGAACTCACAGACCTGAGTTTGAATTCCTGCTCTATCACTTTGTATCTGAGAGTCACCATTTCTCTGTGCCTGCTTCCTCACCTGAAAAGTGAGGCTCAAAAATAGTCCTGACCTTTTGGGGTCATTATGAGGTTCAAGTGATACAATATAGGTGAAGTCCCAGGGCAGAGCTGGATTCCTGGCAGTGCTTGATAGATGTTGGAAATTGTCCTCCTTCATCCCTGATGTCTCAAAAGGCCCCCTGCTTCCTGATTTGTTAGGGGATGGGGGTAGGGCAGTTTAGGGCAGGTGGAGCAGGAGGAAAAGGAGAGGATATATGTAGGGCTGCAGAACAGGAGCGAAACCCCTTCCTGCTGGAGAAAATCCTGGAAGGCTGCCTGGAAGGGGTGACATCAAGCAGAGGACGCAGAGCTCTACCTCTCTTGCTCTGAGGCTATCTGGGGACATCCTGAACACCACGGGGCTAAGGGGAAGTACCCTGCCCTGAAAACCAACTCCAGCCCCAGACCAGCCCCAGCAAAAGCTGCTTCCTTGAGTGAACTGGGGGCAAGTCCCTGTAGGCACCTGCAAAACAGGGCCAGGCAGGACCAGACCACACTCTCTAGAAGGCATCTTCCAGTTCTGACCTTTAGACAAGCCCATCCAGACCCATCCCATGCAGTATCCAAATCTTGCCACTGGGTGGCAGCAGGGAGCAAAACCAGAGTCTGGCCTCCCCGTGGCTGCTGCTGACCAGTCCCTCCCTGCAGCACCAGATGTTCTTTGCTTCCCCACGCCCTCAGCTGACTCTCGCGGGAACCAGAGCTGAGGGATCACCCGCATCCAGACATGAGCTTCTCCCCACGGCCCTGCAGAGCAGCCTGCATTCTCTACTTCTCAGATGAGAAAACTGAGGCCAGAAGAGGGAAGGACCTGTTCAAGGTCACACATCACGCTCGGCAGAGCCAGGTCTCTAACCCTTTTTTCCAGCCCCCGGGCCCCTAGCAGAAGCCATGTGAAGGGAGGATTGGAGTCAGGGAGGCTTGGGCTGGAATCCTGGTGCCCCTACCCCTAGCTGTGAATTATCACTAGACAGGTTCCCACCCTGTCTGATCCTCAGCTTATGTAGATGCCTGGTGCCTGGCAAGAACTGAACACACGAAGCTACTTCTCTGTTTCCGGTATATTTGACACCCCACGAGAGCAGACACGTGTTTATCTGACTCACCTTGGCGTCCCCAGAGCCTGGCATGGGAGGATGTTCAGAGAATAATAGCTGCTCAGAGGCTCTCTCCCTCCTGGCCCTGTCTTGCACTGAGTGTAAGGGTTTCCCACTCCTCAAGTCCCTTCTACCCTCTGGGAAATCAGCCCTTTCCCTTCCCTCCCCTTGGCAGCCCACACCCACCCAGGCCCCGAAGCCACGGCCCCCGGCCCTCCACCTTGTCTCCCCGTGCCTCTCAGCCCCCGCTGTTCTCTGTCCCTGCCTCTCCTTCAGTCCCCCTCTCCTGCTGAGTCCCCGCTCTGCACTGTACACTGTGTTTACAAGAAAACCATGACAGTTTTTTATTTCTCTCTTTTTGTCTCCCGTCCTCCCCTGAAGGGAAACGTGCTTCCACTCTCCCAGGAATAAATGAAGGCTCCAGAAGATAAACCACAAAAAAAGGACAGTAGGCCCCGTGGGTGCCCCCAGCCCCACCCATGGGCCACATGCACACAGGCGCCTACCCAATCCTCCTCTTGTGGGGGCCTCCAAGAGCGACTCTGTTATTTTGGGGGTAATTGAAAGTGCCGATCTTTATTCCAGAGGATAAACTAGGCAGAGAGACTTGTGGAGCAAGAGGCAGAGAGAGAAGAGAGCGGAGGGAGGCAGAAAGACGGAGGGGAGAAGAGCCAGATGGAAGAGCGTACTCCACGAGGAGAGAGGAGAAGCCAGAAGGAGCAGGTCAGCAGCAGATTCTGCCTCCAGCGAACTTGGAGAGGCAGCTTCTCACCCCTCCGGGAAACCAGGGGCATTTGTCCACCAACTAGCTTCCCGTCCCCACCCTGGCCAAGGACCAGGAACAGGATGGGTGGGAGCAGGGAGAAGGGGTCTGACTTGTCTTGGTCAGTGAGGGCTCACCAACCAGGTGACTGGAGGGCTGAGAGCCAGGCAGCGGCTCCTCAGCCCCCCACCCTGGGCTGGGATCATGCCCCATGCCATCCTGGGCCCAGAGACCCTCCTGAGCTCCCTGCCTGCAGCCCACCCCACCCAATCTGCACGTGGGCATGTCGAACGGCGGGGAGAGGGGGGTTCTCACGGTTTATCTGCTCTGATTCTCCGGGGCAGTGGCTGTGAGGGAGCCTGGGGGGGAGGTGAGTATGTGCGTGAGATAAGGAGGCGCTTGGAGAGAGCAGGGTGTGGGATAGTAAACGCGCATGTGTCCAGTGTGTGTGTGTCTGTGTGTTTGAGTGTGTTTGCCGTCGGGGCATGTGTGGGAAATAGGGTGTGTGGTCTGAGCATGTGTGTGCATGCGTGTGCATGTGTGAGCAGTGCTGTCAGGAGCGCCTGTGCCTTGTCCCCACGCAAATGTGGGTAAAGGACAAGTGTTTGCTCACAACCCCTACCTGTGAGCCTGTGAGCGGTGTGGCAGTGTGTTCCCACAAGCAGGGCCCCTCTTTGACTCCCAGCCCAGGGCCACCGTCCCCCCAGCTCCTGGGAGCCAGAGTAACCTCTGGCCCTCAGGGTCCCTCCAGCAACAACAGAAGGATGGCCACCTACCCACTCCCCTACAACCTGGCCAGTGTCCAGGAGGGTCATGTGACTGCAGTTTTACCACCAAGCCCAGGCAGGGGTGACCCACGGAGGCCAGGGCTCCCCCCACCCCCAGGAGAGATGGGCAGAAGCTCTGGTAGGTGTCCTGCCGTGCACATGACCCTCACCTACCTTCCTATGTCTGCCCACACCTGGAGAGCACTGTTTCTCATCCTCCCACCCAGCCACCCTCTGAACTCCTGGAAGGCATGGCTGGGACTCTGAGGCACATTCAGAGCTCGGCACAGGGCAGAAGCTCAGCAGATGCTTGCTGAATGAAAGAATGATTGTGTCTGTGTGATCTGGGACCTAACCGCCTGAGGGTACAGGCTGAAGTCCTGCAAGGCTCAGACCAGGGCTTCCGGCCAGGTCAAGCGTGCCCCCAGTTGTTCAGAAGGGGTGCAGTCAGCACCCAGACAGGCCTGAGAGGCCATGGCCACTGACCTTCTCCAGGTCATCTATCTGGTCACCACCACAGGGGAGGCAAGGCCAAGAGCTAGGGGCTGCTTTGTCAAAAGGTTTGTCTCAAGCTAAATGACCCTCTCACTTTGTGGGCTGAGGCACCAAGGAGGCCCCATTTATCTTCTCTGGAGGCCATAGCCCGTTATTGGTGGGGCCATCTCTCTTTCAAACATCTTCATCCCTCTGGGGCTTCCCTGGCAGTCCAGTGGTTAAGACTGCCAGTGCAGGGGGCACAGCTTCAATCCCCTGGTCAGGGAACTAGGATCCTACATGCTGCATGGTGCAGCCAAAAAATAGAAGGAAAAAAACTACATGCGCCAAAGATTCATACTGAATCCTCCAGCCTGCTATCCTTCCTTGGGAACCACAAAGCAAGGATTAGTTCTAGCTCTGGGGCGAACACCCAGCCCCGGCCCATCCTTACCTGGTAGCAGCTGGGGCCACTAGGCCGAAGGTCTGCCCCAGACCAAGCCACAGAGGCAAAAACTAACATTTAGTCTTAATATAATATAATATATTAAGACCATGTGAGTCCTAAAATAACTCACCCCAAATTGAGCCCTGACTCTGCTTACCAAAGCCAATCACACTCTGAGTCCTGACCCTGTCACACATTGAGCCCTGACCCTGATCACATACTGAGCCCTGATCCTGGTCACACACTGAGCCCTGACCTTGGTCATGAACTGAGCCTGGACCTTTATTTAGAGACAGGCCATTATTTTGTCATCTGGCCAAAGCTGTTTCCCTGGCTCTGGGCCTCAATTTTCTTCTTTTTTCTAATGGAGGGCCTTGGGATGAACAGATCATTAAATCAGAAAACACCTACTCAGAGGTTGGCCTGTAGTTTCCCCGACCTGGTGACACTGGAGAGCATCAGCCACTGCCACCTGCCAGCCTCCACCCCCAACCAACACATTCAGCCCAACCATCACTAATTTTTGCAGCCACCATGATGAATGGTATTGTCGGCAAAACGACGTCTTTCTAATCTGCTGCAAGACAGATGGGTCCCCGAGCTCACTGGCTGTTTCTCGAGCCTGCCCAGACCAGACTTGTGGAGGAGCGGGGAGGACAGGACAGACACAATATTCCAGGCCTGCACGCTGGGGTGGGAAGGGGAGGACATTTCAGGCCCAGAGTCAGGAATGACCCCAGTGGGGTTTTCTACAAGCCCCCCTTTTAAAATATTCAGTTGTTTTGTTTCTTTTTAATATTCCAAAGATAGTCTCTGCTTCTTCCTACCTAAAGTTAGTTCTTCAATACAATTTTCATTTTCAGTTAAAACCTGAATATTGGACTTCCCTGGTGGATCAGTGGTAAAGAATCCTCCTGTCAAAGCAGGAGACGGGGGTTCGATCCCTGGTCCAGGAAGATCCCACATGCCGCAGAGCAACTAAGCCTGTGTACCACAACTACTGAGCCAGTACTCTAGGGTCCAAGAACCACAACTGCTGAGCCCACGGGCTGTGACTAATGAGCCCATATGCCCTAGAGCCCGTGCTCCGCAACAGGAGAAGCCACTGCAGTGAGAAGCCTGTGCGCCGCGTCGAGGGAGTAACCCCCACTCACGGCAACTAGAGAAAAAAGCCCAGGCAGCAACAAAGACCCAGCACAGCCAAAAATGAATAAATAAAAACTTAAAAATAAAGATAAAACTTGAATATTGCTCAAATTCACAGGGATGAACCTTCAGACACTGGTTCCTAGTGGCCCCTTCCTCCTGCCTGCCTCTGCTTCGGGGACAGTGGCTGCAGAGGAACATGCCTCTGCCTGAGCCATCAGGTCTGGGGCAGATTCAGCCTCCCCTCATCCTTCCATAAGCCCCCCTCCCTCCACAGTTCCTGCTGCCCTTTCCTCACTTCCAGGGGCTGCAGAGCCGCAGGGGTAGTGCTCCCCACATCTCTTGTGGCCAGGGGAGCTAGGAGACTGGCTTGTCCTAGGGGTGAGGGCAATCAGAACAGGGGGTCTGGATACCAAGAATTAAGGAAGGACAAACACCAGTCCCCAAGACCCCAGCCTCCCCAGAGACCAGCAGGAGAGCAGGCAGTGCTGCTGCTAAATCACTTCAGTCATGTCCAACTCTGTGTGACCCCATAGATGGAAGCCCACCAGGCTCACCCGTCCCTGGGATTCTCCAGGCAAGAACACTGGAGTGGGTTGCCATTTCCTTCTCCAATGTGTGAAAGTGAAGAGTGAAAGTGAAGTCGCTCAGTCGTGTCTGACTTGTAGCGACCCCATGGACTGCAGCCTACCAGGCTCCTCCGTCCATGGGATTTTCCAGACAAGAGTACTTACTGGAGTGGCTTGCCATTGACTTAAAGCAGCAAAGCCAGAAGGGGTGGGGGCTCTGGGCACTGCCTGGACTCATGAGTGAGGCAACACTGCCCCCTACTGGTCAGTCCACAGCTCTCTCCTCTCCTCTGCCACCAGACACTAGAGGGCTAAGCGGTTGGGGTGGGGACACACAGGTGACTCTCCAAAGACAGCGTGTGACATACAGACCCTCCTACCAGCAGCTCCCTTCCCCTTTCCTGCCCCCCTATGCTGATCCCTAGCCTCCAGGCTCTGCCTGTCTTGCCCAACCTGCTCTCACTGCCCAAGGAATTCTGAAAAGACCACATCCCCTCCAGCCCCATCACCCTGAGGACGAATCCTGAGTCCCCTTCAAGCTGCCCACCATCTGGTCTCATTACAGGCCAGCCTCCAAGAGCCCAGGTGCCCGCCTTCTGAGCCTGCCCTGGTTCCCTGCTCTTGTACCCCTCGGTCCCACCTGCGTGCCTTCCTCTTCATCTTTACCTCCACCAAGAATGCCCTCCGTCTCTGCTCATTCCTGGGGTCCCTCCCCCTCCCCATCCCCAACCAGCACGGCCCCTCCTTCCTGTGCTCCATCCACTCATCCTGCTCCTCACTCCTCTCTCAGACGCTGGCCACCATCAGGGATCAGAAGCGAACAGTTCAGGAGCGGGAGGGAAATTGGCCATCCTCTAGGTGCCTCCTCCCCGCTCACCGAGGCCCAGAAAGGTATGGGAGCTGCGCAAGGCCACACAGCACACTGGGGGCAGACGCGGGGCTGGAACTCAGCTCCCCGGAGCCTTTACCCAGGGCTCCTTGGAGGACACAGAGCTGCCTCCCCCAGTGAGCCACAGCAGAACATCTCCTGGACAAGGACCCCTCCCATACCTCCCAGTATCCCCAGCTCCTCACCGAAGGCAGGGCCCAAAGAAAGCAGCTGTGTTTGCAAAACCAAGGAATAAATAAATGAAAATATTTATCTAACGTCTTCTATGTGCTGGACACAGCAGGCACCAGTTCTGAACTTAAAACCTGGGTAAGTTGCTCAATTTGGTACAGAAAAATAACTTATGGGGACAAGGTAGGGTGGGGGGAGTGCACCAGGAGGGGCTTCAGTCGCCAATGTCGATGATCAGCGGGCATAGGTGGGGTGAGTGCTTGATGCCCATGGTGAAAGCGGGTGAGCGGGGCTTGTGTACCGTGACCTGCTGGACGTTGTGGGAGCCGGGGCCAGGCCGAGGTGTGTGGTCCACCGGGTAGCTAAAGCGCTTGGCCATGCTATAGATGGGGCTGCGGTTCTGATAGACGGACGGCTCCGGCCGGGTGTGTGCAGCCGGTCCAGGGCCTCTTCCCATATTCTTGTAGAACCAGTTCTTGTCCAAGTGGGCCAAGCTATAGCAAGGAGCAGCTTTATTGGCAGGGAGGTTGGGCCCCAGCAGGAGTGGCATCTGGTACCGGTTGGGGCCCGGATTGGGGTCCATCACTCGGTATGGGCATCGGAAGCCAAAGGAGTACTCAGGAGCCCTGCGTTCCCCAGGCGGGTGGGTCTTCTCCAGGTGGTAATGGCAGGGGGCCGGGGTGGGGCTCAGACCTGAATATAGGTAAATGAAGGGGAGGAGTCTCAGGGCAGGAACCAGGCTGAATCTCCTGGTGACCAACTAACGATTCTAGGGAGGGGGCGAGGTCTTGGTGAGCCAGGTGTGACTTTCCTATAACCATCTTAGCATCGGGCGGGAACATCACCTCCCTGCATGGGGCTCTGGGACGAGGGTGGGTAGGGACTTCGCCATCCTGGCATCAGGATTGTGACACTGTCTTCATAATATTAAAACCCCAAGCATCATCAGAACGTCACCCCTGGCTGTCATTGTCCCTGTGACAGCACCAAGAAAACATGCTGGCATCAGTAGTCTGTGAACTCATTAGCATGACACAAGTCCTGTGATATTTTTACCGTATCTCCCTGCAACATACATGGAACATTGGCCTCCAGACATTAAGTACTGTTACCCAGACATGGTGACATGGGTATCTTGAAGTGACCTTGCAGGGAGGTGCCAGCATCTGCAGACACACCTGGCAAGGGGAGTCATGACCCCTCTGCTCCTGCTTGTGTCCTAAGCGTGGACCCCCACCCTCCAGCCTCCCACCCCCAACCTCCCTCTTCCGGCCCATCTTACGCAGGTTAGAGACGTGTTCTGCCATGGGAACCTGAGGACAGCTGGCCATCCCAAACCGAGTTATCTTAGGATCCAAGAAATAGCAGGACCCAGGGCTACATATGTCCATGATCCCTGCAAGGCAGCCAAGGAAAGGGCCGGTCACTCCAGAGGCTGCCCCAGGGTGAGTCTGGCTTCTGCCTCCAGGCAAGATCCCCCTCCCCTAGAAAGGGACCGAGGGCACCTTCCTAATGCCTTGGACTTTGGGAGATTTGGGGAGCCTTTATTTCCACATCTGTAAAATGGATCTTTTAACACACGACCTAACATTCTTTAGAACTTGTTCAGAGAACAGATAAAGTAACAGCTGCCAGGGACTGGTGTCAAGGGGACAATAATAGGCATGTGTGTGTGTGTGTGTGTGTGTGTGTGTGTGTGAAGTCGCTTCAGTCGTGTGCGACTCTTTGCGACCCCATGGACTGTAGCCCGCCAGGCTTCCCTGTCCATGGGATTTTCCAGGCAAGAATACTGGAGTGGGTTGCCGTGCCCTCCTCCAGGGGATCTTCCCAACCCAGGGATTGACCCCATGTCTCCTGTGGCTCCTGCATTGCAGGTAGAATCTTTGTCGGTAAGCCACCAGGAAAGCCCATGGTGGCTATTATTAGTATAAAGAAAAGACCCAGCCCCAGAAAGGGGGGGTTCCCTTGCTGAGAAGGGTATGTTACCCCAGTGAGGTGCCTGGATCTCAGACCCCCAGATACACACCACTGCCCACCCTCTCACAAGCTGTGGCCATCAGCCCCAGCTCTTCGCCGGGCCTCAGCTCCCTGCCTTCCAGGGGGGTCTAAGCAACCACCACCACCCACTTCCCTCCACCCCATCTCCCAGTTATTCCTGCCCAGCTGCTTTGGCAAGTGAACCCACAGCAGTCAAAGCTGAAGGGCGTCAGCCAAACACCAGTCAGAAAGGAGACCCTGCCAGCTGGACACAACAGGTCACGTCACAGCTCCCTAAGGAGAGCCAGCTGGGAGGTGCCTTCAGAGGGAAGGGTAACTTGGCCCCCTGCTGACTTCCTTCTGGACCTAGCAGGCCCCCTGGGTGTCCCACTCAGGACAGGCCTGGGCTCCCAGGGGCCTGTGGCTACAGGTAATAACTCCTCCCCTCTCACACCGCCCCTAACATCCAATAGTAATAACCCTATGCCCGCGGGGACAACGGGTGTGGCAAGCACTCACGCTTCTCCGAGTGCCGGGCATGCAGGGTATAGGCCGGCTCCTGGAACATGGAGACGTCATGGTCTATGTAGCCCGTGCAGGATGGCCGGAGGTACTTGGCAGGCCCTGGACCTGTGAGCATGGAGAGAGAAGCCCTCAGCCTGGGCCTGCGAGATCAGAGGCAGGGAAAGCCCTGAATACAGTGTGCTTAAGACCACTGCAGGAACTTCGCTGGTGGTCCAGTGGCTAAGACTCTGCACTCCCAATGCAGGGGGCCTGGGCTCAATCCCTGATCAGGGAGCTAGATCCCACATACTGCAACTAAGAGTTCACATGCAATGACTAACTATCTCATGCACCGCAGCTAAGACCTGGCGCAGCCAAATAAATTAATATTAATAAAAAAAAAGAACACTGGGGTCTTTGCTCCTGCTAATGTCACACTGCCACACTGTCCCACTATCAAGACACTTCCTTTGGGAAAAGTCAATGTTCCTAGATAAAATGCAATTTCTCTTGGACAGGCAATGCATAATAAGAAAATTAATAGTTAAAAGTGACTGAGAACTTATTCTGTGCCGAGCACTAGGCTAAACATTTTCTATGGGTTATCTCAATTAAGCCTCTCAAGAACTCTGTGAGATACATATTCTTATTTTTCCCATCTTACAGATGTTCAGCCTCTAACTGAGGCTTAGAAATAGCAATTCACACAAAGTCACACAAGCTGGTATTGTGAAAATTCTAAGACATCAGCCAACAGAGCCCAAACATTTAATCACATAATGCAAGCCACTCCAGTACTCTTGCCTGGAAAATCCCATGGATGGAGGAGCCTGGTGGGCTGCAGTCCATGGGGTTGCTAGGGGTCGGACACGACTGAGCTACTTCACTTTCACTTTTCACTTTCACACATTGGAGAAGGAAATGGCAACCCACTCCTGTGTTCTTGCCTGGAGAATCCCAGGGATGGGGGAGCCTGGTGGGCTTCCGTTTATGGGGTCACACAGAGTCGGACATGACTGAAGTGACTTAGCAGCAGCAAACAACCCCCACGTACAGCAACAGTCAGTCATCAACAATGTAGTAAGAATTAGTCTGTCTGCTTTCAGTTGAGAGATTCAAGGGAAGTGAGGAAAGCTAATATGGACTAAAGATGCCATTGAATCCCTAGTTTTTTTCCAAAACTGGCCTCACTTCAAACCCCTTCCCACCACCCTCCCCAAATTCCCAGAAGTTAATTCTGCTTGTGGAGTTTAGCTTGGAAGTGCAGATCTTCTGTGGCTTTGAGAAGAGGCTGAAGGGGTTTTGCAGGAGGCAGGGCTGCAAGGTTAGGACACCTTCAGCCGCTCTTCAGAGAGAGGAATGAGCCCAAGCCCAGGTCAGGGGCCTGTTCTCACCTTTGAGCATCGCCAGGACCACAGGGGTCTGCTTTATCTCATGTCCTGAAGACACTGGCACCTTTTTCTCTGGCTGCTGCCCATAGAACACAGGGTTCTTGACACCCTTGGGCAGTTTCATGTCTGGGGCCAAGTGGGGGGCAATAGCAGCTACTGAGAGACCAGGAGCAGCAGGCAAGGAGCTGGGCCTGGGTGAGACCTGTTCCGGGCACCCCTGCCCAAGCCCCTGTGTCCACTCTCTCTCCCCGACGCCACAGGCGGTGTGAGGGCTGAGAAGCAAAGCAGTCCTCCTACTGGAGCAGCTGAGGCTGTCTGGGGTGCAGCCAGCTGCAGGGCCCCGCAGGCAGGAGCTGAGGATGACATCACTGCAGAACTTGGACTGTGAAACCCAGAGTGTTTATTTTCTCCAGTTGCCGTGGCGCCTGGACTGTGGCGTAGAAATTCTATGCTGGCAGCTCAGCTATGGAACCCTGAGAACTCAACCCCACTGTCCCTGCTCCCAACCTGGCTAAGTGGCCTGAGGGGCCCCAGGACCCTGGATCAGGAAGCAGAAAGGGAGAAGTAGAGTGACAGACCCAGCTCTTCACTCGGGTTTGTTGCTGTTCACTCAGTTGTGTCTGACTCTGCAACCCCATGGCCTGCAGCACACGGGCTTCTCTGTTCTGTACTGTCTCGCAGAGTTTACTCAAACCCATGTCCATCAAGTCTGTGATGCCATCCAACCATCTCATCCTCTGTTGTCCCCTTCTCCTCCTGCCTTCAATCTTTCCCAGCATCAGGGTCTTTTCCAATGAGTCAGCTCTTCACATCAGATGGCCAAAGTATTGGAGCTTCAGCTCCAGCATTAGTCCTTCCAATGAATACTCAGGGTTGATTTCTTTTATTTACTGGTTTGATCTCCTTGCAGTCCAAGGGACTCTCACTCCTGGTGGGTGCCCTGGAGGTGGTAAAAGAGTGGACAGGTCACGGGTGAAGGATTCTTGCTACCTGCACAGCCCCCTGGAGTAGTCTTCTACTCTCCGCCCCTCCCACCTATCCCCCAGATTCTGGACATGCCCCCCGACTTCTTTCGCAGTCTATTTTTTTCTGGGAAAGTATCAAGCCAATTATTTCACAGTAAGGTGTGACTGTCTGATAACTTCTCAGATTCCTATCCCAGGGATGGTATCTTTAGAGATCCATGTCTAGGAATATTTGAGCGCTGCTGACATCTCGGGCAGGGGATGGGTGCAAATAAAGAAGGATGGAGGGTAGGGCTGAGGCCTCAAGAAGCTACTTCCTGGGGCTTCCCTGGTGGCTCAGTGATAAAGAATCCTCCTGCCAATGCAGGAGATGCGGCTCTGATCCCTGGTCCGGGAAGATGCCACACACCTCAAAGCAACTAAGCCCATGCACCACAACTATTGAGCCTGTACTCTGGAGCATGGGAACTACAACTGTTGAGCCCAGGTGCCGCAGCTACTGAGGCCCATGCACCCGAGAGCCTGTGCTGCACAAGAGGAGCCACCGCAACGAGAAGCCCGCGCACTGCAACTACGGAGCAAGCCCCACACGCTGCAACTAGAGGAAAGCTCGCGTGCTTCAATGCGTACCTAGCCAAAAATAAGCAAAATTACTTTTTTAAAAAAGAAGCTACTTCCTGTGCTTGTGGTCAAGAACATCCCCTGAGTGGTGGGAGTGTAAGAGAAAACATTGAAGAACAGGGAAGATGTTCAGCTGCCATGTGATTGATGGATGAGCCCCGGGGCTGAGGAAATGCTTGACAACCCCTCACCCCATAAAAACAGGAGGCTCAGGGGCCCTGGGGCCTGCTTCACCTACCAGTTTATAGCTCAAACCAGGGATATGATCTAGAGTGGTTTCCATCTTGGGCACAGATGACCACTGGCTTTAGAGAGGGTGTCTGTCATAGCCCTGGCACACAGATAATACGGTTGAGGACTCGAAAGGGCCCAAGACTTGCCCAAAGCTTCCCATCACATTAGTAGCAGAGACGGAACCAGAACACAAGCCCCAGAGCTCTCTTTGGATCACAGCCTCTGATCTAATGGAAACCAAACCATGCTCTGAACTCATTGCAACCAGCAGGCACAATGAGGACTCGGAGCAGACCAGCCAGGTATGCTGCGCGCTTCAGCCCCCAACTGGCGGGGCTGAAGGCTTGAAACAGAGGACAGGGTGCCCACGCCCAGCACAGCAGTTCCCTCCTGTGTCTTTCTCATCACCCGAGGGGCAGCAAAGCCTTTGATTTCTGGAGGGGGAGGGCTGGGCAAGGCTGGGATTGGCCCAGCCTCAGCTGGCCTCGGGCCACGGGCGGTGCCGCCTCCTCACCCTCATCCTTGCCAGCTTTTCCTGCTGGAAGTTGTGGCCTGCTGGGCCCATGTCCTGACGGTCCCCTCATACTAATAGGGGCCAGATGTTGGGCTGCAGCCTTCACCATCCTGGGCGGGTGGAGAGTGGTGGTCTCCAAGCGTCTCAGGCCCAAGGAGCCTTTCTGACCCTGCTACACCCACTGTTGCTGTCTGCCATCCTTGTGCCTAGTTCTTTTAGGGAAACTGAGACACTGTCCACCCTGGAAGGTCACCCCATTTCTGCTCCAAAGGCTCCCTTCCCTCCAACTTTAACTGAAACTTAGTTGACCCTGGAGACAGCCCTCGGTTCTCTCCAAAGCTACTGCTCTGTCCCTCCGAGCTCAAAGTGGAGCGGGTCGCTGGGCTCCTGGGTATCCACCCAGGCAGTGTCGCCTCCCTGACAAGGGCATGGCTCCGTGAAGACCCCAGTATCCAGGGTGCCCCTCCTCATCTCTCAGGATTGCCATCTGTCCTGACTAACAAACCTGGCAGCCTTGGCTCATGGTCTTCTTCCCCATCCCCAACTCCTGCCATTACCCTGGTCACTTAGGCCTCCCCAGGGACCACTCACCACTCCCTGGGCCTCCCAGTTCCCAGACCTCCTCCTCCCAAAGTCTCCAAATGCCTTCTCTCCACTCCCTCGCAGCTACCCTCCCCAGCACATTCTGGGTTTCTCACCCTCCTATCAGGAACACTATCCCCTGTTCTCACCGTTCCACTTCTGACTCTGCACAGACTTCTATCACCAAGACCTCATCAGTGACCCAGCACCTCCCCCGGCCCATCTTTCAGGCTGCCCACCTTGTCCAACTCCTTTGCTGATAAGTCCCAGCCCTGAGTCACCACGTCTGACCTGCCCTCCTGCAAGACCTGCTAGGAACAGACTCAGGGTCCCCAGACCCTGGACTTGAGTCCATGCCATCTAGCCACCCACCTCCATGCTGGTCAGCTTGCTCTCTCTCTCTGCCCAGAGATCATTTCAAACATGGCTTATTCCCTTCCTGGTACCCGGCCCTCCCTCCAGCCCCCTGCTCTGCGTCTTGCTCACAGAGCGCACAGAGGCCGTCAGACTGACCTTGGACTCAAAGCCTCCCTCCCACACTGTCAGAACCACCAGCTTCCACTGGCACCTGCTCCTACTTCCCTCCTGGGGTTTCGGAGGGCCCACCAAGACCCTCTCCCATCTCCTCTGCGTCTCAAGAATATTTCACTGCCCACTGCCATCCTCTCTTCGCTTTAACCCCTCATCTGGCCCTTCCCATCGCACTCTATATACTCTGCATCCCTCCCATTTATTAAAAATCATCTAGCACAGGGAGCTATATTCAATATCCTATGATTAACCATAGTGGAAAAAAAATCTTTAAAAAAAACGAATGTCTATTTGTGTATAACTGTGTCACTTTGCTCTACGGCAGAGATTGGCACACATTGTAAATCAACCACACTTGAATAAAAAAAAAATTTTTAATTACTGCTATAGACAAAAAGATAAATTTTTTATAGAAAAATGATAATTAAAAAAATGAAAAGTATCTCCCTGGTCGTACACACCTCTCCCCAGTCAGCTTCCCCTGAGAGGTGTTTTCCCTGCTGTCTGATTCTCGCCTCGCTTTAACGCTGACTCCCTACAAGCTGGCTTCAGACCCATTGCTCCACCTCCGCTGTGACCTGCGTGTGGCAGCTGCCGCCAGTGGCCACTTCTCCTCCTCGTCAGATTGGCCTCTCCGGAGCACTGGACCACAATGACCCACCACTCCCTCCTCCTTGCAATACCTCTTCCTGGCTCCAAGATGTTCTGGTCTTCCTCCCATATCCCCACTGCCCCTTCACAGTCTCTGGCTCTTCTTCCTCAACCTGACCTTTCACTGCTGGCACACACTCATTAATTGCGAAGGAAAAACAAGAAAATACAGGGAGGATCCTGGCAGGCATCGCCTCAACCAAGTGTTGTAAGTCCTCCCGAGAGGACGCATGAGAAGGACACAGAATCAAGACCTCCCTGGGGGTCCAGTGGCTAAGACTCAACACTCCCAATGCAAAGGGCCCGGGTTCCATCCCTGGTCAGGGAACTAGATTCCATGCGCCACAGCTAAGAGTTTGCATGTCGCAGGTAAAGATCCTTCATGCCACAACAAAAACCCGGCACAGCCAAATAAAACGCTTTTTAAAAAATGACATAGCATCACTTCTGGGGTGTTCCCACCAAAGGTACATAACCTGAATCCACAAAAAAACCAGATAAACTCAAATCAACATTCATGTTACAAAATAACAGACCTATACTTGCCCCAAATGACAATAGCATGAAAGACAAAGAAATACTGAAGAGCTTTCTACAATAATGTAAACTCAAGAACAGGACAACTAAGTGTAATGTAGAAGCCGGGGTTTTCTTTTGCTCTCAAGGATATTATTGGGGAATTGACAAAACCAGAAAAAAGTCTGGCGAGTTAAAAGTACAATACCAACCTTAATTTCCTGATTTGGGTCATTGCACTCTGGTTTGGAAAGAGAAGGTCCTTGTTCCCAGGAAATACACAGTGAAGCATTTAAGGATAAGTAGCTCTGGGACTTACTCTCAAAAAATTCTTATAGGCAAAAAAATATGTCTATACATAGAAAATAATTTAAAATGTGATAAAATATTACCGTTTGGGAAATCTTGGTGAAGAGTGTGTGGGAAATATTTGTAATGGCCTTCCTACTTTTCTGTAAGTCTGAAATAATGTAAAAAAAAAAAAAAAATTTTTTTTAGAAAAAAATGTTGGTGTCTCAGAGTTCAGTCTTGGGAACTTCCTCTCCCTTTCCACCATTCTCCTCTTTCTGGGAACTCTCATCTCCTCTGTTGCTTCATTCCCATTATCTGTATCCCAACAATTCTCAAATATATATATATCTCCGGCTCAGCCCTTCTTAAGACTTTAAATCCATGTATCTGACGGTCTGCACAGTGTTACTGGAAATTCTCAAAACATCTAAAAATTAACATGCTCAGAGCTCTTCTCATGAGATGCCCCCGACCCCATTTTTCTCAATGAATGATGCCATAACTCATCTAAGTATCCAAGGAAGAAATCTGGGCTTGTCCTGGACACCTCCCTTGTCTTTACTCCCACATCCAATAATCACCGAGTCACTTAGGGAGACTATGTGTTCCCAAAGGCAGGGCTCCTGTCACTTGCCCTGGTGCTCCAGACCCCAAAAAATGTCCTGACATATGGTACGTGCTTAAGAAATGTTTGTGGAATAACTGAATGAGTCGATCCATTGATTGATCCAGAAAAAGATCACTCCTCATGGGAACAAAGTCCTACTTTCTGAACAGAGACACAGGCCCAGTCTTGCTGACTAGACTACAGTTTACATTCGTGGAAGTTTGTATCAGTTATCTCTTGCTGCGTAACAAATTATCCTCAAAGCTTAAGAACTTAAAAGAGCGATAAACATTTATCATCACACACAGTTTCTGTGGGTCAGGAGTTTAGAAGTGGCTTAGCTGGATGGTTCTGGCTCCAGATGTCTCCAGAAGTGGCAGTCAAGAGCTACAGTCATCGGAAAGTGTGACTGGGGCTGGCAGATACACTTCCAAGAGGGCTCACTCATGTTGAATGGTGAATCGGTGCTGACGGTTGACAAGAGGCCTCAGTTCTTCTCCATAGGAGCTCTCTTCAGGCTACTAAACTGTCCTCGGGTCATGGTGGCCGGCTTTCCCCAGAGCAAGTAATCAGAAGAGAGCAAGGCAGAGGTCATCATGTTTTTTGTGACTTAGCCTGGAAATCGTACTCCATCATTTCTGCAAAGCCCTGTTGGCCATTCCCTGGTAGCTCACATGGTAAAGAATCCACCTACAATGCAAGAGACCTGGGTTTGATTCCTGGGTCGGGAAGATTCCCTGGAGAAGGGAATGGAAATCCACTCCAGTATTATCACCTGGAAAACCCCAAGGACAGAGGAGCCTGGTGGGCTATATAGTCCAGGCAGTCGCAAAGCGTAGGACACGACTGAGTGAGTGACACGTTCATTGGCCATTCAGGTCAGCCCTCTTCAGTGTGGACAGGGACTCCACAAGGTTGCGAATGTCAGATGAGGGCCATCTTGGAGGCTGGCTTCCACAGAGTTGTCACTGTAGGAGGAACCCCAGCTAATGGGACCAACAGGGGCTGAAATCCAAGCTATACACCCTTAGGTGAAGTGGGACACACACTGAACCCCACACAGGCTGAAGACAGCCCTGTCGGCTCCCTCCAGCCGCCTCTTGGTTGTGAGTCTTACCTCTCCTTCAAAGGATTCCTGGGAGACGTGCAGAGAACATGACCCTGGCATCAAGAGTTGCCCTCATCATAACCAAAGGTGCTGCCCTTCACAGTTTCTAAAGCCCCTGCGCCTCTGTTGGAGGGTATCATCCAAGCGCCATAGCGGTTCTAGTTTACAGATGAGGGTGTAGGTACTAAGAGGTGAAGTGACTCGCCTGAGGCCACACAGAAAAGGCTTGGCAGGATCAGACCTCTGGCTCCTAACCCCACATTCTTTCCACTGCCCTGCCCAGCTGCCAGCTCAGACCCATGTCTCCTAACACCCACTGAAGCCTCATCCCCGGTCCTAAGCAGGTATTTCTCACCCTTCTTTCAGGAGCCCCACCCCAGCTCCCAAAAGGATCTGCCCCACACTAGACCCTGAGCAAATACATTCACGAATATTTTCCATCCAAACGAGGACTCCCAGAGGCTCTCTCTGCAACCAAGCTGAATATCCACGGATGGAGCAGAGCAGGGGTTAACAGCCTGAGCCAATATTTAGAAATAGCACAGCCCCAGGAGGAGTCAGCTGCGGCCAGCTGGTCACAGCCACTGAAGCCACAAGCCTTTGTGGACATGGTGTGGAAGATGAGTGCTGCTCCTGGGAACAGAGGCCCTGAGAGGGTCCCCGACCTCCCCAAACCCCCATCTCCCCAGGACAGCTTGGACCCGGGGAGAGCCTTCCCCTGGCCAGGAGAAACCCTGCCACAGGCCTCCCATCCACAGCCCACAGCTGGCTCCCAAGGGCAGCAAACATAACTTTTCAGCTTCTGAACTGTGTAATTGTTGGGAATAGCAGGCCCCACCCCTCCCGTCCTGGCTTCCTTACGCTTGGAGGAGCCCCATGGATGCCTCCAGCCAGGAGCAGGAGCAAGGCCACTCCTAGCGGCGGCCCTGGGTCAGGGGCCCAGGCCTGGGGCCCACCACCATGGAGCTCCTGGCCATGTGACTGTGGGGTCACAGAATTGAGGGCAAAAGCCCCAAATGCACAGTAGTGGCCTGGGTTCTAGATCCTTCATGGTGGAAGGCCACTTCCCTGAGGTGAGGCCCTGGGCAGTGGGAGCTGAGGCTCTGCCCCACTAGGGCACAAGCACCCGCCATTTACCCCCAATCTGGCTTTGGCCACAGGCTCCCTGGGTGGGGCCCAGGCAGTCAGGGTACAAAACACAGAGGCACTCAGCATGCCAGGCCCCACCCAAGGCATGGCACGGCCACAGCCACAGCCGGAGCGGGCACTCTTCATCCAAGCAGCGTAAGGATGGGAGTGACCGGGAGGGCCTGGCCAGCACGCCTGACTGAACTCTGCAGTGGAGAAGCCGGTGATGCAGGGGTCTATCGTCTGTCCTCCCAGAGGGCCACCATTTGGAGAAACTGAGGCAGCATTTTGACTTCTCCTTCAGCCCTCAGCCGTGGGCATCCTTCTTCATTCACGTGTGTCCTAGGTCTTCCTCTTCCCCCGATCCTGGGTGTCCTGTCCTGTGCTTTGCTGGGAAGAAATCTACCGAGAGGACAGGAAGTATTGATTGTCTCAGCTCAGTGTGCCCCAGGGAGGCAGTGGGTAGGTGGGGGCACTAGGAGAATACAGAGGGAGTCTGTGAAAAGGGAGGTCAGGGTGGGAAGGAAGGCTGGGAGGACTTCATGGAGGATGGTGAGATATGGCCAGAAAGGCAGGGGTGTCAGGGATGGTCACCAGGGACACCTGGCCAACCCAAGCCAGAGAAAGTCAGAAGGCAGAGGAAGAAGTTTGAGGATGCTAGGGAGGTCCTGGTGGGCTCTACTCAAGATGAGGATGTAGGGGCCTTAGTTGGGGGCACGCTGAGGAGGTTGGCAGGGAGGGGGGACAATTGGGGAGCAGGCACTGCCCAGCAATGGCCTTTGTTCTGAGATGATAAGAGGTGGTCAGGGATCAGTTTCAAGACAAAAGCTCTCAACTTTCCACCAGTCTTCCTGGTATGATTCAGCTCAGCACCGATCCAGGGCTCAAGTCCCAGGCTACAGGCTGAACAAAGGCCCAGCAGGTACGCTACAGTGCCCCAGCATCCCTTTACCGCTAGAGTCTCAGTTTTCTCATCAGCAAAAAGGGAACACTGTCCGCCAACACACACGCTTCCCAGGGTTGTCAAGAGACCAGGTGAATGTTTTGTAAACTGAGAAGCCTGAGCAGGGAAGTGACAGTGGGTTATTACTGCCCTGCCAGTTGCCATTATTTTTCCAGGCCTGTGTTTCTCTCCCCAGCTAGCAACCAGGCAGGGGGAGGCTACAAGCTAATCCCGACTTGAATCTAAGCTGTGGGTGGGAACTCCGTCTGGAGGCTCCACAGACAGACCAATAACTCCTGGTAGTTGTGGATAAATCTGAGTGGGTGGGGATCGGGGAGGAGATGGGAGAAAATGCGGAGGGGGAAGATGGGCAGATGGGGTGGCTGGAAATCTCCACCCATATTTTTGATTCATAAAGAAGCAGAAGTCCTCTCCTCCTTTCTTTTTTTTCATTCCTAAGAAGAAAGCTTCGTTTCCTCCAAATGTCTTCTCAGCAGTCCCGGCAACTTGGGGCCCACACTTGGCCAGTAATTAGTCCCTAACAAGGACCAGGTGCCTTGCTGACTTGGAGAGAAGGAAAAACAAGGGACCAGTATGGAATTGATGGCTTTACTGCCACCAAGACCAGCTGAGCACAGCCCCACCACCCCAGGCCTCTGAGGGTGAACTGGAGGGGAGTTGTTAGGTTTGCCAAAATTTCCCCAGAACAGCAGCAACGGGCTTCTAAGTCAATCCCAGCATGCATTTATTGGGTACCTACTGTGTGCAGCTGCCTCTGGAAGTTACATGCAAACTGTGAGACCCAGGGAGGATATGCAGCAGGCCTACAGGGCAAGGAGGGGAAAAAAGATAAGCATTCACTGAGCACCTGCTGCATACCCCGGGCTAGGCACTTGAGATACATTAAAGCCTTTAATCCTCACAAAGCCAATTTTACAAAGAAGGAAACCACACAGAAGTGAAGTGATTTGCTCAAGTTGGACAGCTAAGCAGGAGAGCTGGGATTTGAACCCAGAGCCCTAGTTACCACTGTGCTGTGGGCTTGGGGCCAAAGACCTGGCTCTACCTCCTAGCAGCTGTGTTTCAGTTAAAGTGTTTATCACTCAGTCGTGTTCAGCTCTTTGTGATCCCATGGACTGTAGCCCACCAGGCTCCTCTGGCCATGGTATTCTCCAGGCAAGAATACTGGAGTGGGCTGCCATTCCCTTCTATAGGGAATCCTCCCAACCCAGGAATGAAAACTGGGTCTCCTGCATTGCAAGCAGATTCTTTATCATTTGAGCCACCAGGGAAGCTGTGTAGACTTGCTCAAGTCCCTTAACCTCCCTTGGCCTCAGTTTCTTCAT
Source organism: Moschus berezovskii (assembly GCF_049115385.1). Lineage (NCBI taxonomy): Eukaryota > Metazoa > Chordata > Mammalia > Artiodactyla > Moschidae > Moschus > Moschus berezovskii. The sequence continues at coordinate 36,978,476 of NC_142480.1, read as the reverse complement.
TTGCAGAACGGGGCACAATTTTGTTGCAAACTTTGAAGGTCCGTACACACACACGGTAGGACTGTTACTGGGCAAGGGAAGGGGTTGAGGAGAGAGTGAGTGGTGGGATGGGGTTGGGAGTGGGCTAAAGCAGGCAAGGGTAACAGATTCTGATGCAGGAAGGGAGGAGAGACACCCCAGGGGTTCTCTTCCACCCATTCGCTGGACAAAGAAACCGAGGCCAGGCCATGCCAATGCTGGGATTAGACAGAGGGCAAGCAGAGTCTCTTGATGCCAGAAGCTCTACAGTAACATTGCCCTTTCTCCTGTTTGGGACAAGGCTGAGATTGTTGCCTGGGAGGGAGCCAAGGGGAGCAGGGCCCCAGCCTGAAACTGTTAGGTAGGTGCTAAATCCAGGGCCAGATTTCCAGGAGGCAGCCCCAGAGGAACTTGAAACACCAGATTCAGGAGGCCTTGGGTTCTGGTCCCATAAGACCAGGTACCTACTGTCCATCTGGGGGCCTCTTGAGAACCACTTCCAGCTCTGAGCCAGTCTCCTCCATGAAACGAGGGCAGGAGTGGTTGACAGCCACTTGGCAGGGTCCATTTGAAGCAAATGATCCCATGGAGGTGAGAATCCCTCCTGCCTTGTGCGAGAATCTAAATCATCTCTCCTTTACCAACTGAGTCATTGAGGCAGAAAAGGTCAAAGAGGCAATGCCAGTGGGCACAGAGCTGTACAGAACTTCAGGCTGCTGCTTCTCTGACCAAATGGCATCCTGAAGACACCTCAGACGCAAAGCAGCCCCAAAGCAGTCCGTGGGGTGGACAGCATCTGTCCTTCCTCTCCGGGCTGGCTGTGAGGACGCCCCCGACCCACAATCCTTGCAAAAGCAGAGGGCAGAGAAGCGAGGGGACCAGCCCAGCACATCCCCTCCCAGAGGAGTTCTCCCGGGAGCCCTTGAGTCCGAGCCCCGGGGAATCCGGGCTTCTCTGGGATTTTGTTCTGAATCTCTAAGGTGGAGCCTGGGCCTGACCGAGCTGTAAGGATCCTCTCACCCTCGACGGGGAGGAGACCCAGCACGGGCCCTTTAAGACGGCTGGGGGTGGGGGGGCCGCCGGGGGAGCCCCGGCCTGAAACCGGAGCGCGGGTCGGCGCCTGCCCCGCCCCGGCGTTAAGTAGGCGGCGGGACGCCCGGGAGCCCCAGCCCGCGCCAGTTCTCTCAACTCAGACTCTGGCGTCCAGGCTCCAGGCTCCGGACTCCGCTCCTCGCAGGTTCCCGCTGCCCAGCCCGCCGCCGCGATGCGCTGGGGTCCCTGGCTCCCGCTTCCAGCCCCCGCCCTGGCCCTGGCTCTGACCTTCGCTGTGTTGGTGGGACCAGCATCCACAGGTGAGTGAGGGGCCGGAGACCCCCGACCCAGACTGGTGGGAGCGGTGGAGGGTTTCTTAGGCAGAGAAAAGGGACAGGAGGACCCAGAAGTGGCCCCCAGACAGGGAAACAAGGGGGCTGCACTTCTGCCATCCCCAGCTGGGGTCTCTGGCAGTACCACCCCACCCCCAGGGGAGGCAGGATCCCCAGCAACGCCTCTCCATCTGGGGGTCAAGTGGACTCTGGTTATCTGAGGTTGGCCCCTGGGTCGCTTGCCTAGGGCGTGGCTCTGTACAGGATTGTCCTCTAGACCCAGAGGGGATGCCCCTGTGCCACCTGGGCTCCCTGTGTCCAGCAGGCTCTCTGTGACCAGTCAGTGCCCAAAGGACACCTGGTGACAGGGAGTCCTCCGCCTCCAACACCCAGGCCGGGAACGGGGAGTGCTGCAAGGTGGGCAGTGGGGAGGAAGCCACCCTCCCCACCCCATGTGGGGCCCTGAATGCACCCCAGCCTCCACCTCCTCCAGCATCCTTGGGTCTCCTCCAGCTGCGCCCCGCTCTGCTCCTGCTCCCCTTTGCCGGGTGCGTTCTCGGTCTTCACCACCACCCCCTCCTCCACTTCCTGTCTTCTCTTTCCTCTCTGAGAAAGCCTAGCTGGTGACAGACAGGACCACCCACTCTTCAGCCCCCTAGAGGCAGGGCTGGTGCCCCTCAGATATCCTGTGCCCCTCAGACAGCCCTGGGCGGCCCCCTGCACCCCTCCCTGTCCCAGGCATTGGTGCTTGACTCCAGCAGAAATGGAATGCCATCTGAGAGGTGCTAGGACATGTCCAGTCTCTATTCTGATGCCAGAAATCCCACCATTACGGCATTCTTCCCTTAGTGAAGGCATGGTCTAGTTATGCCATAAGAACTGTGGCCTCAGGGCCCATCAGTCATTAATACCCATGTATTTATGAATCAGAGCTTCAGCCTACATCTTTCGGGACCTTTCCCAAGAACAACTTTGAGCCGAAGAAGGGCCTGAAGGGATCCAAGGACCTAGGCCACACCCCTCTCCCCATCAGATGGGGAAGCCAGTTTGAATGGACAGTAATCACGCGGTACCCAAAAGGGAAATGAGTCAGAGGAGAGCCCCCCACTGGATTGAGTCAGAGCTGGATCCCCAGGCTCCCTGCTCCCATCCCCAGAGACCCCATCCTTCAAGGTCTCAGGGGGTGGGGGTGATAGGCTGAACCTCTAGAGAGATGGGTACACACTCAGCCCGCAGCCTCTAGCCAAAGGAGCGACTCCAGGACCCACCTCCTTGGGCCTCAACTGAGAGCTATTCCCCAATACCTTCCCAGCATCAACAGTGTGCAGACATTGTGCTGGGCAGTCGGGAGTGCACAGAAATACAGACTGGACTTGGACTCATTCCGAAGGCAGAAAAGCAAATTAAAACTCAAACAGCAATTCCTATCGTGTCTGCAAAGATCCAGACGAGGAGTGTGGTGAAAAAAAATTCAGAAGCAAACTAGGGCGGGACAGAGGGTGATCCTTGGGGTCAGTGAGCACAGGGTCTGAGATGGGTATGAGCGGAGATAAGGAGGCCAGTAGCCTGGATGGAAGGCATGTATATTTTGAGCACAAGCCAGGAAGAGCCATTGGGGTGGGGCACAGAAACCTGAAATGGCAAAATGCAGCTCGCAGCCTAAGCCCTGCTGGCAGTAGGGAGCCAGTGCAGGTTTTAGAGAGGAGAGCAGCGTGGTGCCAGTGTGGTTAAAAACATCAAGCAACCCCTTCCTTTAGGAGGGATTTGGAAGTGGTGAAGAAGTGGGCAAGTTAGTACCCTCTCCCCCTCCCAGTCTGAGCTCCCCTCCGGCAGCCCACCTCTGTCCCCAGGCCTGGCTTAGCCTCCTGTCCTGGTCTCTACAATAGGGGCAGCCCCTACCCACGGAAGGTATCACTCCCACCCCTCTTGGACACCAAAACCTCCGAGTCTCAGGTACCAGAGTGAGGCACACTGGGATGCTTTCCCCACACTCGTCAACATTCCAGAGCATACAGGTCATGGGGCCTGAGAGTCAAGCACCTTTGGAGACCACCTGGGCCAACCTTCCAATTGTACACACAGGGAAACTAAGGGCCCAGGGAGGAAGCAAAGTGGTCTAACCCACAGAGAAGCCTAGCTGCCCAGGAGGAACCCCCCAGTCCCACTTTGTGGGAGCTCCCCACCTGTGTAGTCAGCTAGGCTTGGGCCCCTATGCCAGTGTGCATGGTAAGTGTAGTGTCCGTTCCCTTCTAACCCCTATGGGAGTCCCGGCAGAGCCACAGCATTGGGGAGATTGAGTTGGAGCTGATGTGGTTCCAGTAGCGGGGTATAGCATAAGCAAAACTGGGAGGTCAGAGTGGGCACAGAGCATACAGGGCTAGTGGCTTCTGCACCTCTTCCCTGCCTGGCATAGTTGACTTTGAAAGGCAGAAGATGAGGGGGCACAGGTGGGACTCAGGAAGGAGTGCCAGGTGGAGAGGGTTCTTGTATCATCTGGGTGGGGGCCCTGAACTGATGGGGGTGTCTTAGAGGGCAGGGCTAGAGTGGGGGCAGGGGAGCATCAGAATCAAGGAACTGAGCCAGGGTCGACTCTGTTGCCTCTAAGAATGGTCTGGGGGACCATCTCTACTGGAGACAGAGACAGCCTCTGAGTCGTGTGTGTGTGTGTGTGTGTGTGTGTGTGTGTGTGTGCGCGCGCGCGCGCGCGTGTGTGTGTGTGCGCGCGCGCGCGCGTGTGTGTGTGTGTGTGTGTGTGTGTGTGTGTGCGCGCGCGCGCGCACACTCGCGCGCTCCAGCCCTCGCGAACAGGGCAGGGGCCAGTGCCCTCGGCCCAGCCCACCTGGACTCCGAAAGTGCTGTTCCAGAACCAAGTATAACTGAGCCCCGCTTCCAAACATGCGCCCGCCTGCCTGCCCAGCCAAGACAAGAAGCGCCTTTCAGTGCTGCCCGCCTGGGGGGCCCAGGGAGGGGGCTGCGCCAGGTGGGCCAGCAGCGAAGGGCGGGAGGGGAGTCGGGTTTGCAGAGCGCTCAGAGGAAGTGTATAGGGAACTGGGCGTGCTGCCCAGGAGGGGGTAGGGGGGTGGAATTGGAAACAGCCCTGAGAGACACACACACACACACACACACACACACACACACGGGCGCACACAGCTGTGGGCCCGCACAACCATGTACAAACCCAGCTCCCAGACCTGGGCTGGGTGGAGCCTTCAGGGAAAGAGGTGAGGACAAGATGGGGTGTAGGGGGTGCTGAGCTGCACTAGGGCTCCCATTCAGTGCCAGGAGCAAGTAAACAAGGGGCCTTTGGGTCTGGGACTTGAGTCTCCTCCCTTCCAGGTCCCTCAGCTCTTTTACTGCCTCTCCCGACTCCTGCCCCATCCAGCTGCCCTTCTGCTTCTAACATGCCCTGAACCAGTGTGTGCCCGGTACTGTAGAGCCTTTAAGAGTTAAGACTCCTTCTCCAGGGACTTCCCTGGTGTTCAATGGTTAAGACTCTGCACTTGCAATGAACAAGGCACAGGTTTGATCTCTGGTTGGGGAACTAAGATCCCACGTGCTTTGAGATGAGACCAAGAAAATATAATAATAAAAGACTCCTCCAGGTGCAGGTTTAGGGTGTGTTTCAAAAGAACTGTAGCACCATTATTACTGAGTGTATGTCAGTAATTTTTGAATGAACTGAATTCATACGAACAATTTTGAACTTGGATTCTCCCTGGGGTAGGGTCTCGTGGCTCTTTCTGCTTCTCAGAAGGGTCCATAACTCCAAACAGAGTCCATAACTCCAGAGAAAGCCCCTGAGTGGGCACTGGCTGTGTTGTCCTGCAGCCTTATGGCAGCTCTGCAAGTCACGCAACATTCGCATTTTACAGATATGGAAACTGAGACTCTGAGAACATCAGGGACTAGCCTCAGGCCACTCTTTGGGCACACGGGCTATGGTGTTCTCACTCACCCCAACAACAGTCACCTTTCCCAGCTCAGGCCAGGTGGGCAGCCCCCTATCAGGGGAGAGAGACAGGTCTTTAGGAGAAAGACAGTCCCCTGAGGACCCCAGATGTCTGTGTCCATCTCCGCAGACCCCTCCAGCAAGTGCCCCTCACCTTTCTAAACCCTCCCCACTTCCTCACAGCACAAGCAGATCCTCTTTAAGAATGCCTACCACCCCACCCCCAACAGCTGGGATGGCAAATGAAGCCACATTTGCCTCAGATACAGGGGAGCGCCCTGGAGCTGCCGTCACGGTGGCTTGGTGGCATGGCCCCCCCATGGTCTGGACAGCGCTTCTCCTGTTCGCCATTCCTCCTTCCCACTCAGCTCCTGCCCACACCCCTGCCGCTCCCAGCCTGCCAAAGAGCCAGCTCTGCCAGTGCTGATGGGTATCAGCCAGGCGTCCCGCCACTGCTCAGGCTAGACTGTTTCAGTGTGTGTCTCTCGTGGTTTAAGTGTCCTGGTGGTCAGTGAGGTGGCTTCCCCTCCCAGACCTCACTGCAGAGACTCCCCAGCCCAGGCCAGTTCCCCCAGGATGTTCATAGGGAAACAGGACCCAGAGAGGGCCTGCTGTTTTCTCCGAGTCAGACAGCAAGTCCTTAGCAGGATGGGTGGTAGGCCTCTCGGCTGCTTGTCCTTGAATCCTGATTTGGGTGTGGCCTCCTCCATATGGCCAGCAGCTCCCACAGGGCGGATCTCCCCTCTGCGTTTCTCTGAGGTTGCCACGATCTTGCGGAGCCCAGGACGAGGGCCCACAAGGGGCATAGAGATCACTGAGCCAACCAGGGACTTTCAGACTGTGTCCGAGGTGCTCCGGGATTTTACATTCCCATATCTGGGAATACAGGATGCTTGTGCCACCCTGATTCATGCATAGCAGTCCCATGAACACGTGTTTATAGATGGAGGTTTTTTGTAAGATACAGTTTTGATAAAGCGTTCTGTGGCTTTGTAAAAAAGGCTTGAAAACTAATTAACTGCTTTGAGCTAAAACCTTCTGAGAGCAGGGGAGAGCCAGGTCAGATACAAGAGAGGACTTCCTGGCTTACAAAGAATCCAGATCAAGATTACAGCACCTGCCGTGGTGCCACCTGCCTGCAGGACCCAGGGCTGTGGCTGGGCCCTCTCTTTCCGCAGTAGATCAGCTGGGATCCACGTTCAAGGATTATGCTGTTTCCCATAGTCTGTCTGGTGAACCAGACCATCAAATAACAATCTGTAATCTCTGGGACCCTTCTACCACTGCCCACGCTGTTGCCTACAACTGGTCTTTTTCTCTCTGTCCTTCAAGTTTCAGCTCCAGCATCACCCCCTGCTTGGAATGCCTTTTCTAACCATTGATTATTGAGGGCTACAGCCTGGTCTACCACCCTTCTGGGGCCCTATCCTCCATCTCTGTGGGGTTACAGGCCTTTCTCCCGCTACTCTTACCTGGCCCCTGCCCTTATTCTGTGACCTCCATCAATGTGATACTTAGTAGGTATGTGTGCATGCTTGCACACACGTGCACACACACACAGAGTGCTTTCAACAGCCTGGCTAAGGGCCTAACAAGGAGAGTGTCCAGCCCCCAAGCCAGCAGCCTGGGGGAAGCCCCCAGCTCAGGATACAGCCCCCAGCTCCACCACCCAACCAGGGCCCCTAGCCTGGGCCATCCTGCTCTCTGGGAAGATTGAGGGGGCGGAGAGAAGGAGATCAACTTCCGTTCCCACCTAAGAGCAGCCCCTCCTCCCCATATTTCAAGAGGGGGCAGCTATAAATATCAGTGGGCCCAGGATGTTGATTCCCACGACACTAGCCCCTCCCTGCCCCTTCCCTGTGTGCAGCGACTGGGGCCGGCACAGCTCTCCTACAGCTGGAGGCCAGCCAGGCCAGCCTCAGGCCCAGACACACACACTCACACACACACACACACTTCTCACCATCGTGAGAGAAGGAACGAATCACCCTTTTTGGGCGTCTTGGAGCAGCTCAGAGTAAGCTTCCCTCCCTCCCCTCAGTCCTGACTCAGGCCCCACCTCTCCCTCCTCTGAGTCCTCAGCTCTGCAGGGCTGAGGGAGGCAGGAGTCCAGGCTCACCTGGTCAAGAACACGGTAGAAGAGAGCTCAGAATTCAATTCCTACCCAGTCACTCGATGCAAGTGATCAGGCCTTTCCGAGCCTCAGTTTTCTCCTGTCTAAAATGGGATAAATAATTCCTACCTCCTGTGTGTTGAGGATTTGTCTGGAGTAAATATTCAGTGGGTGCCTGCTCCTGAGGTTGCTAATATTCCGTTATTACCATCTTCTTCTGGAGGGGGGCAGGCCCATCATTGGAGCAGGGTGGGAATGCTGGGTTTCTGCTTAGGAATCTTTGAGAACGTTTCCAAAGCAGGGGATTGGATGAGGTGGCCCTAGGAGAGGGTCTGTCTGGGGCAAAGTGATGTGGAAAATGGATCTGTCAAGCCAACCTCTGCCTTCCAGCCAGCTCAGGACCCTTCAGAAGTGGGGGCGCGGGCAGGGGGCTACATCTGATTGACTCATTGAGCTGAGGTCCACACACCTCTCCTGTGTGAGGAGAAGCAGAATAGCCCCTCCGAGCCCCACCCCAAAGCCTAATGGCCCCTTGGATAGAGACAGTTGAGCCAGGATGCAGCGCAACCAATCTGTTGAATGAGTGACCAAATGACTCCTGTCCCAGGAGTAGATGGATGGGGATGGAGAGAAGGAGCAGGCATTAAGACCTTTATAGGATGGCGAGCCTGGAAGCCTGTCTTTTCCCTGTTCTCTGCCCACCCTTCTCGGGCTCCTCTGACAGTAGGGGCTGGAGGCCAGGGCCCGGTGGTGTGAGATGGTTCCCCAGGAGCCCCTGTGGGGCTATTACTGGCACTCAGCAAGCAGCAGTGGCTGCACCTGTTGCAAGAAGATCTAGCATGAGGAACTGAGGATTCTCTCTGCCCTACCTGGGTTGCTGGGACCCACCGGAGGTATGGGTGATGCCTGAGTCTGTGGATGTGCGAGATCAGAGTTGGTGGAGATGAGGGAGGGTCTCAGGAAATGGCTGCAGACTGGGGTGAGCAGCCTAGGGGAGTGCCAACTGGACGGACTCTCTGGGTAAAGAGCCTTGGCCCCCGCAAGCCACGATCCCAGTGTGGGGGCATCCTCTGCCTTCATCTCCTGAACAGACTGTTGGGCAAAGACTGGCCAACTCCCCAGGAGTGTGCTAATAGAGTCCAGGCTCCTGTCCCCAGCTCAGGCTCCATCCCTGAGCATCTGGCCCTTATACTTCGAGACACTCATCTGGAGCCCAGCTGAGCCCTTCCAGGGAGAAGATACTCAAACGGGGTCCTGCCCCTCCAACTGTCAACAGCCTTGGAATAGGAGAGATGTTGCAGGGACTTGAGCCAAATGTGTAATGTCAGCCCTTGGGATACCTGGCCCTGCTGTGTGGCCTTGAGCAGACCTCTGTCTGTCTCTGGGTCTCTAGATCAGATGTCCATTCTCTAAGGTCAGCTCTAAAATTCTGAGCTCAAGCCTCTTGGGAGCAGGAGGAAGATCTCTGCTTCTATCCGGAGAGAGCTGGCTGCTTGTCTGGGTCCACACAGCAAGGCAGGCTGGGCTTAGAACAGGACTAAGAGGCAGCCCAGCCTGTCAGAGCTCCCTGGCATGGAGAAACCGTTTTTCTCAGTTGGCACAGAGCCCTAGGGTTCTCCTGGGATGAGAGCAACGGCTCCTCTCCACCCCCGGTTCCCATCTTCCAGCCCCCTGGCCCCAGCCCCACCCCACCAAAAATAAACCCAGACCACCCCATCCTGTACCAGCCAGACCCACCCAGCCCCTCCAGAGCCAGTTGAGTCATTGCTCAGAGCTGCTCCTTTTTTAACTGTCTGAGTCACCGGTTGTGGCTATAACTCCATGACACATGACCTGGACTATAGACAGCCCCTAGCCCCCAACGGCCCAACCAAGGGAGGGGCCTGAATAGAAACCAGCGGCAGGTGTGAGCCCAGGCCACCGCCTCAGCGTGGAACCCCTCCAGGCCCAGGGAACTCCCTCCCAGCAAGTCAGAACCCAGACCTGTCCCCAGCAGTCCTGGAACAACCCCACCCCCTGTTCAGGACAGCCCTTCAGAGACCTTGGCGACAAAGCCCTTCAGCATCAACTCTGCTCCCACAGCTTTGCTTTGCCTCCACACAGACCCCAGGGCCTCCCAGCTGTAGACTGCCAGGCACACAGGGTCTCCAGCCCTGGAGGTGGTGGGAGCGGGCGGAGGCCTGGCCTTCTGGGGTACAGGCCCCAGAGATGCCTGATTCCTGCCCTTCCTCACCTGGACCCGACGCACACTGACCAGTCTGCCCAGAGCACCGTGAAGACTTTCTGTGGGACAGAACCCCCACTTGAGCTCTTCCCCTGCTCCCCCGTCTCCCCTCTATTCACCGTGTCAGCTGGGCCGCAGCTCGGCCCCCCACCCCCGCCTCTCCCCAAGGCTGTCTCTCCATCTCTCCCACCGCCGCCTGGCCCTCTCTGGCTGCTCTCTCGCTCTGGTCCCAGCCTGTTCTCTTTCCATCACCCAGTCGCAGTGGCAGATGGCACCCCCACCCTCCGCCGGCCCTTCTCCGCCTCCTAGGCTCCTAGACATCACACAGCCTCACCTCCAGCCATTCCCACCACAGACTCTGGGCCCCAGGGACCCATGCTTCGAGAAAATTTCCATCCTCATCACCCAAGCCCCCTCCTTCCCGCCCCAGAGCGCAGGCTACATCCTGTCCCAGGGAACGCTAGGATCCCTCAGACAGTTTCCTTGGAGGCTGAGAAAGGGGGGCTGGGGGCCTGGGAATGGCTCCACCCCCGGCCCCTGCCTGAGCACGGGCCTGCACAGCCTCAAACGCCAGCCATCTCCTGTCTGTGGCTATGGCCTCCAGCTATAAATAGGGGCTCAGAGTCTATTTTCTTTTAAAACAAGCACCAGACTGTCACCACAGGCCCAGAAAAGCACTCCCTGGCTGGGGCAGTGCCCTATTGCGCCCCAGCCATTGTGTCCCACCCCACCCCACCCCGCCCCAACCTGCAGGCACTGGGGCCCTGGAGGGCAGAGGAGGAGTGGAAACAAGCCTGGAGGTAAGATAAGTTGGAGGGGCAGAGCTGGGGCAAGCCTCTTAGGTGCAGCCCCCCCCGACTGGGTCAGCCAGGGAACACGGCCCCCTCCTACCCTGCCAGGCTTTCTCCTCCCTTTCTCGCCAGCTCCCATCACCTGTCTTGTCCCTGAGACTCACAGTGTTAACAGAGAGAGGTGACAGTCGCACAACTCCTCAAGCCGCGGTGGAGGCTCTTTGCACCCCAAATGCAGAGAAGGAGCTGTGGCCTGCAGGGAAGGGTGGGGAGCATGTCTTTCCTGAAGGAGCGTGAGGGCATTTCACAGGCAAAAGGGAAAGGAGAGTTTGCTGGGCAGAAGGCCCAGCCTGAGCAGAGGCCGGAGTGCAGACCTGTCAGGTGTGGAGGGAAAACAGCCGAGGTCTGGTGAGGCTGGCACCTTTGGGTGTTTGGAGGGGTGAACAGGAGAGCCTGGCAGGGTGAGGACAGGGTCACCCAGCACCTTCAATGCCACACCAGAGGACTGAGGCTTGGTGGGAGGCACTGGGGAGCTGTAGAAGGCATCCAGGCAAGCGAGGATGGTGGAGCGACTCAGTTTAGGCTAACTGTGGCTGCAGTTACCAAAGGGAGGCAGGAAATTCATTAAGCCAGGCGAGGGATGGTAACCATCTGTCTTGCGGAATGGCCCAGGGAAGCAGGATGGGAGACACGTTTGAAGGACGATGAAGGGGCTGAATGGATGGGAAGTTCATTTAAGGTCAGGAGGAGGGAGAGGGTCAGAGCGACTTTCAGATTTCTGCCCGGCAGTGGGTGCCCGTGGACCCTTCACTGGGGTGGTGGGCAGGTTGGAGGATAGATGATGCTGAGTCTGGCTTGAACAAGTGGGCTTGGGTTTGGGGGGCTTCGCATGGGTGTTCCTGGTATAAATGTCCAGGGGGCATTGGCAGGCAGGCCCAGAGCCCTGGAGACTTGGTGCTGGAGACAGAGATAGGCGTACCAGAGCAAAGAGGCAGTGCCCAAACTCTGGGGAGAGGTGGGGGCCTGGAGAGAGGGGGCCAGGGATGGGGCACAGCTCAGTGGGTGCTGACAGGTGGAGGGGTCTACAGAGCTGGCAAGTGAGAGTGCTAGGCTAGGAGCTATTCCAAGGGGAGTCAGGCCTGCCCAGCGGTGGGGCAGGGAGTGTCGGTCTGGGGATCTTGGTGGATCCTGGTTAGCACAGAGGCCCCCAGCCAGGTTTCCTGGTTCCCCCTCTGAGGCCACACACTCCTTCGGGCACAGCACCAGTGCCAGGGACTTGCTTCTCGGCTTGTCTGCTGTCAGAGAGCAGTGCTGATAGGAAAGCCATCCTACGGGCATGTCACCATCATTGTCCCTGCATCCCCTTGCGTGCCAATATTTCCTCTGCCGGTGCATGTGTGTGGGCCTCCAGGGTGGCAGATGAACTGACCTGCGGATATAGGTGCTGGGTCCTGTCCTCCAGAGCCTCCAGTCTAGCCAGACCTGTAGCCACTCAGGCCTGAGGCGGCTGTGCTCTGCCTGCTTGTAGTGATCACACCTCTCCACCAGCCACTTTCTGCTGGACTGGGCTGGCCAGAGGCCAAGGGTGTGTGTATAGGTTGGTGGGTGATCCCTGATCCAAGCCTCTGCTTCCCCCAGTCTCCTGGATGTGGGACTTCTGTCTGTGGGGTCACCCCACCCCTCTATCATTTATTTCAGGTGGGGGAACTGAGGCACAGATGGTGGTGGCTTCTCCGAGGCACCCGGCCTGTCAAACACAATCTGAGCCAAATGGGGCCAGGCCTCTGTCCAAACCCACAGTCACTGCTTCCAGTATCCCCATCCCAGCTTGCACACTCACTGTCTCCAAGATCTGCCTGCCAGGCTGGGGGAAGCCCTGAGACATCGCTACGGCAGCCCTGCCCTCAGCGGTTTCTCAGCCCAGAACGATGGGGAGACTCGGAGATGAGCAACAGGCGTCCAGGCTCTGGCTTCTGGCCACGACAGGGGCTGGCGCGCCAGAGAGCCCTGTCTCACCCTGGGCAGAGCCTACACCCCCGCCTCTCCACCCTCTTCTCTGACCTCCAAGACCCCAGTGGGCATGAGTAGCACTTATCACTGGTTTCTGGAACGTGCCGCCTTCAGCCAGCCTTGAAGAAGGTCCTTCCCTGGTCCGGCCAGCCCCAAGCCAGCCACACTGGGAAAGGCCAGCTGCCAAACCACCCATGGCAAGCAGATGCTCCCCCGCCCCACTCACTCCCTCCCACCTCCACCCCCAACCCTGAGAGAGGGAGCCCCCAAGGACAGGAAGGGAAGGGAAAATGTGTGTCTTGCCCAGGCAGGGGGCCAGCTCTCACACCCTCCTCCCGCTGGGGCCAGAAGCAGATGCTGCACTTCCGATTCAGAGACAGTAACTAACCCCACCCCCACCCGTGCTTCTGTGTGCACACACCCCTCCCTGAATCCACAGCACCCAGCTCTGGAGCCGCATGCGTGGGGGCTTGAATCTCAGCCCGGCCGCAGCCCATCTTGACACCCTAACACAGATGACTGCCGTCTTCGAGCCTCAGTTTCCTCACCTGTAAAATGGGAGCAACCTCACAAGGACCCTGCTGGGGGCTGGGGGCTGCAGGCGTGACGCCAAGAGAGGGTCCCTCCCTCTCTTTCTTCTTAGCCCAGGCCCACTGAGATGAGGATCCCACCGTGCTTCTGTGGCCTAGAAAGCCGGAGGGAAGGGGATGTGGAAAAGGGCATGGAAATCCACCCAGCTGCCCTAGAAGGAGGCAAATTACAAGGCAAGGAAAAACCGCTGGGAATTGCTCCTCACCACGGCCGCCCCACCCCGGGGAGCAGCAGAGTCTCCACAAAGACTTCATTGAGGGCCCTGCTTCCTCCCCACCCAAGCCCTCCAGCCTGGGTGGACTCTGGACTGTTGCTTCCAGCAAAACCTCTCATTTTCCCTCCCACTTCCTCTGTGCCCCATGTGGCTCCAGGGTTGGAACACGTGACTGGGCGCCCAGGGCACCAGCCCTGCCCCCGTTTGTGCCTGTGGACCAAGCTTCGCATCTCCCACCCCCACCAATCCCCCGCTTCCTTTCCAGGGGTGCTCAGCTTCCACTTGGGGTCTGTGAATTGGAAATGCTCCCCAGCATATGCCGCTCAGCACGGGTGGCCTCCAGATGCTTGATTAGATGATAGCCAAGGCCAGTGACCAGGGTCAGAGATCAGCCAGTAACTAAGGAAACTGTTGTCCTGCCTTGGCCTTTTGGGCCTTGCAAGGAACCAGAAAGGCAACTGAAGAGGTTAAGTACCCCGAGAGGGAGTCTCAGAGCTCGAGGGTTCTTGGAGTGAGGAAGGGCAGGGTCATCTTGACCCCGGGAGGTCCTCGTAGTGTTGAGATGGGGAGGTGGGCAGGAGGACCTGGCATTCCTGCCCTCTATGCTATGGAGACAGCTATTGTCTCCCAAGAAGGCTCCTTTTTTAACTCCCACGAAAGTGAAAGTGAAAGTTGCTCAGTCGTGCCCAACTGTTTGCAACCCATGGACTGTAGCCCACCAGGCTCCTCTGTCCATGGGATTCTCCAGGCAAGAATACTGGAGCGGGTAGCCGTTCCCTTCTCCAGGGGATCTTCCCAACCCAGGGACTGAACCCAGGTCTCCCACATTGCAGGTGGATTCTTTACCATCTGAGCCACCAGGGAAGCCACCACGGAAGTTAACTCCCATAACCTACTGTTGTTCCTACGGCCATGGCTTGTAGGGCAGGAGAGGCGCGGGTGGTTGGTGGGCCACTGGGGTGGCTCTGGGTCACTCTCTGGTCTGGAATCAGGGCAGCAGAGCCAGTGCCATGAGCACTGTGGGTCTGCAGGTGTGTGAGCCTCTCCTAGGAGCCAGCCCCAGCAGGTGCTAAGCCACCTGGCCTTGGCTCTATGACCCCAGTGTCATCACCATGGGCAGGTTACGTTGTCCTTTTGGTCTGACCTGAAGTCATCCCTCTAACTTTCCTTCTTGTTATCCTCAGTGGAAACAGCCTGGGTGGAAGGTCATAGCTCGGTTTGGGAGGGCTGAGGCTTGGGGGACTGTGGGATGTGATGAGGGAATGTCAGGCCCCTGAGTAGATGCGGTGGCAGCTTCTCCCTCACCTGGGAGCCCTGGGAGCAGGTGTAGCCAGGGAGTCATGGTCCAGCACCTGGAGCCAGACTGGGCCCACGGCACCGAATCCTCGCCTGCCCTCAACCCGCCGTGATGCGTGGCACTGACCTGCGCTCAGGCACACTCGCGCCCACAGCAGCCCACTGCAGTCGTTCGGGGGTCTGCCGTGCTCTGTGGGGTCAAGTTCTCTTCCCCACACTTTCGCTTTCCCAGCTCCAAAATGAGGGGGCGGTGGTGGGAACATCAGCCTCACTGGCAATCCTGGGGGCGGAAACTCTGGTTCTGAATCAGAGGGAACTTTCCACCCCACCCGGGCCTCCCCAGAGGTTCCCTGGCTTGGGAACAGAGTGCTGGTAAAGAAAAAGTGAGTCCCTTGGAGGCGCAAGAGGAGGGGATCAGGCCTGAGGTCCAGAGAGCCTGGCTGACAGGGCAGAGCACCCGGCCCACCCCTGCGCGCACACAGGGCCGGCATTCAGCCTGCAGGTGGGCCACACACACACACACCCCCACGAGGGTAGACAGAGAGCCCTTCAGCCCTGCCTTGGCGCTCTCTGCAGCCCCTCAGACTCCCTCAGAGCGACCCTCCCAGCCTCACCGCTGCCTACCCAGGATCTGGTTAGAAACAGGATCTGTTACCCCTGGGGCCAGATCCCAAGAGGTCCTGGAGGAGAAGCCCAGTTTCCCCCCAGAGCAGGACCCCTCCTCCCCCAGCTGGCTGGCGGGTCTCCACGCCTCCTCGTCCTCCCCGCTCCTGTCCCACATCCTGCCCGCTCTCTTGATTTTTCTTCCTCCATCTCCTACCTCAGGCCTCCGTCTGGATTCCTGAATTCAGTCTTTGTGGAGGAGAGGGGGTCTGTATTTTTTAAGTTCACTTTTAATACCTTTCTCGGGCTTTCTGTGTCTCTCGACTTAGTTCCCCCTTTTCCATTCCCATCGCTAGTAATTGTATTGGTGAATGAATGATGAATGAAGGAATGTGTGGGCTCCCACTTTTCTCCCCGCCCACCTCTCACCTCCTGCCCCGTCTCAGCGTCACTAGCGGAACCTCCCCCACATCCACTGGTCCAGGTCTCCCACCACCCACCCTTGACTGCAGGGCCAGGCATTCCCCACCGGCCATCCTGCCCAGCAGCTCTGGGCTCCCGAACTTTCTCCCTTATAAAGTCAGGCGGCAGCAGACACCCAGGAATGCCGCTGCTGCCCGTGACGCATGCCGGCTGCGGGGCTGCCCGGGTGCCCCCAGGCGACCAGGAATGTGATGGAAGCGGGGCACGCAGAAAGAAATTCATTGCCCCGGGTGGGTGGGGTGGGGGTGCCCAGGCAGGCAGGGCTCTGACAGGCGGCAAGGCCCGGAGCTGCAGGCTTTCTGCTTCTGTCAAATTGCTTCTCCTCTGAAGCCTCAGTTGTCTGGGAAGTGGAAGCCAAGTGCCCTTCTCCAGGCAAGGGCCACAGAGAGCCTTGATATTGTACAATCATCACCAAGGGATGGGGGTCCCAGGGCTGGGGGGCAGGTCTGGCTCTCTGGACTGTCCTAGGGCAAGGCTGGCGCCCCCAGTTACAGCCGGGATGGGAAGGGGAAGAGGGGCTGAAGATCAAGAAGAGAGAAATAGACGAGCAGAGGCAGAGACAAGGGAGCCGTGGGGCAGAGGCAGCGAGAGACAGACTTGGCCAGCCCCAGGGGCTCCGAGGGCCTGGAAGGAGCCGGGTCTGCAGCAGCCCCAGGACTGGAAAGGCACCTTTGCTTGAGCCCCTGCCCCTGGCCTGGGGGGTGGTTGGGGAGCCTCAGAGAGACTGAGAGGCCAACATCCTGCTGCCAGGTGGAGGGTTGAATGCCATGATGCAAGTAAGCCTCATGTTTAGGGTCCCCCAAGGACAGGGACCAGGTCTTCACTCATAAACATCCTAGGAGTGGCCCAGGGAGCCAGGAGATGCCAGCATAACCCACGCTCTGCCAGAGGTGGCTTGTTGGGGTACCTTGGCCTAGGCTTCATCTCCGTGTGTGAGGAAGGGGTGCGGCGGGGATGGAGACAGACTCTTTCTGTGCCCCCAGCCCTCGTCTCAGGAAGAGGGATGGAGGCGCCCGCCCTGGACCCA
Organism: Moschus berezovskii; assembly: GCF_049115385.1. Lineage (NCBI taxonomy): Eukaryota > Metazoa > Chordata > Mammalia > Artiodactyla > Moschidae > Moschus > Moschus berezovskii. The sequence goes on along the minus strand of NC_142480.1, from coordinate 36,961,793 downwards.
GACAGCAGCGCCCTGTTCGTGGGCAGGAAGGGCGGGAAGCTGTGGGATTCTCCACCTTCGGCAAACCTCTCAGGCGGATGGGTGCCGGGCGGGAGGGGTGGCAGCCCTCCAGGAATACACTGCCCCTTTCATGGAGCCCAGAGCAGCCAAGTCACGGCAGGCGAGCACCGAGGGGCAGGACAGGCCTGGGCACAATCATTGCTCTGTCCTGGCAGCTCCCAGCCCACACGCGCACGCAGGCACAAACACACAGCCTTACGCAAACCCAAAACACACTCCCAGCAGCCACCCACACACTCACACACACAGGCGAGTATACATCTATGCAGCCCAGGACACCCGCCTGTGTACCTTCTTCCCGGCAGAGAAACCCATACCTGGGGCACTCGTCCTGCCCCTCCTGCTTGTCCCTCGGGCCCTCTGAGGCATCCTGATCCCCCCATGCCAAAAGCTTGGAGCTGCCCAAGCAGCCCACACCATTGACCTTCTACACACTCACCTTTGAGAGCAGACCTCAGGCCAGAAAGGGACTTTCAGGACTAATCCCTACAGACAGAAGGGGGTGAGAGTGGGAAGGGGTGCCCATTTTACAGAATGGTGACACTGAGGCCTGAATTGGGTCCCCTCTGGCCCAGAGGACAGCCCACATAGCTGCTGCAGATCTAAACTGGTGTTTTGATGAATCATGGGCCTTCTTGACCCAGGAGAATCAAGGCCAGGCCTCCAGGCTGTAGTGAGGCCTCCTCTCTCCCCCTCACTGCCCTGGCATCCCCATCAGGCTGCCAAGCCTGGTGTGGCCCCGGCTGCTTTCCTCTCTACACCTCTGCCTTCAACATTTCCAAAACCTGTACATCCCCACCAGCTTCTTGGCCTTGCTTCCCTCTGAGATTGCCCATTTCCCTCCCTCTGCTCCTCTACATAACCCTCACCTCCCCCAGGAAGCCCTCCAGGATTGATTCCTAGCTCATGCTGTCTTTATCCTGCCTGCCTTCTCCATTTGAAGGTCCTCTCCAATTGTTCCCCTGGCCCACCACCCAGGACAGGGACTCTTGGTTCTTACCACTGCCGCCCATCAGAGACAGTTAGAGAGGCGGCAGAAGGAGACCAGGAGATGGGGGGAATGGTGCTGTCAGAGTTTCCAAAACCCCAGCCAGCAAGGCCTCAGAGGCCTCTGTTGGGGTGAGGGGGCTCCCGGCTGCACAAGGCAGCCTGTGTGAGCCCTTCCCGCGTGGCCCCACAGGAAACAGCAGGGCCCAGCCCCTCAATGGGCCCATTCAGACCCCAGCTCTCTCTGGAAAGTACCTCTGCTTCCTGTCGCCCTCCCACTCTGGCCTGGAGAACCGGACCAAACAGGCTGCTACTCCCCCGTGCCAGGAGGGCGCTGCAGGCAGGTGGTTCAATGGTTAGAGCCAGCCAGCTGCTTCAGTTCCTGTCTGGTCCCCACGCCCTGGCAGGTTGGCATCTACCTTTAGTGAATGGGAGTGTGGGTGGGGGCCTGTGCTCACTCGCACACAGTTGGGAAGCAGAGGAGCCCCCAGCCAGTGCATATTAGGCAGGTGAGGGTTTAACAATAGGCTCTCCAGGAGAGAGGGAGCCCTGATCGGTGTGTTTTGCCTCTTTCCGTGGTATAAATAAGCTCACTGGGCAGCATCACCTGGCTTACAAAATTCCTGAAAATTTTGTAATTTGTAAAAGAGATGAAAACGGTCACCTCTTGCCAGCCATTCTGAGCTTTGCCGTGGTGGTGGCTCCATCCTATGGGGGGTCACCTGCCTCCGCTCCTTGCGCTGTGGCTGCCCCCAGCTTAGTGTGCTGCATTTTGTTCCTCAGAATCCGTGACCTTGCAGATAAAACACAGCTGCCAGTGCCCTGGTCTGTCCCTCGCGGAGACTGAGATGCGCTGGGCCCACAGGGCTTGTCCGCCTAGACGGCTTTTGCACTTTTGCTTTGATTTCTTTAGCTTCCTAGAGAAGGCTGTGGTGTGGCCAGCAAGTGCTGGCAAGAGGGGATAAGTAGAAGGGATTTCAGCTCAGCCTGAAGGGGAGAGCTTCGCCTTTCTTGGACGTCCCTCCATCTCTGCAGGCCGTGTTGACTGCCCTTAGGGCACACAAGTCTGGGACTCCTCCAGTGGCTGAGGCAGCTTCCTCAGGTGCATGTTAGCTGGCTCAGACCCCCTGGGGAACAGCGCGTAGATGGCTGATGTCAGAACATCCCTAACGAGGCCAACAGCCTTGACTGACTCACAGAGGATTTAAGAGAAGCCTGAGGAGGATGAATCATCTTTTTAACCCCCTCCTGTCTCCCCTTACCCCACCCCAGCCCTGGACATCAAGGGGGCAGAGTCAATATTATATTTGGCACTAGTCTCCATGAAAGGAATGGACCAGAAATTGTGGCCGCAGGTTAGAGGCCAAGGGAAGCTCATTTGGAGAAACTTCCTGGAGGAGGTGACAACTTAAAAAGAGGAGGTGTCCCAGTGTAGGGCCTACACAGTGACCCTGGGAAACCCCAAATATGACCTCCTGTCTTGGGAGGCCCATCAGACCATCAGCTGCTCCCAGGCCTTGCCTTCAGTCTGAGACCCAGGCTTGGAGAACTCAGCTGAACCCTGGCTTCCGGGCCACGGTGGAAATAATGGGGCCGGATCTGACAGCTCACCAGGGGCCATTAATAGCTAAGCAGCAGGAAGCAATACAGGGTGATGGAGGAAGCTTTGGCCCCTTTTGGGTCTGGCATGCACGTGGTCTCCATCTGTGCTCCAGGCCTTTGCTCTTTGGTGGACTCTCCGCCACCAGGGCTCAGCCGTGGCCAGCCAATCCAGGAGCTAAACCAGATGGGCGCCTAGGAGAAGGAATCTGAGCAGGGATCAGTTTGGGTAGCAGTGGTTCTCCTAGAGCTTCATTCCTGGGGGTTGTGGCCATCGGGCCAATTGATTAGGCCAGTGATGGTTTCCCTTTGAGCCAGTAAGGAGCCCAACCCAGGATGGGAATTCCTCTAGGGCCCAGGGGAAGAGAGCCAGAGCTGGCAGAAGCCTCTGGCCCCAGAAACCCCCGAGGAGGAGACCTCGATGCTTGGGATTGCTGGGTCTGACCTTCAGAGCCGGGGTCTGGGCTGGACACGAGGCGAGGCCGTGCCTTCTGGCTCCAGGACCAGCGGAGGCCACGGGGGGCATCGTGGAGAACCGTGGGGGAGCCCCGGCCTGAAGCGCCCTCCCTACCGCCCAGCCGTCCACCCTGAGGCACCTTGCCTCCTCCAAACACAGGCCCGTACTTCACCACAGTTCTCTCTGGTCACACAGCCTCCTTCTTCGGAGAGAGCCACCTGGAGGTGCCTGTGGCCACGGCTCTGACTGACATAGACCTACAGCTGGAGTTCTCCACGGCCCAGCCCGAGGCCCTGCTCCTCCTGGCGGCAGGCCCGGCTGACTACCTACTCCTGCAGCTCCACTCCGGACGCCTGCAGGTCAGTGATGTCGCCCTGCTGGACTCCTTCTCTCGCTTCCAGCGCACACCCCCCACCCACCAACTGCGACCTTGTGCATGTCACTTTCACCTTGAGGCCTCGAGGCCCCCCCGGCCCCGCTCTGAGATGGACAGAAGTGTGAGCCCCTCAGGAACCGGCTCTGCCCTTTTGCTGTCCAGCCACGCTTCCCACCACGACCCCTCACCGGCCTCAGTGTTCTGAGCACCCTGACTGCTCTCCATTCTCTTGCCATCCCGTGGTCTCTTGCTCTTGCCAGGCCTTTGCTCACTGCTCTGCCTGATGCAAGCTTCATTCATTCCCTGCACCTGCCTTACTCCAGCCTCTCCTTGAAGTCTCAGCATGGGCACCCCTTCCTCACCTGGGCAGATTGCCCTCTCCTGGGTCCCAGCACCCCTGTGCATTCCTCTGGCAAAGCCCTGGCCACCCTCTATCACCACTATGACAGTGTCAACACTATCTGTCGGTGATAGAACAGCCAGGAATGTTACTGCTGTTGTTCAGTCACTAAGTCATGTCCAACTTTTTTGTGACCCCATGGATTGTAGCCTGCCAGACTCCTCTGTCCGTGGGATTCTCCAGGCAAGAATAGTGGAGGAGGTAGCCATTTCCTTCTCCAGGGGATCTTCCTGACCCAGGGATGGAACCCATGTCTCCTGTATTGGCAGGTGGATTCTTTACCACTGAGCCACTAGGGAAGCCCCACAGCTTCCTTAATTTTATTTCATCGTTCAAGTCACCGCAAGTTTTATTTGCAAAGAGTCTTCTGGCTGTCTCTGGAGGCTTTCCCCTAACCATGAAGAGTTTGAGGACATGAGGTTTTAGTCCATCTCTGGGGGAGCCATTTGTTTCCACACTCCAGTGGGGAGAGGTCTCTGGTCCCCTCAGTCCATCTGATGCTGCTATTGCTTCTCACTGCCACAAGGTGGCACTGTTGAACATGGCCTGGTACAACCTGGCACTGATGTTCTCTCTCCCTGCCAGGTATATTGATGCCACATTCCTAGAAAGGGGCTCCACACACGGACTCCCAAGGCCATAAGTTCTCAGTCCTCTGCTCTTCCAGTTTCCATTCTCTGCCACCACCCATTCTACCATCTGGCTGTGGGAGCCCCGCACCAGAGCCAGTTCTGGTGTCAGTGTCCTAGAGACAGAACCATGCCTCTCTTCTCTCCCCAGGGACCACCCCTCTTGGACAGGTCAACACACAGAGCATCTGGTTGGGTGCCCCATCCCTGAGCAATGAGCCTAGCTGCCTCAGTGACTCCAGGGTGTTTTGCTCTACTTGGGGGACAAGCAGGGGATTCTCAGGTGCCTGTTATTCCAGGGGAGGAGTCCTCTGTATTCCAAGGTGGCTTTTCTGGCACCTCTCACCTAAGGAAAGAGGGGAGACATACAAGAATTTAGGCTGAATCTCTAGGAAAGCATCTTGCTGTGTGACAGGTCTGGGTGGGCAGGGACCACATCTGATTCATATCAGGGTCCCCTGAGCCCATCCAGGCCTGGTTCAGAAATCACTTTGGGGAGGGTTTGGGGGACGAGTAAAGAGCTGGCAGGAAAGAGAGGGGAGTGGCTTGAGAAGCCCTTGTCCTAGGCCCTATGATCCAGGGACCCCAAGTGTGGGGAGCCAGTTGCGTTTTTACCGCAGAAGTGCTGGTTGCAATGTGCTTCCTTTCCCACCATGTCTCCTCAGGTCCGACTTCTCCTGGGTCAGGAGGAGGTGAGGGTGCAGACCCCGGCAGAGATGCTGCTGAGCGACTCTGACCCCCACATTGTGGGGCTGACCGTGTCAGACAGCTGGGCCTTTCTGTCAGTCGATGGGCTCCTGAATGCCTCAGCCCCAGTCCAGGGCGCTCCCCTGGAGGTCCCCTATGGGCTCTTCCTGGGGGGCACAGGGAGCCTTGACCTGCCCTACCTGACGAGAGCCAGCCGACCCCTGCGGGGTTGCCTCCACATGGCCACCCTCAATGGCCGCAACCTCCTCCGGCCGCTGACGGCAGATGTGCCCGAGGGCTGTGCTGAGGAGTTCTCTGCCGGTGACGACGTGGCCATGGGCTTCGCTGGGCCCTACTCGCTGGCTGCCTTCCCTGCCTGGGGCACTCGGGACGAAGGCACCCTGGAGTTTACGCTCACCACACGGAGCCAGAAGGCGCCCCTGGCCTTCCAGCCTGGGGGCCGGCAGGGGGACTTCATCTATGTGGACATATTTGAGGGCCACCTGCGGGCCGTGGTGGAGAAGGGCCAGGGCACCGTACTGCTCCACAACAGCGTGCCTGTGGCCGATGGGCAGCCCCACGAGGTCAGCGTCCACGTGGATGCTCACCGGCTGGAAATCTCCGTGGACCAGTACCCCACACGGACTTCCAACCGTTGGGTCCTCAGCTACCTGGAGCCACAAGGCAATCTCCTCCTCGGGGGGCTGGATGCCGAGGCCTCTCGCCACCTCCAGGACCACCGCCTGGGCCTGGCTGTCAACGTCTCCCTTCTGGGCTGCATGGAGGATCTCAGCGTCAATGGTCAGAGGCAGGGGCTCCGGGAAGCCTTGCTGACCCGCAACATGGCAGCCGGCTGCAGGCTGGAGGAAGACGAGTACGAGGAGGACGCCTATGGCCCATATGAATCTTTCTCCACCCTGGCGCCCGAGGTGTGGTCGGCCATGGAGCTGCCCGAGCCCTGCGTGCCAGAACCGGGGCTGCCTCCAGTCTTTGCCAATTTCACCCAGCTGCTGACCGTCAGCCCGCTGGTGGTGGCCGAGGGCGGCACAGCCTGGCTGGAGTGGCGGCACATGCAGCCAACGCTGGACCTGAACGAGGCCGAGTTGCGCAAGTCCCAGGTACTGTTCAGCGTGAGCCGCGGGGCCCGCCACGGCGAGCTGGAGCTGGACATTCCAGGCGCCCAGGCGCGGAAGATGTTCACCCTCCTGGATGTGGTGAACCGCAAGGCCCGCTTCGTCCATGATGGCTCCGAGGACCCCTCCGACCAGCTGGTGCTTGAGGTATCAGTGACAACTCGGGGGGCCGTGCCGTCCTGCCTTCGTAGGGGGCAAACGTACATCCTGCCCATTCAGGTGAACCCTGTCAACGACCCACCTCGCGTCATCTTCCCGCACGGCAGCCTCATGGTGATCCTGGAACACACTCAGAAGCCCCTGGGGCCAGAGGTCTTCCAGGCCTACGACCCAGACTCCATCTGCGAGGGCCTCACCTTCCAGCTCCTCGGTGCCCCCGCCAGCCTACCCGTGGAGCGCCGAGACCAACCCGGGGAGCCAGCAACCGAGTTTTCCTGCCGGGAGCTAGAGGCAGGGAGCCTAGTTTACGTCCATCGCGGCGGGCCCGCCCCGGACCTGACATTCCGGGTCAGCGATGGGCTGCAGGCCAGCCCCCCAGTCACGCTGAAGGTGGTGGCCGTCAGGCCGGCCATTCAAGTCCTCCACAACACGGGGCTGCGCCTGGCCCAGGGCTCCGCTGCACCTGTCTTGCCCGCCAACCTGTCGGTGGAGACCAATGCTGTGGGGCAGGATGTGAGCGTGCTGTTCCGAGTCACCGGGGCCCTGCGGTTGGGGGAGCTGCAGAAGCAGGGGGCAGGCGGGGCGGAGGGCACCGAGTGGCGATCTACACAGGCCTTCCACCAGCGGGACGTGGAGCAGGGCCGCGTAAGGTACCTGAGCACCGACCCACAGCACCACGCCGAGGACACGGTGGAGAGCGTGGCCCTGGAGGTGCAGGTGGGCCAGGAGGCCCTGAGCAATCTGACCTTCCCAGTGACAGTCCAGAGAGCCACAGTGCGGCTGCTGCGACTGGAGCCACTGCACACCCAGAACACCCAGCAGGAGGCCCTCACCACAGCCCACCTGGAGGCCACCTTGGAGGAGGCGGGCCCGAACCCCACCACGTTCCACTATGAGGTGGTTCAGGCCCCCAGGAAGGGCAATCTTCAGCTTCAGGGTGCGCGGCTGTCAGACGGCCAGAGCTTCACCCAGGATGACCTGCAGGCTGGCCGGGTGACTTACGGGGCCACAGCTCGTGCCTCGGAGGCAGTCGAGGATGCCTTCCGTTTCCGCGTCACAGCCCCGCCACACTTCTCCCCGCTGTACACCTTCCCCATCCACATTGGCGGTGATCCGGACGCCCCCGTCCTCACCAACGTCCTCCTCTCAGTGCCCGAGGGCGGGGAGGGCGTCCTCTCTGCTGACCACCTCTTCGTCAAGAGTCTCAACAGCGCCAGCTACCTCTACGAGGTCATGGAGCGTCCCCGCCACGGCAGGTTGGTGTGGCGAGACGCACAGGACAAGGCCACCATGGTGACATCCTTCACCAACGAGGACCTGCTGCACGGCCGGCTGGTCTACCAGCACGACAACTCCGAGACCATGGAAGATGACATCCCCTTTGTGGCTACCCGCCAGGGTGAGGGCAGCAGTGACATGGCCTGGGAGGAGGTACGGGGTGTCTTCCGCGTGGCTATCCAGCCCGTGAACGACCATGCTCCTGTGCAGACCATCAGCCGCATCTTCCACGTGGCTCGTGGCGGGCAGCGGCTGCTGACCACGGACGATGTGGCCTTCAGCGACGCCGACTCCGGCTTTGCAGATGCTCAGCTGGTGCTGACCCGCAAGGACCTCCTCTTCGGCAGTATCGTGGCTGTGGACGAGCCCTCTCGGCCCATATACCGCTTCACCCAGGAGGATCTCAGGAACCGGCAGGTCCTGTTTGTGCACTCAGGGGCTGACCGCGGCTGGATCCAGCTGCAGGTGTCCGACGGGCAGCACCAGGCCACCGCACTGCTCGAAGTGCAGGCCTCGGAGCCCTACCTCCGTGTGGCCAATGGCTCCAGCCTGGTGGTCCCTCAAGGAGGCCAGGGCACCATTGACACAGACGTGCTCCCTCTGGACACCAACCTAGATATCCGCAGTGGAGATGAGGTCCACTACCAGGTCACAGCCGGTCCACGCTGGGGGCAGCTGCTCCGGGCCGGCCAGCCGGTCACCAGCTTCACCCAGCAGGACCTGCTGGAGAGGGCCATTCTCTACAGCCACAATGGCAGCCTCAGTCCCCGTGATACCCTGACCTTTTCTGTGGAGGCAGGGCCTGTGCACACAGAAGCCACCCTGCAAGTGACCATTGCCATCGAGGGGCCAGTGGCCCCCCTGCACCTGGTCCAGCACAAGAAGATCTATGTCTTCCAGGGAGAGGCAGCTGAGATCAGAAGGGACCTGCTGGAGGTAAAGGGCTGGGGCCCTGAGCAGGGGTCTGGGCCGGGTACAAGGGGCCTCTACCCCCAGCAATCATGCCAGGCATGCTTGCTTGGACAGTTTAGGATGGACCTGCAGTGGCTTCTGGGCCAGGTGCGTGTGTGCCTTGGGCGTGTTCCTATGCGTCTGTATGTTGTGTGCCTGAGGGATTCTGGGCAGTGTTTTGCATGCATGGCTGCCTGTGGGTTGCATATTCCTCTACACGGCACATGCACACGTGTACACGCTGTGGCCAACATGCAGATTCCTGGGCTCTACCCAGACCACAGACTCTGATTTGGAGCCTGAGAATCTGCACTCTAATAGGAGTAGGCTGTCTGAAGGGTTTTGACGAGTGCAGACTTTGAGGATTACAAGCCTTAGAGACAGGTTTGGCTCCCCCCGCACCCACCCCGCCAGCCAGCTCCTGTGTCCTCAGTTCTTTTCCTGGACCTCAGACCAGGCCTTGAGGGCTGCTGAACCACCCAGGAACCTCACTGAGCAACCACAGGCCATCCAATAGGTCCATTGCCTTGCTGTGTGATCTCACACCAGTCGCTTGCCATCTCTGGGCCTTATTCTCCTACTGAGAATAAACTGCCAGCTTCTGAGCCTCTTGTGGTTGTTGGGGCTGTCGAGACTTCGGGGCAGATGGTGACTAAACATGTCTGGTGGCTGGAAGTCTTTGCCCAGGAGAAGGCAGCTTTGAAGAGCTAGGCTTTGAAGAGTCTGGGGTTTAACAGCAGAGAGCAGGGGGACAGTCGTCCAGGCAGAGGGACAGAATAAGACATGTGAGCTTGGAGTGGTGTATAGCCTGTTATGGCTGGGTCATCAGATGAGGGAGCACCTTTCCTCCAGGCCCTGGACTGGACTTGGGTCTGCAAGCTCCATAGAGCCCCGTAGTGTAGGAATCCAGGTCACTCAGAAGGATGGGGCGCCCTCTGGCGGCAATAGCATGTCATGGGTAGTCAGTGTGTATGTCCGTATGTGACAGTGTGTATGTCCGTGTCTGGGTGCACACATTGGCGTGTGGTAAGACTGTATGTCCGTGTCACTGAACCTGAGGCCGTGTGGTTGTGTACATCTCGGCGAGAGTGTGTGTGTGTGTCAGAGGCCTCAACATGCTCCCCCTGTGACCCCTCTGATAACCAGGCAGCCCAGGAGGCCGTGCCACCAGCGGACATTGTGTTCTCAGTGAAGACCCTGCCGAGAGCTGGCTACCTGGTGATGCTGTCCCACGGCGCCGTGGCAGCTGAGCCGCCCAGCCTGGGCCCGGTGCACCGTTTCTCCCAGGAGGCAGTGGATGCGGGCAGGGTCCTGTACCTGCACTCCCGCCCTGAGGTCTGGAGCGACACCTTCTCCCTGGATGTGTCCTCAGGCCTGGGTGCTCCCCTCGAGGACGTCCGCGTGGAGCTGGAGGTGCTGCCCGCTGCCATCCCCCTGGAGGCACAGAACTTCAGTGTCCCGGAGGGCGGTGCCCGCACCCTGGCTCCGCCCCTGCTCCGCATTGCTGGACCCTACTTCCCCACGCTGCCGGCCCTCCACCTGCAGGTGCTGAAGCCTCCCCGCCATGGGGTCCTGCAGAGAGAGGAGGGACCTCAGGACGGGAGCCTCAGCGCCTTCTCCTGGAGAGAGGTACGTCCAGGGCGGCCCAGGGTACAGCCCAGCTCTGGGGGCCAAGTCTGGGGATATGCAGGGAGAGGAGGCAGGAGCCCACATTTACAGAGCACCTCATCTCACCCTCCTTCACTGGCAGACAGAAATGAGTGTCCCCATTTCCTTCATTCTTTCACTCTGGGAGAAAGGACGGTCCCCTTCGCTGCCTGCAGAAACAGAGGCTCTGAAGGAGTCAGTCTCCCGTGCCCAAAGGCAGGGCATGAAGGGTGCTGGGCCTGAGACCCACCAGGGGACTTAGGCCTGCTGGGGCCTGACCTCCAGCCCGGGGCCTGCCTGCAGGTGGAACAGCAGCTGATCCGCTACGTGCATGATGGGAGCAAGACGCTGGCAGACAGTTTTGTCCTAGTGGCTAACGCCTCAGAGATGGACCGCCAGAGCCACCCTGTGGTCTTCACCATCACCATCCTGCCTGTCAACGACCAGCCCCCCATCCTCACCACGAATACAGGCCTGCAGGTGAGAGCATTCTAGGACCGCCTCCCGCTGTCCTCGTCCCCACCAGAGAGGCCCAGCACCAAGCTCTGGGGGCCACCTAGCTCCCCTTCTGTGAGCCTCAGTTTCCTCCTCTGTAAAATGGCGATCCTGCCCCATGCCACCCTAGGTTACTGGGAGGAGAGAAGAGCTACTGCACCGAAAATAGAACTCAGGTGTGAGGCTTTGTAACTGGTCACTTACAAGTGCAGTAGACAGCCTTGTGAATGGACATGCTTAGCCCCATTGCTCTCTGGACTCACCCTCATCAGGAAGCTTTTGCTCTGGCTCAGCACCAGGACTCCTGAAGAAAACTGTTTCAAACCCTTAGGGGTGGATTCCAACTGCTCCCCACTTCCACCCCCAGCAAGTGTAGGCCATAGCTTGACCCCCCAATCCCCTGACTCTTACACTGCTGCAGGGTAGTGGGGTCCCCATTCAGCAGAGGTGAAAGCTGAGGCCCAGACAGGTGACAGGACTTCTCCAGGGTCACAGTGGAAGCCACCGATGGAAAAGAAAGAATGTGGCTTGACCAGGGCGACACAGCAGGATAGCAAATGTGCAGGGCACTGAATGCTGACCTCTAGGATATAGCCTCTGGCTCAGCAGCAGCTATGGAAGGTTTCAGAAGAGGGCTGATTTGGGCTGTCTGTGACATGAGAATCTTTGGTGTATAGGATGTGTCTGTGGGGAACAACCTGCCGGGGAGGCCAGCAGAGGGTAGGTTTCAGGCAGAGGGCTGTCGGTAGACCACAGTCAGATGGTGCTGTGTGCCATTTCGCCACAAGGTGGTGCTGTCCACCACGTTTGTACCAGGAGCCCTGCGCTAAGGCCCGGTCTATACATAAGGCCCTCCTTACAGAGCTCTGACTAAGGTCAGCCTTGGGCTGGAAGAGGAAATCTCAGATTTTCTCTTGGTTTTCTAGGGACCCCCTCCCCAGTACTGCTCATAAGTTGCTGACCCAATAGGACCCTTGGAATGGAATCCTGTCCTACTAACAGGAGAGAGGCTTGTGGGGTCTTCCCTTCACTCTGAGCATGGGGAGGGGCTGCCTGTACCCAGGAAGCCTTCACCCGCCTGGCTGGGGGCTCGTGATTGCACTGGGAACACCTGGGCGCCCATCAAGTGCTGCCAGACAGTGGCCTGCCATCAGCCTCTTTAGCTCACCAAGCCTCCCACCCCATCCCTCACCTGGAAGGGGAGCCCATTTCTAAGCATCCTGTGCCCCTGCCCAGATTCACCATGGAGGGTCTGAAGCATGGAGCAGGGGCATGGAGCCCCTGCCCTGCTGGTGAACCACTGAGGCGGCGCTGTGGGTCGGGGTTGGGAGACTCTCTGAGGGGTGAAAGCTGGGGGCTTCCTGGGGTAGGGCTACATGGGCTGGCCTTGAGGGACAAGCTGGACTAGGGCAGATGGAGAGCAGGGAGCCTGGGCGTGGGAACCTTGGGCCAACAGGGGAAAGTGAATGGGGTGGAGGGCCCCTTTGTGCGGTGGAGCCCCGGATGGCGGTGCAGTTGGAGCCCTGATGATGCCCCCAGGCCTGGGAGGAATGAAGTGGGTAGGCTTGGTGGAATCAGATCCCTCACAGGCCTGTATCCCCAGATGTGGGAGGGCACCACGGTGCCCATCCCAGCGGAGGCCCTTAGGGGCACAGACAGCGACTCTGGACCCGAGGACCTGGTCTACACCCTGGAGCGGCCCAGCAATGGACGGGTGGTGCTGAGTACAGCACCGGACACCGAGGTCCACAGCTTCACCCAGGCCCAGCTAGACAGCGGGCTTGTGCTGTTCTCACACAGAGGTGGGTGCCGAGAGGTGGGGGTGCCCCGAGGCTGACTGCCGGCATGGGCCAGCGAGGCTCAACTCTCCTCCTTTCCCAGGAGCCCTGGATGGAGGTTTCCGCTTCAGCCTGTCTGACGGCGAGCACAGCTCCACGGGACACTTCTTCCGGGTGACAGCCCAGAAGCAGCTGCTCCTCTCCCTGGAGGGCAGCCGGACGCTGACGGTCTGCCCAGGTGGGTGAGCCACGCCAGGGCCCTTCTGCCTCCGCGGGTCTGGCCCTGGCTCCTGGTCAGAGGCCGACAGTCCCCTTTGGCCTCTTGCAGGGTCCGTCCAGCCGCTCAGCAGCCAGAGCCTGAGAGCCAGTTCCAGTGCGGGCACTGACCCCCACCACCTGCTCTACAGGGTGTTGCAGGGACCCCGGCTTGGCCGGCTCTTCCACACCCAGCAGGGCAGCACCGGGGAAGCCCTGGAGAATTTCACTCAGGCAGAGGTAAGGGCCTCTCTCTTCAGCCACTCGAGGCTTAGACTCCATCCAGTCTAAGGCCCACTGTCCCCCTGGACACACTTGTGGACATGGGTACCATCTCCAACCTCCCTGGGCCCGCCATGGTCCAGGCCCTGCATGCCTCACCTTCCAGAAGCCGCCAGGCTGGGGGATGGGGGAGGGATGGGGCTTAGTGTTCCAGGGAAAGGAAGGACGCAGGAGACCAGGGCTCTAGGGACCCAGAGCAGGGATCAGGTTCTCAGACTTGGCTTCCAGAAGGAACTGCACTTGGACCCTAGGGGACTAAGGCAAAGATATACTGCATAGGGGACACTAGACACCCCAGTGGCTGGTGGGGGACAGTGTTTGGTTTGGGGAGGGATAGAGTTTGGGATGAAGGCAGCTGGTGGGCTTGTGGGCAGAGATGTAAGCCCATGGTTCAAGTGAAGAGCCAGAAAGAGGCAGAGTGGGTCCTGAAAGCAGACGCGTGGACACAAGCTGCTGAGTAAGTCGAGCTGGGGCTGAAGCTGCCATCCATGCTTCAGGGCAGCTTCAGGACACAGCTGCCCCCGAGCAGAGGCCACCAGTGAAAGCTAGAACTCTCAGCCACGGGAAGAGGCAGACCATCGGACTGCTTCTGTTGGGGTCCCAGAGCGCTCTGTGCCACCTGGGCCAGTGGGGCCAGCAGCCATCATTTAAATTAAGGTCCCTGTAAGTGCAGGAGGCATGCAGCATTTCAGGGCAGCCTTGGCTCTCCCTGAAGGCTCTCCCTGTCGCATCAGGGGGTGGTGGGGGGAATGCCTTCCAGGTGAGGGCAGGAAGGAACTGTAACAAGGGTGGGAAGAGGTTCTCGGGTCTCACATTGCCGCCCCCAGGCCGGGGTTCTCTGTGCTCCCAGCATCTGCTATGGACCCCTTCCCAGCCCTCCCCACAATTAAATATTCAGCAGGCCAGCTGTGCACCCTGAATCCCTGGGATGCCCAGGGAGGGGGGTGGAGCAGGAGGAGGACTTCAGGCCTCTCCCCGACCCTGTGGACTTGGTTGAATGGCCACCAGGGGGCCAGGCTGGCAGCGCCACCCAGGGAAGCTGGAGGAGGCTTTGAGGCAGATTCACCCTCCCCTTGGTGAAGGGGCAGGGCAGAACTGGGTGGGATCTGACAGTGCCATGGTGGCACAGTACTTTGAGCTGTGGAGGGTGGAGAAGAGGCAGGGACGAGGTGTCTCCATTCTACAGATAAGGAAACTGAGGCTTACAGAGGTCAAGGGACTTTATTTGGATCCTGTGGCTAATGAGAAGCCATCCCGGGGCTATGCCTTTGGATTGCTGGTCCACGATTCTTTCAGCAAAGGATGCTGCTGGTTCCCAGAGGCCAGGGACCCCTCCCCACCTCGCCTGTGACTTGCCTCATCCCCAACCGGACAGCCCCCCTACCCACAAGTACCTCATGTAGCCAGACCTCCAGCTTCCCACCACCCAGCTCCCGAGGATCTCTGTTTCCTTCCTGCTCATCAGTCAACCCCGGGCCAGAGGTCCCAGCTGGCAGTCCTTATGGACCACAGCTGGCCCACAGATGTGTTTTATTTGGCTTGCGCATGCATTTAATATTTTTAAATCAGTGGTCAAGATATAACCTTTGGGGTATTTCACCCACACGCAACCTGATTTTCAGTTTCTTAAAAAGCTTGTGTTCCCTCTCCTGGACAACCTCTGAAGAGCACCTCCTGCTTAGACCAGCTCTGCTCCCCCTCCTGACCGGGCAGGGTTCCCCACTTCACCCCAACCCCGGTGCAGTAGTGAGATAGAAGCCTAGAACCTCCCACACACTGTGACCCCGGTCGGCTTCCTTCTCACTATTGCACAAGTCCTGTTTTTCCATGAGAAGGAAAATAGTTCCTGTGTCTCCTAAAAGGGGAAAACAAAAGATAAGCCAAGAGGACACACTGGGATTAGAAGGGGAGGGAGTGGATTTCTTGATGGAAGTGGAGACTACTCCTTGGTGTTTAACACACAGCTGGCCCTAGAGAAGAGCGGGCGAGGCTGGAGTGAAGAGGGAGGAGGTGAGGTCGCAGGTAACGGATCACACAGGGTCTTTGAAGCCAAAGGGTGGTGAGTCATTGCACGGTCTGAGCAAGACTGACAGAACCCAACTTACATTTTTAAAGGCTCACCCTGACTTCTGTGTTAGAACCCACCTGCAAATGCAGGAGACCTAAGAGATGCAGGTTCAATCCCTGGGTCAGAAAGATCCCCTGGAGGAGGGCCTGGCAACCCACTCCAGTATCCTTGCCTGGAGAATCCCCATGGACAGAGGAGCCTGGTGGGCTAGGGTCATAGGGTTGCAAAGAGTTGGACACGACTGAAGTGACTTAGCACGCATGCGTGGGGGGCAGAGAGAGAGCCAGTATACAGTTAGGAGGCTCCAGCAATGATCTAGGCCAGAGATGACACTGGAAGAGAGGAAGCAAGGAATCAGGGGTGAATCAGGGTCTGGGGACCCGAGCCACAGGCCGAACAGAGCCACGCCCTCCGCAGTGGGAAGGCTGGGAGAGGCGGAGCAGGTCAGAGGTCATTTCAGATATGCTGAGTTTGAGATGTCCTTCAGACATCCCAGTGGAGCTGCCCAGGAAGCAGGCAGCTATGAGCCTGGAGTTCAGGAGAGTGAAGCCCGGGGTTGGAGAGACAAATAAAGGGGTCGTCTCGTGGCTGGCATCTGAGGACGTGAGACCCAGTGAGAGCACACGGGTGGTGCCTGTAGGCAGAGTGTCAAGGCCAAAACACAGACATCAGGGGGAAGGGGCGGGACCAGCAGGAGAGTCTGTGAAGAAGCAACTAGTGAGGCTGGAGGTCAACCAAGGGAGCAGTACCGCTTGGAAGCCATCGGGTGGGCTGGAGGAAGGGACGCTCACTTGTGTCCAGTGCTGCTGAGAACCGGCCTCTGGATTCGGTGACATGGAGGCCATGGTCCCCTTGGCAACAGCAGGAACCAAAGTCAGGGGAGTGTGCTCAAGATTGCACAGGGGAGCGCATAGACTGCTCCTTCTGGCTTTTTGCTGCAAAGAGCCTAAAAGGTGGAAGAACATATGTTGATGTAAAAAGTCAAGCCAGAAGTTTCTTCTTTAAGATGGGTGGATAGCATAGTTACCTGATGGTAGGACTGATCCGTCTGGGCGGACACTGACGTGGTGAGAAAAAGATGGGCATTGGTGGAAGCGGTGGCTTCAGTAGGGAAGAGGGACAGGGATTTCATGCAAAAGAGTACCGAGCTGCTGTGGAGAGAAGAACAGATAGAGACTGCTTTCCCAAGGGCTCAGGGAGATGAGGTGGCTCACCCAAGGTGGCAGAGCTGGGATTTGACAGAGGCGTCCGGATCCAGAGCCCAGCTCTTCACCGTCATGTGACTGTTTTATGGCGACCCCCTGAGCTGATGAAGGAGACATACAGCGAGGCACACTGGGGAGAGTCACGAGGGTGGCTGGGCTCTGGGGTCTGCCAGGGAGACCCCAGTGCCCGGTGCTAGTGCCAGCCTCGGAGGGGTCCCAGGCCCTGCAGGATCTCATCCAACCAGTGGGGTGTCCCTGCAGGTATATGCTGGGAACATTCTGTATGAGCACGAGATGCCGTCCGAGCCCTTCTGGGAGGCCCATGATGCCCTGGAGCTCCAGCTGTCCTCACCCCCTGCCCCCGACATGGTCGCCACCCTTGCCGTGACCGTGACTTTCGAGGCTGCCTGTCCCCAGCACCCCAGCCGCCTCTGGAGGAACAAAGGTGAACAGCATGACGGGCTGGCAAATTTGGGGGTGGGGGCCACAAGGCCAAAGGTCAGTAGCTCATGTCAGCTCTGAGGACCTGGTACATTACAGGGAGGATGGGCAGGTGGGGTCAGCAAGGGGATACGATCCCGGTCCTTCTGGGACCCTGAGCCCCAGGCTGCGGTGCCTGGTCTGAGCGGGAGGGACAACCCGGCCTTGAAGACTCTGGTCTGAAGGTCCACAGCTCTCCCTTCGGTGGACGGGACCTTCACAGCCTGTGTCCCGTCCCCAGGTCTCTGGGTCTCCGAAGGCCAGAGGGCCGAGATCACCACCGCAGCCCTCGACGCCGCCAACCTCCTGGCCAGTGTCCCATCGCCCCGGCGCCTGGAGCACGACGTGCTCTTCCAGATCATGCAGTTCCCCACGCGGGGCCAGCTATTGGTGTCCGAGGAGCCCCTCCACGCCGGGCGGCCCCACTTCCTGCAGTCCGAACTGGCTGCAGGGCAGCTGGTATACGCCCACGGCGGCGGGGGCACCCAGCAGGATGGCTTCCGCTTCCGCGCCCACCTCCAGGGGCCGGCGGGGGCCTCCGTGGCGGGCCCCCAGACCTCAGAGGCCTTCGCCATCACAGTGCGTGATGTGAATGAGCGGCCGCCACAGCCTCAGGCCTCCGTCCCGCTCCGACTCACCCGGGGCTCCCGTAGCCCTGTCTCCCGGGCCCAGCTGAGCGTGGTGGACCCAGACTCCGCTCCCGGGGAGATTGAGTATGAGGTGCAGCGGGCCCCCCACAATGGCTTCCTGAGCCTGGCGGGGGCCAGCCCAGGGCCGGTGACCCGCTTCACGCAGGCTGACGTGGATGCAGGACGCCTGGCATTCGTGGCCAACGGGAGCAGCGTGGTGGGCGTGTTCCAGCTGAGCGTGTCCGACGGGGCCAGCCCGCCCCTGCTTATGTCCCTGGCCGTGGATGTCCTGCCCTCAGCCATTGAGGTGCAGCTGCGGGCACCCCTGGAGGTGCCTCAAGCTTTAGGGCGCTCCTCCCTGAGCCGGCAGCAGCTCCGCGTGGTTTCTGATCGGGAGGAGCCGGACGCAGCCTACCGCCTCACCCAGGGGCCACATTACGGGCATCTGCTGGTGGGCGGGCAGCCTGCCACAGCCTTCAGCCAGCTCCAGGTGGACCGGGGAGACGTGGCCTTTGCCTTCACCAGCTTCTCCTCCTCTCACGATCACTTCAGCGTCCTGGCGCTGGCCAGGGGTGCCAATGCATCCGCCACAGTGAACGTCACCGTGAGGGCTCTGCTGCACGTGTGGACAGGTGGGCCATGGCCCCAGGGTGCCACCCTGCGCCTGGACCCCACTGTCTTAGATGCGGGAGAGCTGGCCAACCGCACGGGCAGTGTGCCGCGTTTCCGGCTCTTGGCGGGACCCCGGCACGGCCGCGTGGTGAGAGTGCCCCGGGCTAGGACAGAGCCGCGGGGCGGCCAGCTTGTGGAGCAGTTCACCCAGCAGGACCTTGAGGATGGCCGGCTGGGGCTGGAGGTGGGCAGGCCAGAGGGTAGCTCTCCCGGCCCCACGGGCGACAGCCTCACTCTGGAGCTGTGGGCAAGGGGTGTCCCTCCCGCTGTGGCCTCGCTGGACTTTGCCACGGAGCCTTTCAACGCAGCTCGGACCTACAGAGTAGCCCTGCTCAGTCTGCCTGAGGCTGCTCGGACCGAAGCCGGGGAGCCGGAGAGCAGCACGCCCACGGGCAGGCCAAGCCCAGTGACCTCCAGCCCCGTGCCCCCTGTAGCCAGCAGGGGCTTCCTGGGCTTCCTAGAGGCCAACATGTTCAGTGTCATCATCCCCATTTGCTTAGTCCTCCTGCTTCTGGCCCTCATCGTGCCTCTGCTCTTCTACCTCCGCAAACGCAACAAGACAGGCAAGCACAACGTCCAGGTGCTGACTGCCAAGCCCCGAAACGGCCTGGCCAGTGACGCCGAGACCTTCCGCAAGGTGGAGGCAGGCCAGGCTATCCCACTGACGGCAGTGCCTGGCCAGGGGCCCCCACCAGGGGGCCAGCCTGACCCCGAGCTGCTGCAGTTCTGCCGGACAGCCAACCCTGCCCTCAAGAATGGCCAGTACTGGGTGTGAGGCCTGGCCTGGGCCCAGATGCCAATTGGGCCAGGGACAGGCTTGCTCAGGCCCCAGCCCCATTGCTCCCATGCCCTGGTGCTGTCTGAGTCTGGCCCTGGGGACACCAGGGTGTGGAGGGTGCTGGGAGGAAGGCCCAGGGATCCAGGACCAAGTAGAGTCAAGAGCTGGAATCTTTCCAGCTTACTTCCGGCCAGGAGAACTGCAAGGGGTCGAGAACAGAGGCAGCCTCGGAGTCAGTCCCCTGACCTGGAGCTAGTGTGGTTGATCAAAACCAGAGCCACTTCCTAGATGAGCAGGACTCTGAGTCCTGGGTCTGTGACCTTGGGTAAGTCACACTTGACCCAGGCTGCTAAGAGGGCAAGGAGCAGAGAGGGATGGCGGGGACAGATGGGGATTCCTGGATTTTCCATTCCATGCCAGGCCTCCCCTCATCTCTGCACCAGGATGGGGAGGAAAACTTCTTCCCCTGGTTTTTCAGGGAGATGCTATTCCCTGGAGCAGAGGGCAGGAGGAGAGGGTCCCCCCTACTCTCTCAAAAGCATAAGCAGTGGAATCATATATCCAGGGTGCCAGGTGGGTGGGTTGCTCTGGGATGGTTTTATTTAAGGGGAATTGCAAGGAAGCTATTTAACATGGTGCTGAGCCAGCCCAGACTGATGGAGCCCCTGGGGTAAGGGATGGAGAAAGGTCTGAGGCCAGCTCACTCCCAAGGCCCAACCTTGATGGGCTGATGGCTAGGCGAGAGTGGGTCTGTGGCCCTGAAGAGGACTGGGCTGGGGAGCATACAGGGTCTCAAGCCCTGGAGTGCTGCAATGCCTGTTCCCCTTGAGGACTGTGGGGTGGGAACTTGGGGGCACTGGGCTCTGTGAGGCCTGGATAAAAGGTGCTTCAGAGGTTCTGGACGGCTGTGTGTTGTTTGTCTGACCGTGTGCTGGGCCCCCGTCCACACTAGCCTGCACACCCCCAGGCCTGTCACCAGGATAGATGGGGCCTAAATTTCCACCTCCTGGAGCCTTTCAGACCTCCTCTGCCTCCACCTGTGCGGGATGGTGGGCCAGTCTTTGTGGGATGGGGCTTTGGTTTGGTAGAGATAAGCTAGACCCTCTCCAAGGAGCTTGAAGAAAAGAAAAACAAAACCAAGAAACATTCAGAGCCCCAGCTGAAGATGTCTTAGCCTGAGTTTTGGGCTCCACCTCTCAAGAGGTTGGGACAGCAAAGATGGGGAGGGGGGGGACTTGGGGATCCCAAGGCTGGGGCACGGGGCCAGGGACAGAGCAGGACTTGGGGATCCCAAGGCTGGGGCACGGGGCCAAGGACAGATGGAGACCACCACAGGTGCCTCTGCTCAGTTCCCTGGAGAATTTCCCATGGAAGATTTCTGCTGGTCTCTGCCCTTCCAACAGGGTTTCCCTACTGGCTCAAAGGTAAAGAACCCATCTGTCAATGCAGGAGACACGGGTTCAATCCCTGGGTGGGAAGATCCCCTGGAGAAGGAAATGGCACCCCACTCCAGTATATTCTTGCCTAGGCAGTCCCATCGACAGTGGAGCCTGGCAGGCTACAGTCCATGGGGTCACAAAGAGTTGGACACAACTGAGGAACGAAACAACAAATCCTTCCAACGAGAGGACCAAGAGTGCTTCTTTTCAAAGGCAGAGCAAGCAGCAAGTGTTCCAAAAAGTCATCTGTCCCTGTAGTCAGAGATAGATCTGAGACAAAGCATCCTCGGACGGTTTTTCATGAGTTGCCAAGGAGCCACCACTCTCTGGTCCTTTCCCTTCAGAGGGTCTCCCAGGGTCATGGGCAATGGAGACAGATTCTAGGTCCCAGAGAAGAGCCCAGGCCCTGGGAGCAGGTTGAAGTCCTCAGAAGAAAAGCAGCAGGAAAGTGGTCTGAGCTCTGGGGGGACGTGGGAGGGCCGGGGAGGGGAAGGGGTGAAGGGAGGGGCGTCTGGGGTCTGAGCACAGCTGCACTGGGGGTGGAGGGCCCCAGCCAGCCTCTGGCAGCTCAGCAGCGTCACCTCTCTGATGTTCGCCACATCTGTAGCATCTGAACCAGGAATTAGGGCAAGAGAGGAGATTCCCTCCCACCCGCGCTGCTGTCCCTGGACCACCCCTCCCCACAATGCCCTTCACATCTCAGCATCCAGCCTCCTAGGACTTCCCCCCCACTCTCAGAAGTTTGGGGAAGAAAACCTGGAATCCTGGTAGGTCACTGCAGGAAGGGCCCCCAGAGGACCCAGGGGGACTGAGAGGGCAAGAGGCTTGTCTAGAGTCTCGCACAGCAGGCAGCCATCCATGCGTGTTAAGTCACTTCATTCTTTCTGACTCTTCGCGACCTTATAGGCTGTAGCCCACCATGCTCCTCTGTCCATGGGGATTCTCCAGGCAAGAATTCTGGAGTGGGTTGCCATTTCCTTCTCCAGAGGATCTTTCCAACCCAGAGTTCGAAACTGTGTCTCATGTCTCCTGCATTGGGTAGACCAGACCCCTGAGCACAGCCAGCTCCTGTTACCACACTGACAGCCTCCCCCTCATGGAAGGTGGCCAGGACCCATAAGTGGCGGCTCTGCAGAGATCCCTCTGTGTCCGGAGCCCAAAGTCCTGGCTCTGGCTTCCTTTTCAAGCTTGGCCTCTCCAATCCACCCCACGCCAGCCTCACCCAGGGGCCCTGCCAAGGGTGTCTCCATGCCACACCCCGCTCTCTGGTCTGCTTCTCTCTGGAGTTCAAGGCTGCATCCTCAGGGCCCTGATATCTGGGGCCAGCCTCCACCCAGAGCAGCCAGTTTCCCTGCTAGTGTAAGCTGAGATGAAGGTGACGGACCCGCCAGGCAGGATCTGGCTCGGCTCAGGTTCCCCCAAGAGGCCTGACGACACCCTCTCTGTTCACGTGGCCCAGCCTGCCCTGCCCCCAGATAGCTGGCACAGGCCGATACTGCTTTTGCTCCTTAAAGCCTGGGCTAGACAGTGGGCTGGCACCCAGGCATTGTGCCAGCGGCTCTGCCAGGACCTGGGAGAGGGTCTTTGACTGACACGCCATCCTCAGAGCCCATTCTAAACGCGGGGCCTCAGTTTATTAGGTAAATCCCTTGTAGATTTCAGATAAGCACCCCCAACTTAAGGAGGTTGCTATCCACTTTACAAAATAACTCACCATTCCTTCATTTAAGGAGCTGGTTCCTCCCAGGCACTGAGAATAGGAGCCAACCTGTGTACAAGCACTCAGGAATGTCCGGGAGCCTCTGACCCTGTTAGACACACACACATACAACGTGGGCTTGTGCTCACAGCTGTGCACTTTCAGACCTTCAGAAACACAACACAGAGATACATACTTGCCTATGTACCCCCTACACACACACACAAACACGCACTTACAGGTACACAGACTCCAGAGTTGAGTGCCCCTTGCCTATAGTCCTCCCACAGTCCCAGAAACTGGCTGTGTGGGACCCAAGATATGCGGCCCATCACCAGGTCCGAACTCACTTCCGCAGTGACCCCACTGTGGGAAAGATGGTGGAAAGGGGTGTGGGGAGCAGGGTAGGGCTTGCCAGAGGGGCCCAGGTCCCCAGCTTGGAAGAAGCCTTGTCTACCACCCTCAGTGGTTTAGCCTCTTAGATTCTAAAAAAAGGGGGGGGGGGCTTCCTTTGAGCCCCTCTCCTCATTTTATGAGCTGGCCCTTTAAGTGGAGTTGCTGGGGCGGCTGTAGAACCCACAGAGCTGGAACCATTGTCCTCCAATAGGAAGCAAGAGAAATGGTCCTCCTTCCCCACAACCAATCTCTCCTGACCAATGGGAACTGCCAAGGGTGTTAGTATCTTCCTCTGGGCCCTGAATATTCCAGATCTTAAAGGGCTGGAGGTACCTGGCAGCAACGCCTCCCCCCAGCTTCTCAGGTTGGGTCTGTTGTTCCTGGCTGGCACATGTGAGGGAGCCCTGGCAAGGAGTGGAACCAAGGTGGGGGAACCAGACGTGCTGGACTCCTCTCTCTGCAGCCCCTGTCCCGTCCTAGGTCCTCTCATAGTTAATGTCATCCCTGGGTAATCACCGCTGGGATTAGTCAGGCATTGGCAAGGGCGCTTGGTGCCAAAAATCCTGTGGGAGATGCAAACAGAAATATACCCAGCCCTTCCTGAAGAGCCCCAGACATACCAGTGAGTAACTGCCACACCATGTGTGCCCTAACCTAGTGGCGTGAGCTGGCTGGTGCGGGGAAGCCCAGAGTGGGAGGGCCTCCAGCTCTGGCTGCTTCATTTCTCCTTACAGAGCGCCGGGTCTTTCCATGGAAGAAGCAGGCACGCAGTGCTAATGCTGAGCATGCCCAGCCCACCTTCTGCTCACATGTCCATTCTCAGTGCAATGAGGTACAGTATTTAACTGACGGCTGTTGTTGTCATAAAAGGTGCCAACTCCTCGGAGAGCCCCCTGTGGCCACCAGGATAACTGGTGGGTGGTACTGTATTCGTCACACTTCAGATGTCCTGGGAGTCCCTAAAGACAGAAGCAGCCCTTGCTTAAATCAACCAGTGGCTCAGAAGTGACTTTTCTACCTTAACACGGCTCCCCTGGTCCCCACCTAGGAACTGCCAGCTCAGGTAGCCCTTAGCCTGGAGCTAAACCCGAGGCTTCCTTCTGAAGCTTTGTGAGGTCACAAAGGGCTCAGGTGTCAGTCCTGAAGTCCAAATTAGCTAGGTTGTCTAAGTCCTTGAAGCAGGGGAGGGTGAAACCGGCAGGTAGGTCTGATCCAGCGAAGAGAGTAGGCAAGGAGTTGCCCACTCCCACCCTTACCTCCCAGTGACAGACAGGTCCCTGGACAGTGCAGCAGCTCTGTGCACCAAGCCGTCTGAGATCTAGCCCGTCCTTCCCTCTCTGGCCCCTCCCAACCTGCAGAGGGAGGGACGAAGAAGGGAGGTGTCCAGCCAAGGTTACCCGTCAGTGCGTTGGGTCTCCTCCAGGGCGGGGCACAGCAGTCAGTAGAAGAGGGAAGAAGCCGCTGGCCCGGCTACCTCCCAGCCTGATCAGGAAGTGGGGCTGGGCCTCCCCAGAACTCTCCAACCTGTGAGGAGCAGGAGGGGCTGGACAGAGGCTTCCAAGCTAACTCTTCTGCCCCCCCAAAATAAATGCTGGCTCTGCCCTCCAGCCTGTGTGCTGCCCTGCTACTGGGACTGCCTTTGGAGCACCCAAGTCCCCTCCCCTCCCAGGTTTTGGAGGCCCCCAGCCTGTGAGGTCCCAGCCTTGCAGCCCCTCCCTGCAGAAGGCCTACACCTTGTAGGAAACAGTTCAACTCTGTGTGCTCCCTTGGGGCAGGGTCATGCCAGCCCAATGCTAGGCATGCAAAGATGATCAGCCAACATCTATTGCCAGAATACAGCCCCTCCCCACAGACCCAGAGGTCTCTCACCACCAGTCCCACTCAGACCTGCTTTCCCAGCTTCCCTCATCCCCCAGGAGAGCTAATGAATCTCCCCACTGCTGCTCCGGCTCCGGCCTCCCCTCTCAAGTCCCGGCAGACCTCAGGTTTCTAAGGGGCAGGTTTGATTCTCTCCCTCCCAGACTCTTCTCTGTCCCTCCACACCCGAACCATGGCTCCCTCCCACCCAGACACCTGGGGTCTGTCTGCTCAGAATCTCATGGGCAGAACACTTTAACCAAGTTAAGTGTGGAAGCCCACCAGACAGAGAGTCAAAATGGATTACACAGGGCAGGAGGCGGGAAACAAACTAGAACCTCTACCACTCAGGCTCCCCTGCTGCTCCAGCCCCTTGCCAGAACCTTCCTGGCCCAGCTGGTCTAACCACTGCGGGACCGCCTGCATTCAGCTTGGGGGCTCAGAGTCCCAACATTACAGGAGTGCCCTGCCACAGTCACACGGCAATCCGCTGGCAGAGCTGTGCCTCCTCGAGTCTCCAAACCCCTCCAGATGCCAACGATGCCTCTCCCAGCAGTGAGATTCCTGGTTCCCACAAAGGCAGCAGAGCAAACGCAAGTGGGCCAGGGCTGCCAGCCATGCTGACCAGGGCAGAGACCGCCAAGAACCAGAGAACAGCGGGGGGAAGCCTGTTGGGTCTTGTTGAGGAAGGTGGAGCCTGTTGTACAGGGCTGTTGAGCAAGCCGGCAGGTGGGAGAGGCTGGCAGAGCCTGGGCACTCCTGGAAGGCAGTGACTCAGGCCGGAAAGGCCCCTTCTGAGTCAACCCGGCTAAAAGGTTGCCTTGTGAGGGTGGCACCTGCACAGATGGCTGGGGCAAGGTCTGAGGACTCCGAGAAGGTTCCAGGCCTCAGGACCTTTGCTCTTCTGCCCCACGGTCTGCCCTGAGGACCTCAGAGTCTGGGGGCAGAATCCATGAACTGAAGGAGGGAGCACAGAGGTGGTGACTGTGCTGCCCAGTGAACTTGTACGAGTCCACCCACCTGCTGTAACTTGTGAGGGATCATTGATAACCAGAGAGGATAGAGCCAGTTGGGAGGAGCAGGCTGCCTGCTTTCTGCCTAGAGCCCCACTGCTTCATTTCTGCCCCATCTCCTATCCCTTCCAGCATCTGTGCAATGTGTCCAGTCAGAGGCCCAGGCCAACTCCCGCTCCTCTGCCTGAGTTAGGACCTAGCAGAGCAACTGACCAAGGCTTTCTTTGAAAGGGTCATGGCTGTTGCAAAGCTCTTAGTGAACTCTCAGTATGTGTGTAAACAGTCAGTAAATGTCGACACTGATGAGTCGCTGTGGTAACAGCAGTTGCTGTTGAATTGCCTGGCGTAGGTCTGGCATGTTGTAGGTGCTTCCAGGTTGGTGTCACTGTGATCTTCGTAATTTATCACAGCTGCCACAGTGCCTGGAGCACAGTAGGTGCTGAACAAATGTTCAGTCTTCCTGGAAGGCCGGATGCATGCATCCCCCACCTGAAGAAGATGGACGTGGGAGCTTGTGCTTTGCTGGGCTTGGGCAGGGAGAGTGAGGTGTGCAGCAAAGGGTCAGGTTCTGGGTAGGAGAAGCCAGCAGCCCCACTCTGACCTCCTGCCTCCCCATTGAGTCACAGGACTTGCCTGAGGTTAAGTCAGAGTATTAAGAGGGAGGAAGATGATGCAGAGCTTGAGCGAGGAGAAGACAGGCCCTGGAGCAGACAGGGCTCTGAGAGCAGACTGAGAGACGCTCCTCTGGAAGCCAGATCTGAGCACAAGCAGCCCCCAAGGGTAAGCCCGGTGCTGGGGGGGAAGCACTCCTTCCCACTGCCCATGCCCCCAGTGTCCACCCCTTATGACACAGAACCAGGGTAGGAAGCTGGGGGCCCTGAGACCTGGACCAGAGCTCCGAACCCAGTCACCCTCTGTGTGAGTGGCCATGTTCGCCCAGTTACCCAGGAGTCACCCGAGGAGCCTGAAGAGTTGGTCAGGTTGGAACACCACCACACTCATACGTATGTACCCCACACCCCAGCCAGCCAAGGCCAACAGGGCAGGTTGCAGTGCCAGGGAGGGAAGGAGGCTGCCCGCTCGGCCGGCTGGGACAGTACAGCCTCCCGCTAACCAGAGAGGAACAGGGAGGGGCTCTCTGCTCTGGCCTTGAACCCAGCCCTCTAAAGCGGGGCGGGGTGGGGGGGCAGGATCTGATCCCTCCCGCCCATTCACACCCACACTTTGCTTAGGAAGAGGGAAGGACTCCGCAGAGCAAGTCACTGGCTCCTAGGGGGTGTGGGAGATGACATCAGCGGGGAAGCATGCATTCAGCCACCAGCTGCTGTGGCAACACACACGTGTGCGCACACACACAATTTAAGGGACTGCCACATGTGGCCATGCACGCAGACATGCAGATTCACTCCCTGACAGCAGCCGACCTGTGCAAACCAGAACCCACACACACCTCCTCCCCAGAGACCCGAGACACAGCCATGTAGACATTCTGAGTCACCAGCTATAAGCCAGGCACCATGCTGGGCACAGCAGAGTGACCCCAGGTCCCCTGAAGGCTGTCTTCTAACAAACAGATACATTTAACATCTAACTTGCAGAGGAGATTGTGTGATATGAGTTTTCTGGAAGCAACAAATGTGAGGGAGTAAGATACTGGCCCAGCGTTGATAATTGTTGAAGCTCAGGTATGGACACAGCAATCCATGATACTATATTAGTTTCTCTATTTTGTATATGCTGGAAACTTTCCAAAATAAAAAGTTAAATACATGTACATATATAATTGGCAACTGATAATAAGCAAAATGAAGGAAAAAGGCAGGGTAAAGATACAAAACACTAGAACTAAGAAGTCAAGGAAGGCTTCTCCAAGGAGGTGATGTTTTAAGGAAAAACCTGAATTAACTGAGGTTCAAACCACACAGACATTTGGGAGGAAAAACAGTTATCAATCTGGGGCCAGTGTCTTATTCCCAGCATCCCTTGCTTCCAGCAAACTCTAGATATCACACAGTCTCCTCTGCAAGTACTTAAAAGTACCCATGTTAGATGCTAAATATAGCTTTTTGTTGGAAGGCAGAAAAAAAGAACATTCCAGACAGAGGGGACCCACAAATGCAAAGGTCCTGAGGTATAAAAAGCTTGAGAAATAGCAGCTCAGTAGGTCTGGAATTCTGTGACCAAAATACACAGGATTCCACAGTGAGATCAAAGGGACCTTGTGGCTGTGATAAGAGTTAGGAATCTCTCTTAAGAACAGCAGGATGCCCTGGAGGTCGAAAGCACGGGACAGATGTGATTTTATTTAGAGTATGGTCTTAAAAACCACTCTGGAGACTTCTGTGATGATCCAGTAGTTAAGAATCTGCCTCCCAATGCAGGGGACACGGGTTCAATCCCTGGTCAGGGAACTGAGATCCCATGTGCCGAGGGGCAACCAAGCCCACGAACTACAACTAGAGTGGTTGCAGTGGCCGCAGGGAGGCGCCCACATGCGGCAGCTGCACATATACACACCCAACACAGCCAAACAAAGAAATATCAAAAAAACCCAACAGCTCACTCTGGCTCCTGTCAGATCTTCGGGAGGAGGAGACAACAGAAGTGTTTGGAGACTACTACAGTAGTCTGGGCAAGCAAGGCACTGGCTTGGGACTCGTGGTGAGAGGGTGAAACAGATCCAATGGGGGCTCTCTTTTGAGAAACTTTGCTCGCGGGTGGATGTGAAGCGAGAAAAAGAGAGGACCTAAGCACAAGTCCCTGGTAGCTCAGTTAGTAAAGAATCTGCCTGCAATGCAGGAGACTCTGGTTCAATTCCTGGGTCAGGAAGATCCCCTGGACACGGGAGAGGCTACCCACTTCAGTATTCTTGGGCTTCCCCTGTGGCTTAGTTGGTAAAGAATCTGCCTGCAGTGTGGGAGACCTGGGTTCGACCCCTGGGTTGGGAAGATCCCCTGGAAAAGGGAAAGGCTACCTACTCCAGTATTCTGGCCTGGAGAATTCCATGGACTGTATGGGGTTGCAAAGAGTCGGACACCACTGAGCAACTTTTGCCTTCATTTTCAAGCATGATTCCAAAGCAGGA
Organism: Moschus berezovskii; assembly: GCF_049115385.1. Classification (NCBI taxonomy): domain Eukaryota; kingdom Metazoa; phylum Chordata; class Mammalia; order Artiodactyla; family Moschidae; genus Moschus; species Moschus berezovskii. The sequence continues at coordinate 36,933,299 of NC_142480.1, read as the reverse complement.
CCTGAACTTGGAAGTGAGGGCTGGGGACACAGCGGGGAGCATGTGTAGCCGGTTGACTCCAGGCACAGAGTGCCCCAGTGGGGACCTCACATGGGCACAGGAGCACCCAGCGTCAGCCCCCCAGCAAGCACACAGTGGGATGCACACACGCTGGGACACCAGGAACAGAGCCCTCACACCACCCCTGCCTGCGCTCCCCTGCCCCACACGGAAGCCCCAGGACTACAGCCCCCATGCTCTCCAACTCAGCCTGGGCACCCACACGGTCCCCAGTCCTAGCATTTCCTTACCAACCCTCACCACCGCCTCCCATGTCAGCCCCTTGAGCCAGGAGGTGCCCGACTCACTTTCTTCCTGGACACCGGAACCCAGCCCTCTGCCCCCAGCCTCATCTGTCCAGTCGCCTCCAGATCCTGCTCCCATACCCCAGCCTAAGGCAAATTCTTTTACCGCCTGAGCCATCAGAAAAGCCCACAGAAAATCATCACTCAATAAATATTTGCTCAGCGCTCGCTGTGGGCCAAGCCCTCTGCCCTTCCACCTGCTGCCTTGAAGGCGCATTCTCACCTCCACCAATCCCCACCACCTCCCCACTGATTCCCCTCGATTCCTAGCACTCCTGCACTCGCTCTACCACAGGACAGTTGCCCACCCACCCCTGCCCACCAACCAGCCTGCCAGCCTTGGAAGGGCACCTGGTGCCGTGGGAAGGGCACAGCTGTGTCCAGGCAGAAGTCAGTCCTGCCTGCCACCCAGCAGCTGCACCGTCTCACGCAAGTGACTCATTGCCTCTGAGTCTCCGTCTGCCGGAGAAGTCCAGAAGTGGTTCTCACCTTCCAGACCGTGGTGAGCAAGGAGACAGTTCATGGGAATACTGAGGCCAGTGCCCAGCATGGAGCAGCACATGGCAGCCATTCAATGGCCGCTATTGTGCACTCGGGCCCAGCCCTGACATCCACCCACTGGGTGGCCTTAGAGGGCTCATCCAATCAGTTTTCTCACTCATTCAGTCGGGTAACGGTATTCCTGGTCTTGCCTGTCTCTAGGGCTGCTCGGAGGCTGGTAATCCCATGCTCCTCACTGGGCCCTTGGCTGTGTGTAACCACTGCCCCGCTGACATGTTTGGCTCATAGATCCCTCCTAACAGCCATCTGGAATTCCTGTTATAAATGGAGAAGCGGAAGCATGGCAGCATTACGTAACATCCCGACGACAAGCAGGTGTAGAGTGGTTTGTACTCAGGCTCAGCCATGTCGGTCCTGCTTCTGAGTGGTGGAGGGAAAGGAGCTTTGTGTCTGGGAGGCAGCAGGGCTGTTTGCAGGAGCCTCATGCTACCCTCACCCACAGCATTCCTTCCAATGGCAGCCAAGGGACTAAGTCAGCCCAGAAGAGGCCTCAGGTACCTCCAGGCACCAGACAGCCCCCAGCTCCTACCTCAGGCATCAGTCATTTGCCTCCCCACCAGAGGTAGCCCAGATCCTGGGTACCATTCACACCAGCTCTGCTACTCTGCACCTCCCTCACTGGGCCCTATTTCCTGGTCTGTGAAATGATGTTGATTATCTCTTGCATACTGGGTGGTTGTGAAGCACTGGCCATCCACTGTCCACCACGGTACCGCTTGCCCCGGGGATGGTAGATGCCCCAGATGCTGGGAGATCCAGGCGCAGTGGGGACTTGAACCCCTTCCCAGGCAGAACCAGACCTCAGAAGACAAAGGGCTGCACAGGGCCTTTAAGCAGCTTCCCAGAACACCTGGTGCTTGAATGTGTGGTGGAGGCTGTGGAATGATTTTGCCAGCCCCTTCAGGTTTCCTGAGGCCCACAAGGTACAGGGACAATTGAGGGAACCTGGAGTGCCCCAAACTGAAAAAGGGCCAGACCCACAGAGGTTTAAGGGTGGGATCAAAGGAGCAGGTGGTGGGAAGGCAGGAGACTGGGGAAGATGAGCCAAAGGTCCAGTGCTAACCTGGGACCACGGTGGGCACACAGGCCCAGTGCCAGGATCCAGGGGCTCTGCAAGACCCACAACAATGCTTGTAGCCAGGTAGACAAAAAGTAGCAAAACACCAAAGAGCAAAATAAAATAAAGACAAAATCAAAATGAATAAAATTTAATTAAATATCGACATGACAGGACATTGTCAAGTAATTAACTGAACCCAACTCAAGTAGGTATATATGAATGACCTTTAATGAGGAATGCAGGCAAAATTTCATATGAGTGATAGGATCAGGGATTCAGCTTCTAAAATTCAAAGTGCCAGGGGCCTGCCTAGAGTCTTCAAACATGCCAACCCCAAAACTTACATGCCTCCCTGGGGAAAGGAGGGTCCCAAGATTGATTTCAGACTACTTTTCTATTGGGTGGGTTAACGAGAAAGCAAAAAGGAAATTCAGGTCATTACAGAAAAATGAAGTAATGTTCCTCGCACATGTTCATTTGTGAATGGAGACCCTGAGTCACTGCAGACCTCGCTGTGCAATGCCGCCCTCAGCCTCTTCATCCCTGGGGGGCTGGCGGGACTTACCCCACCCTCAAAGTCCCTGAACATTTCAGCAGTTAGTTTGCCAGCCTCCCATTCTTTCACACCTCTGGAGCTAAGATCTGCCAACCCCTCTGGAGTTAATCAAGGTAACTTTAGGGAATGAGGCCAGAGAGCTGGGTTCAAGTTTACCCCCACCCCTGACCCACTGTGTGATCCCAGCCAGGTCGCACCCTCTCTCGGGCCAAGCCGCAGTCTCTTCATCTGTGAAATGGCATAACTGCCTACCAGGGTTGCCATGTGGACCAAGGAGGATGCAACTGTGTAAGACACTGCTTTTTAAACAGACTAGACTGCATTGGGGTTTGACTAACCAAACAAAACCAAAGGAAAAAAGCTTTGCCAAAGCCTGGAGCGGGGTTTCACAATCAGCCCTTCTGAGCTATATCTGGGGGAGGTGAATTTTTATGCTTCCTCATGGTCTTTTTGCCAAGGCCTCACCATCTCCTCTTGCCCCAAGCAGCAGAGAGAGGGATCAGAGCTGCAGTAGCGGGGAAGCAGGTTGGGGTGGGTTGGGGTGGGTAAGGGAGCCAAGCCGGCTTGGCTCCTGGAGGCCTGAGTCAGCGGGCGGGCAGGCAGGGCGGGCCCAGTCCTTGCAGGCTTGGGGAGGAGATGGTGCAGGAATGTTCCTCCCGCCCAGGCCTGGGACTTGCCCACCACATCCTGGCTCTTAGATGCAAGATGCCTGGAGCTTTGTAGAGTGGGTTCAGCCAGGGGCCTTCAGAGGCAGCCTGGCCCCAGGGACTGCCCGGGAGTGGCCAAGGCCAGGCCACAGAGCCTACTGGGAACTGGTCTCTGACCCCAGAGCATACCCCATCCCCACTGGGTGATATAGCCAGGTTTCCCATCTGTGCAACGAGGAATTGAACTTGGTGGTGTCAGATAATGAAAGATCCGGACTGCTGCCCCCAGGAGGTGATGCAGGCCAAGTCTAAGAGCATCTATGTGTATGACACCTTCGCTCTGCGCACGTGTGACTTTGTGGCCATGCGTGTCTTGAGTGTGTGTGCCACTGGGTGAGTCCTGCGTGCACAGGCCTATGGTGGGGCTATGAGTGACAAAGTGACTGAGACAGACAACACGCATGTGGGTGTGGGCGAGTGTGGGCGTGGCTGGGGATGTGCGACTGTCGCACTGTGGCTAGGAGTGCAGGTGTGTCAGCGTGTGACCATGCATGCGTGTGTGTGTGTGTAGCCAGGTGTGACCTGTGTGCCCATGGGCAGGCTGTGTGGCTGTATATGCTTTGGGTTGGGCAACTATGTCTGTGACCAGGCCTGGCTCTGCTGCAGCCATGGCCCAGCAGTGGCCCGGTGGTCCATGGCCCTCCTGTGCCCAGGAAGCAATAGGGTGCGGGATCACAGAGCCATCCCCATTCCCCAACCCCTATATGAGGCTACAAAGGAGACTCCTTCCCTGGGCTGGGCCAAGACGGGCTTGGGGTCCCCTGCCCCCCACCTCCAGGTCCTGCTAGCTGCCCAGGGCAGAAAGAGAGGCCTTGTTTTCCACCCTCCTCCCAAGGGAGGAAACTGGAGGCAGCTGGGCCCAGCTCAGTCTGGAACATCTGCCTGGCGTGTGACTGAGGCCGGCCAGCAGGCCCAGCCATCACCAGACTGGCCCCCCACGCACACTGATCCCCCGGCCCTTGCTGAAAGAGGCTGGCCAGCCCAGATCAACCTCAAATTGCCCCAGCACCCCAACCCACACAGAGAGAAGGGCTGTGACATCCCCGCTTCCACCACACAGACGTCCGTCCCAGCCTAGAGACCTCAGAGGCTTGGCCCGTCCTTCCCTTCCCTTCCTTCTCTTCTCGATACTTTTCCTATGTACAGCCCCTCCTGAGAAACATGTCAGACTAAGCCCCCTCACCCTGAGGACAGAAGGTGTGGAAGGTGGCCACCCCTCTCAAGAGACACAAGAGGCGACGCTATTCCCAGGGCAGGAAACATGAACAGGGGACTCTCCAGGATCTGGTGTTAAGAGCATTCCCATCACTCAACACATTCGAGCCCTGGGAAGAACACCCCCTCACCCCTGCCTCTCCCCATGGTCAGAGAGCTCACTGCAGAAGGCTGCCTAGAGGTTGAAGCTGAGAAGAGGTTAAGGGTGGGAAGGTCCTCAGATGGGTTGGAAAATGAAAGAAGGAGGGCAGGGAGGAGAGAGGGGAAAATTCCACAGAAAGTCCCAAATCTGACCTAATTTTGACCCAGGGCCAGGGGCCCATTCCAGAAGTTCCTCTGAGGACGCTCTGCCCCAATCAGGGAGCCTCTGCCGCCTCTACCCCGCTGTACCTGCCGCCCTTTATTCCATCTCACTGCCGTGACTTCCCACAGCCCCCAGCCCAGCCAAAGCCTCCCCTGATGCCCGGACCCCAGCAGCCCTCCCTCCACCGAGTCTCCACTGCCCCCAAGAGAACCTCAACCCCCCAGCCCTCCTCTTTGCTGTGTGCAAACAGATTCCTGTCCATCCTGTCTAGGACACACCCAAGGGCACAGCTCGGGGGTCCACCTCAGTTTCCAACCAGGAAGCCACTGCAGGGCTGGGCACCCTGGACTGGATGGGCCAGGGAAGGACACAGGGTCTGAGTCCCACCCCATCTCCTGGACTGGGCTTTCCTGGGGGTAAGGCTGGGATATGCCCTCCTGGGGAGATGAACCCCCTGTCAACTAGACTGTCCCATCCTCATGTGACCCTCAGTCCTGGATCACAGAGCAGCAGAGCCAAACCCCTGGCAGGACTCCACCCGTTTAAGAAAAGAGGACAGTGAGGTCTAGGAAGGGTCTGCATTGAGCTGGGGTCCATGGCCACCCAGAGGCCCCCAGCTAGCCCCGACCACCAGCACTGCCCTCCCCCCACCAACTTTTGAGGTTTTGGAGTGAATGCTATGCCCATCACGACCTCAGACTCTGGTCCAGCTGCTCCCAGGGACAACTAGGGCTCCATCCTTCCCTCCACCCTCATCCCCCCCAGGATCCAAATAAGGAGTCATACTTTTGTTATCTTAATTGGAAAAGGTTTATCAAGAAAACAAGAAAGAATGAAGACTGAAGCAGTAGCAGCCAGAAATAGCCATGACCTCCCGGGAGGACCAGCAGTGGCATCTGTCAGTTTCTGACCATACCCCGACCTGGGGGTGTGGGAAGAGCCCCCTTGAGGATGTAAACCTGAGTGGGAGACAGCACGATCCCACCAGGACCTGGATGGCATCACAGTGAGCCTGGTGATGGGCAGGTGGGCCCGGGATCCCTGGAGCGACGGGTAAGCTAGCCCCTGGGAGCCGAAGGTCCAAGCCTGCCAGGAGTGTGAGAGCTATGGCTGGTGAACTCAAATACCCAGTAACCGGGTGTCCCCTCCAGGCAGGTACCACCAAAATCCTGGGGTCTGTGGCTTGTCTCAGCACCTTGAGCCCAGGACAAAGATGCTGCATGGTCCCCTAGCCAGGGGGTGAGGGGGCTCAGCTGGTGAAGGGGGAGTCAGGAGGGAGTCAGCCTGCAGCCCCTCCTGTGGGGTGTGGTGGGGGGAGCGGGGCAGGGACAGGGGCATGGGAGCCAGGCAGATCCCCACCCTCTGTCAGACAAGGGGACACACCAAGGGGACACCAAATTTGCTGGGGAAAGATAAAGGAGAGGAGAAGAGGTGTTTCTATGCCTCCACAGCTTTGTCCGGGCTGTTCTCCTCTGAATGCCTTCCCCATCCACTGTCCCCACTTACTGTCTGGCAGGTCCTTGTCATCTTTCAAGACACACTGCTCACATGTCACCTGCTCCATGGAGTTATCCCTGACCGGCAGAACGAGTGGTCCCTTCTGCGAGCTTCCAGAAGCCCATTCCTTACCATCGATCATTCTGTATTGCCCCTGCCTGTTTCTGCGTCTGACCCCCACCTCAACTGGGGACAAGAGCAGGCGTGTCGCAGTCCTGGATGCCCAGTGTCCGACCACAGCAGGCCCGCGTATCTACTGAACGAATGAGGGGGAAGTGGCCAGATGGGCATGCACTATAGGCTCCAGGGGAAGCTAAGACCCTGGCCTGGCCTCAAGTGACTGACCAGCAGCCCAGGCCTGGGCCTGGAGGGCTCCTGGCCCCGTTCTCACCCCGCTGTGCCCCCAGCTCTACGGGGTGGGGGACTTTCCCAGGGATATTCATGACTCCTCCAAGGGCCACCCCCAACTCCCCGCCCTCCAGGCACTGCTGTCGTGGGAAGGCCCCAGGGGCGGGTCGAGGGCGTGGGCCACGCGGTCAGAGGCTGTCATACATGCGCAGCGTCTTCTCCAGCTGCTGGCCGACCCGCTGGTAGAACAGGATCTGCTGGCGCAGGTAGTTCTGCATCATGTGCTTGAAGTCGAGCTCGCGGCGCTGGTGGAAGTGGTTCATCTCGGCCTGCAGGGCAAAGCCCACCACTCGGCAGCGCCGGCGAATGCCGTCAGCCTCCTCCTGTGCCATGCGGCCCTCATCACTCATGCGCTGGCTCTCCTTCACCTTGGCGAAGGCGCCTGGCATAGGCAGAGCGGAGGTTAAGGGCGGTTAGGGCTCCGGTCTCTCCCATTGGCTCCCTAACCCTGCCCTGAGACCCTTCGAGGGCAGACGGTACCCTCATCGGCTCAACTCGGGCCTCCCTCCTGGACTCCAGACCCATGGTCCAGCCACTTGATGTCTCCACCGGGATGTCCCCCGAACCCTCACCTTCAGCATGTCCTAAGCCAGATGAACCATCTTCCCTCCAAACCTGAAGCACCACCAGCAGCGCACACCTGACGGGTCACAGCCCTGCTAGTTGTACTGACTTCTAGGACCAGGCTGTTCCCAGCCACCACAGGCCTCATCACCCCTCAGGCTGGTTCCCCATTCAGCTCAGATATCACCTTCTCCAGGAAGCCTGCTGGGCAGTCCCACTGCATCAGGTGCCTCTCTTGCTCCCAGGTGTCCTGGGCTTCCCTCTACCACAGCTCTTACCTCTCTGTGGTTTTTCTGACTGCGTCCCTCCAGGTATGAGCTCAATGTCTCTAGCACCTAGAACAAAGCCTAGCCCATGCAGATTCTGATATGTGTCTGCTAAACTGATTCAATCTCACTGGACTGCTGCAACAGGCTCCCCCTGGGTCTCCCCACTTCAGTCCCAACCTCTGAGAGGTTCTCCATATCACCTGAAGAGCAGCCAGGCTGGCACCCATAGCTCCAGGTCTCCCCTGGCTTCCTTCTGGCCTGCAGAGCAAGGTCCCCCATTCTCCTGGCCCGGGAGGCCCTCTGGGAGCTGACCCCTGCACCTGTTCCGCACCAACCCCACATTCATCAAACTCACCCTTTCTCTCCTACCTCCCTATCTCTGCCTCCTGGATCCTTATGCATAATTGAAGGCTCTGATCAGGTGCCACTCCCACATGGAGCATCCTTCTCCCTGCCCCCATCACACTGCTGATTCTAGAACAGAGGCTGAAAGGCCACCTGGAGTTTTCCTTTGTGTGTGTCTCTCACGTATAGGCTCTGCTCCCTCCTCACCCCAGTCCCCAGGTGACTAGAGGAGGCCATTGTCATAACCAGGTGACAGATGGGGAGTCAGGGGATGAACCTGCAGAAGGGACCCAATCTGGAAGAACCTGAGTGAATCAACAAGCATTTGGTGAAAGGATTTCAGTTCTGAATTAACGGGGCACTTGACTGATTCTGTGCTGAAGTCAGTGGGCAGTTGCTGAGCCAGGGAGGCAGTCTGCCTGTGCCTGGCAGGCCCTCCTTGCAGGGCTGTAGGGAATCCACAGTGTGAAGAAGAGTATGGAGGTGGGCAGGCTTGGCACAGAGGACAGCATGCTCCCGGAGCACTTCAAAAGCACCCACTGCACATGAGTAACAGGCTTGTTTTTAATGCTTCCCACCTCTTCCTTAAGGGGGCGCCTCTCAGGGACCTTTGAAACGTAATCTGTTTACTCTCAAGTCGTTCGATGCATTCAGGACGCATTTACTGAGCATTAACTATGTGCTGGAAATAACCCTGCCTTTAAAAGGAGCAGCACCCACGGAAGACAGCAAGTGTGTGGCTAATCAGCAAATAGTGGCATTTTGGGCAGGCAGACTCACGTTTGCAACACTTCTAGGACTGCTCACATAGCATCGAAAAGAACTCTGCAGTGCCCAGCTCCCAGCCCACTCAGTCCTTTCAGCACCTTCCTTGAACCACCTCTTCTTGCCTCTTGTTCCATCCTTATTGATTTATTCAGATTCTTCCAAATTGGGTCCCTTCCCCAGGTTGATCACCCAGACCTGGGCAGAAGGAGAGGGATTGACCGTGGGACCAAGATGAGACCCCTATGAGAGGCTTCAGAGCTGGAGCGGCCTTAGACGACAGCTGTCCAGCCCCCACCTTCACCTCCACCACCATGCCAGTACTCTTCAGAGGAAACCCAGGCCCTGTTGGGAAAGGACTTGTCCAAGGGCTCCCAGCCTCCTTCCTGCCTGCAAAGTGCGGCATATCTGGCCCCGAGGGAGCCCTGCAGAGCGGGGAGTGGACACCACTTCTACTGCAGGGAGCCCAGGCCAGGTCCTCCAGGCACATACGTGAGGCATCCAGACAATGGACTCAGGAATTTGAGAAGGTCCCAAGGGGTAGAAAGAACCAGAAGAAGAAAGGTAGAAAACCGCTGGACAAAGAAACTAGAGTTAGGCTTCAGCAAAGGAAACACACCAGCCTGGATTCCACCTTCCTGAGAAAGTCTGGGTGCGGTGGGGATGGATGTGCATTTAAGAAGCTATCTAAGGCCTTAAATAGCCCATGGCCTTGGGCTGCGCTGGTGGTTCAAATGGTAAAGAATCCACCTGCAGTGTGGGACACCTAGGTTTGATCCCTGGGTTGGGAAGATCTCCTGAAGATGGGAACGGCTACCCACTCCAGTATTCTTGCCTGGGGAATCCCATGGACAGAGGAGTCTGGTGGGTTACAAAGTCCATGGGGTCACAAAGTGTCAGACTAAGCACAAGCCCATGGCCTTAGAGGAAGGAAATTGAGGCCCAGATAATAGGAATGAATCTATTGCAGTTGCTAGGTATCCACAGACAGGCAGAGAGCCAGGGATGGGGGGCAAAGGCTATGGGGGCCAGAGGAGGCCCCACCCTGCTCTCTGTCACCTCCACACTGTGACTCAGACGTGGGACTGGTACCAGCTAACACTGAGAGAGCTGAGGACCCCAGGCATCTCCTGCCCTGGCAGTTGTCCTATAGACCAGATCCCAGAAACATGGACGGGAAGGTTGGAGTTTCAGATCCCCAGGGTCTCAGGCATAGTCCCTAAACTCCCACGTGAATCCATCTTGTCCCTACCCTAGGTTGAGGGCAGGAAGTCTAGGTCCTAGTCCACTGTGTCACCTCCAACAAGGACTGCAGGTCTCCCCACTGTCAAATGGGACAGGTTGGACTACTCATAATGCTGCTGACAGCTGCTCAGGGCAGTACAGCACTTTAGAGTTTCCACATCAGTAAAATGGGATAATGATGGTACCTGCCTTCTAGTTAGAGCAGAGGTTTAACTGAACTAATACGTTTAAAGTACTTGGGATGGAGCCTGACAGGATAAGAGCTCCAGATGCTATGTGCAGCTAGGCGCAAACTGCTTTTCAGTCACAGCCAAGACCCAGCTGGTGGTGGCTCGTGGCCATACGATTCTTTGCTCATGGGAGCCTAGGAGGGGAGGTAGAAGGAGAGCTAGGTGATGGCCCAGAGCACAGAGGCTAGACCCATCTATTGCCCCAGGGTAGAACTTGGTCCTGCAAGGGCAGAGCCAGTTTGCCTTGGCCAACCTGTGAGCACCATGGCCCCTCCATGCAAGTTGTGTGGTCCAGGGCCTGCCTCCAGTTCACAGAGGATGCCAGCTGAGTTGGTGCGAGAGCACCCAACTCTCTCTCTGGTCCTTCCCCTTCTGGCTTGTCTACCCCAGGCACCCACCCCTAGGGAGCTCCCTCTTCCATTTGTCTGGCACAGTGGCAACAACCTGGCTGTGGAGTTAGAGACACTGGGGCTCCAATTCCTGCTCTGATGATCAGCCCACCTCACTGCCCCTCATCTGAGAATGGAGGGACCCACACTGACCTCCATGGTTTGTGATGAGTCTTAGGACAGAGTCCTGCCCTGGCTGGCTCTCAGGCAGGGGCCCTGGACAGTCACTATTTCCCCTTGCTGTCCCAGATTAACTATTATCAAGGCTCTCTTTTCCCCCCACAAGATTGCTCTGGTTTGGATGATAAATCACATGGTTACCCTTCTCCCTTTAGGAGAAATGCCTGAACTGAGCTCCAGGGACTGGGCTGGTGGGCAGACAAGGCTGGTGGGCTTCAACTCTGCACCAAATGTGTTCCATGGCCCATTTTCCTAAGCTTTTTCAGGGGAAGGAACTCAATCAGGGTCACCTCAAAGACAACATTTGTCCAAATTCTGGTCTCCTAAACCCTACCAGGCCTCCTGTCTCCTTCCTTCCAAAGCCTCTTCCACATGCTCACCATGTCTTAGAGTGTATGAACAGGCTGACAGCATCCTGGGCACCCAGGGCCCGACTTTCCTGCTCCTCCCTCTATGAAAGGTCTCTATCCACAGGGCCACCGTGGGACCTCTTCTCCCTGCAGCAGGCTGTGGTTCCCCAAAGCCTGCCCAACTCTGTCTCAGCTAGAGTCAAGCCCCACTCCCTAACCACTGTAGTACCTGCCCCACACAGGGCTGGGAGTGGTGGTACAGAGCCTAGAAAGTGGAATAGTAAGCCCCGAAGCCCTTGGCTGAATGGAGAGGGGTCCTCTGGGTAAGGGAAGGTGGGTGTGGCCTCTGTCTGAGGTTGAATACATCACCCCCAGAGGACCACTGGCCCCTAATCTTAGCCTCTAGTGGAAACTCAGAAGTGGCCGCTCTCAGCTCTGTCCCCTCTGATCCAGGGTCAGAAAGGCCAGACTGCCTTTACTCCCTCCTGCTCTAATGGGAGCCTGGGAGCCCTGAGTACAGGGTTGCCTTCTTGCCCCAGCTCTGCCCTGGGTGGAGGGTCCCCAGACACGCATGTGAGCAGCTGTTTCATCACTGTGCCCCTGCTCACCTTTCTCCTGCTGCCCACACAGGAACATGCCATCTGAGGAGCTGGTTGAACCAGCTTTCCCAGGCCCTAGTGCAACAGTGAGCGTGGCTCTACTTCCGCACAAGGCGACACCTGCCCCAGTGGGCCAGCCGGCCCCAGTCACCACCCCTACCCTGTCCCTGCCCAGAACTCAGAACCGAAATTAAGGCATTGTTCTGTCCTCGACCAGACCCTCCCCAGGACTCTCTCCCCCCACCCCACCCCCTTGAAGGCCTGAGAGCTCACAGTGTACACTCTGTGTTACAGATTCAGGAACTAATGCCCAGAAAGGGGAAGGTACTGCCCAGGGACACACAGCAAACTGGGGGCAGAGCCAGGACCAGAACTCAGGTCATGTCTCCTGAAGCTGAAAGAAGGGAAGGAGGAAGAGAGGAATGTGGAGAAGGAAAAAAAAAAAAAAGCAGAGAGGAGAAGGAGGAAGAGAAAGTAAGGGGAGAAAAGAGTCTGGAAGCTGGAGAAGTTCTAGAAGTTAACCTCCTAAAGATGGTTGAATGGCATCACTGACTCAATGTACATGAGTTCGAGCAAACTCCGGGAGATAGAGAAGGACAGGCAAGCCTGGCGTACTGCAGTCCATGGGGTTGCAAAGAATCGGACACAACTTAGTGACTGAACAACAACAAAAGGTGAACACGGCTGGTTTACTACCAGTGACCAAGGTAGGGCAGTGATGTTTGCTGTCCCCCAGGCTCAGTGCAGAGCCAGCTTCCTGGCCCCGCCCAGAGGAAAAACGCTCCACCAAGCCAGGCCTGACCTCAGGGCTCAGGGGCCTGAGAGCCAGCCCCACGCCCTACAGACGTTCTTCCTGAGTTACCAAGCAGCCCTGGGGAGGACCACACCTCCCTCCTGCCCTGCCTGTAGTCCGCAAGACTCAGCCACCTGCTGGGTCAGCTCCTGACTCAGTGCTCAGGCAAGAAGAGAAGCCAGGCTCAGGAAGGGGGAATCGGATGGACCATGTGGGCAGTGCCTTGGACCCCTGGTTTCTCCTTCAGCGCAGTCCAGGTGCCCCTCGGTGACCCGGCTATGAGTCACTTCCCTGGCAGTTCCTTGACAGCCCCACAGTAACAGGGACCCATCCTGTCCCTCCCCTAGGGAGGAGACCGTGAGAACTGAACACACGGCTGAGCTTGGGAGGTGGCCAAAATGCATGTGTCCTTGGGGAGGTGCAAAAGGAAGGGACAGTCCCAGCTAGGCCACGGACTCCTTGTGCAGCCACCCTTCTGTGGACAGCTTCTTCATCTGCAAAATGGGGAGTCAACCCTCCTGAACACAGATAGGGAGGAAGCTCACAGATAGGATGTGCAGCCATGAGAACAGTCTCTAAAGTTGCAAAGGCAGGGAGGTGAACTGGTGACAAGCGGGAAGATAGGCTACGCTCTGTGCTCTTGTTATCTGGGTCTGTGTCCATGTCCCCCATAAGCCTGTGGGCTCCTCAAGGGCAAGGCCTGGGCCCTGGTCAGCTCTGTGTTCCCAGAATCCAGCCTAATAACTTGGAGGACTCGATGTATAATGGGTAAATGAGTAAAGGAGACAGAAACAGAAAATAAGTGAATGAATGAACGGACAAGAAGGTAAACAGTGAACTCCGTGAGGACAGGCACCAGACCTGCCCACACATATCCCCGTACCTAGAATAGCACCTGTCATCTGCTAGGTGCTCAACACCCTTCTGAATGGACAAAAGGGACAGAGACCGAAAGACTAGCTGAGCCGCTCTGCTCCATTGAGGCCATCCTCATAGCCCTGTGCCCTGCAGAGCACAGACGCTGTCAGGGTCGCTAGCCCACACTGGCTCTTACCTTTCTGCAGGTGGATGATGTCCGGGAAGTTGGAGAGCAGGCCCTGGTAGAGAGACAGTGTGTCGAGCATCCGGAAGAGGTCATTCTTGGGCTGCTCGGCGAACATTTCACCAACCATTTCATAGGTTCGGCCCGTGTGAGAGATGGCGCTGTTGAGGGCCTCGGAGCTGAAAGGGGGGTCCATCTGGAAGGCATGGCTGATGGCCTGGAAGGCATTGCCCAGCTTCTGGAATTCCTTGCGGAAGCCTCCCACATGCTTGCGCACCAGCTCCGAGGCCACCGTGCTGAGCTGCAGGACGCTGTCGTCCATCTTCTTGCTGAAGGCTTTGAAGGTGTCTACGCGGTCCTCCACGTCCTGCAGGTCCTGGTGCTCTGTGGGGATCTGGAAGGTGAGCAGGAAGCTGGCGCCCACCATCTCGTCCTTCTCAGCCCGGCGTTTGCCCATCTTCCACTGCTTGTCATCCAGGCAGCTGAGGAAATGCTGGAAACCCTCATACTGGGACAGCACAGGGTGGCTGGTCATGTGGTCCATCCAGAGGATAAGGCGCCGCTTCCGCTTCTCAATAAAGTCCTCCTCAAAGCGACCTGTGGCCTGCTTCTCCGGGAGGTGGGGCACCGAAATGACAGTGAATTTGTGCAGCAGGCGGTTGTAGAGCCAGTCGAAGTGTTTGTAGCGCCGGTAGACAGGTGAGCTGGCGTGGGTGGGTGTGAGCTTGTAGGAGATGTAGCTTTTGATGCCCTTGAATTTGGTCTGTTTGGTGGGGTCCTCCACGGAGCAGGAAAACGGGTGGGGGTTGGCCTTCCACTGGGGGCCTCGAGGGCCCATTTCAATGGAGTATGTCTCAGCGATCTTGGCCATCATGGGCACATCACCCAGGATGAAGGCCTCCACGCCAGAGCGCACGAAGCAGGAGAAGCGGTTGAGGTTGCGCCCCACCACGCTGCCTCGCTTGGCAGATGCCAGGCTGTCCTGCCGCTCCAGAGGTGGCTTGGGCCGGAAGGCCATGTGTTGGCTGGGGTAGGCACCAGGGTAGGAGAGGTTGAGCGGAGGGTGCCCGTTGGTGCCCAACCCACCGGCCCGTGGCTCCTCCACCACCGTGCATCTGTCATCCCAGTCATCCCAGTCATCGTCATCGTCCTCCTCGAAACTACCCTGGTTTGACAGAAAGCCACTGCCGCCACCACTCCTGGAAGTGTTGGAGCTGTCATACAAGCTCACCTGGGTGCCCAGAGAGCCTGCAGGGCTGCCGGAGTAGTTAGCATGGTTGGAGCCGGTGTCAGAACGGAGGATCTCCACGTAAGAGGCAGGGAAGAGCCCGGTCTCCCCACGGCTGTTCTGGCCCTGCAGCCAGCCATCCAGCGAGGTCTCGCTGAAGATGACCAGGTCCTCGTCCTGCCAGATACTGATCTCCTCCTTGTTCTCGCTGCGGAAGTCATAGAGGGCTCGCCCTTTGAGTGCCATGTCTGGGCCAGTGGTAGAGAACGATGAGGAGAGTCCTGCCCAGAACTGAGGACACTGGTTAGGGTGTCCGAGGATGCACGGGCAACTCAAGGCTGGCCACAGCCCTCAGTCTCCCAGCCCTTACTTCGGGGTCTGAGCACCCTCTCTTCAAAGCAATGTCCACGGCCCAGAATCGGCCCTACCAGGTCTGCCCGCACATGCCTGTGAGCCGGGAGGGCTCATGTCCCTGGTCTTCCTCCTTTCCTTCTGCAGCCCCTGCAGGGGAGAGTCTCTCCTCCTCCCACTCCTAGAAGAAAAGTCAAGTGACTTGGAGAAAACCAGCCCTGAGCAGGCAAGAATTCCACACTCTCCGCTGGAACAATGTTCTAAAATAGAAGAGAATCACTCGGAAACCACCGTCCCAGAAACTCCGGCAGCTCTGGCTCCCAGCTCCTTCTGGCTCCTCCAGCCTGGGCCTCCGGAGCCTCTCACATTCCTCTGCAGATCTCCTTCCTCCTCCTCTTCCTGGGCCACTGGGTTTTCAAAAATCCAGAAAATCCAAGAGGGGCAAGGAGAAAAGCGGCAGTCTCCTGAATCAAATCCAGGGGTGGATGTGTCCGGCTTCACAACAAGCCAGGCCGGGAAAACAAGCACCGAGGCTTACACAACAGGCCGGCCAACTCTGAGACCCGGCGGCCCGGGCCGGCCCCCAACCCCCAGCCGGCTCGGGTGCCCTCTCCCCGCCCCCAAGCGGCCAGCCCCCACCGGGGGGAAAGGAGGGGACCCGACGAGGCGCTCGGGCGACTCCTGGCCACTAGCTGAGTGGCCTCTTTTGTTTGCCTAATTCCTCAGCAGTTTCTGAGCCTGAAGATGACCCTGATCTGAGTCCAAGGACCCCCGTCCAAAGGTAATCCCCTTGGTAACCGGCCCCGGCGCGCCGGACGTAGACCACCCCCCCCCACCCCTCGCGTGCACGCACACACTCAACAGGAGTTTGGAGAGAGCTCGGAGGGCTGATGGTGCGGCCGGCCGTCTATCCGGCCGTCAGTGCGGCCGTCCTCCGCTCTGCCCTGCGGGATCCCGCCGGTGGGCGGCGGGCTGCGCCCCGAGCCCGCGTTCTTCTCTAGCGTTCGGGGCTCCTCGGCGCCGCCAGCGAGAAGCCAGATCCAAAACAACAGAAAAAAAGGCGATTCCGGGAGGTGGCGTCCCGAGGAAGGAGGGAATAGCCGGCGGGGGGGACGGGGATGGGGGGGTTGAGGGGTGGGGAGAGGGAGGGAGAAGGAAAAGCAGGCTGGGGAATTGGGCAAACTCCGCGGCACTTCCGTGCGTCCTGGCTGGCCAGGGACGGCCCGGCTCCGCCCTCCCGCGGGCCTGGGACGCAGCAGCCTGGCTCCCGCCTACTCCTCTCTTTTCTCTTGTGGCGGGCGCCTTCGCTCACTCGCGGGGAGATCGGGATGCGAGAGCAAGGAGACGATCGATCGCAGACGAGAGGCAGCCTCCGGGGCCAGCCCCTAGGGCAGCCGCACCCCCGCAGCTTGTCCGCGCTCTCAGGGAGACACCTCTCGCCCCGAGGGGCTCAAGCGCCGCTCGGGGGAGCTCTCCAGCCGCTGCCTCACCGCCCGGGCTTCGGCACCCTCTTGCCTTTTCCGTGACGCAAGTGAGGAAAGCTCCGAAAGTTTGCAACGTGCGGGGCTACAAGGAGAGCGCCAGAGCCGGGACCCGGGAGGTGGAGGAAGGGTGCGCGGAACCCGCTTCCCCGCCCCTCCACCGCTCCGGCGGGACGCGGCCGTGGCGCCGCCTGGGGATTGTTCTCTGGAGGGGGCCCCAGAGCCAGCGGTGCCCTCATGGAAAAAGCTTGAGCAGGCTGGGATACGGGCTGCTGCGGGTCCTAGTACCCTAGACGCACAGGGCCAGGAGAACCCCTGTCCTGGGCGATTCCCTTCAGAGAGAAAGACAAGACTCTACATCTATAGTGATGGGGAACAAGAGTAGGCACGATCAGTTTCCGTCGTGCTTTGTGGGGCGGCTGGCGGAGACCATGTCTTGTCTTTGCTAGCACCATGGAGACGAGAGGAATGGTCGGGTTGGGGCTCTGGGAAGAGGTAAAGGGTACGTACTTGACCCTGGTCATTGATTCTGCCAGACATTGTGCTGGGGATCAGGGTACCAGAAGGCAGTGGGGGTGCCTGCCCGGGAGAGTTTACAATCTACTCTCTTGTCTTATAAGAAGAGCTGGCACATTGAAAGAGACCCTGATGCTGGGAAAGATTGAGGGCAGGAAGAGAAGGGGGTGACAGCGGATGAGATGGTTGGATGACATCGCCGACTCAGTCAACATGAGTTTGAGCAAACTCCAGGAGATAGTAAGGACAGGGAAGCCTGGCATGCTGCATTTCATGGTGTACCAGAGTTGGACACGCCTGAGCAACCTGACAGTAACAACCCTGGTCCTCTGTCCATTCATTCTGTCTTTGTCTCATTCGTTTGACCATGCACTCAAGGAAATATTAACTGAGTGTTCTGTACCAGGCCTCCTGGGCTACAAAGACGAATAAGGCATTGTCCTCACCTACCAGAAGTTCAGATGGATCAGGAAAATAAAGCGATGTTCTCTGCCCAGTGTGGTCAGTGCCATGAAGTGTGACTGGAAGAGCACCTATCCCAACCTGGGTTGAAAAGGATCAAGGAATGCTTCCTGGAGGAGGAGTGTCAACTACAAATTGGCAGTTGCCATCTACCTATCTAACTCTACAAGGATTAAAGCATGTGCTTCTGCAGCACTGACCTTCAACACCCCTGAAGGAGTTCAGGGTGGAAAGCAGAAATGAGGCACTCTGTGCTCAGGGAAAAACTGGCAGGATAGGTCTTCAGACAGATATTCTTGGGAGCTGATTTTATGAGCCCAATTCTCATATCTCCTCATCTTAAGAAAAGCACTAAAACTAAAATCCTTAATGCTGATTAACAGAAGCTTCACAAGACTAGCAGAAACTTCTACAAAAAAATATTTGCTTGATTACAATGTACTCCCCCTTTACCAAAGTCACATATATACTGTCCTCCCCACAACCCCTACCTCTGTGGAACAGTTTCTCAGAGCTATCTGAGGTGCTGTCTCCCAGGCTACAATCGGCATTTTGCCCCAGATAAAACTTAACTTGCAACTCTCATGTTGTGCAATTTTTTTTAAGTCGACAGGAGGTATCTAAGATGAACAAAGACTTCATCCCCTACTCCCCTTCCTGGCTATGCCCTGAGCCTTGTCCACCTCCTCTAACTAGGACCTCCTTCCCCCTCATGCTCATACTTCCCACTTTTAGATTAACTGGCACCAGGTGGTGCTATAAAGGTGGGCACCTTGGGCTATTGTTTTTTTTCTTTCTAGTTCCCCAACCAGGAATAGAACTCATGCCCCCTGCAGTAGAAGCACAGAGCCCTAACCCCTAAACTGCCAGGGAATTCCCCACCTTGAGTTGTTTTGAAGGGTGTAATTTGCAGGCTTCTGGCTCCAAAAGTCAATTTCACTGGTTCAGTGAGTAGATCCAATGCCCCACGCAGAGCTGGCATTTGACCAGAATAAAGGTTTATGTGCAAACCCCAGAAGCCCAGGTATTACTTTGCAAAAAGAAATTCAACTGTCCAGGCACACCTGAATTTATGCATCAATAGATGAAGGCGATTTGAGCTGCTCCCTGGGAAGCCCAGTTACCGTAAGTTTAGTCCAGTGAAACTGAATGCCCCAGGATGGGAAGAACCAATGGTTCTCCAAGCCAAGAAACCTTGAGGTCTGGTCCCCTCAACCATAGGTGCAGCCTTGATTCTAAAGACTCAGTTCAGCCTAGGATCGCCAGGACCAGAGCCTGAATATGTTTCCCACAGCTGCTTTCAGGACACCCCTTTTCTATGATCTCTCTTCCATTTGCAGAACCTCTCTCCAAACTTGGTTTAACAGAAGCAGCTACTCCCTTAGTGCTTGTTGAGTGCTGCTGCTGCTACTGCTAAGTTGCTTTAGTCGTGTCCAACTCTGCGCGACCCCATAGACGGCAGCCCACCAGGCTCCGCCGTCCCTGAGATTCTCCAGGCAAGAACACTGGAGTGGGTTGCCATTTCCTTCTCCAATACGTGAAAGTGAAAAGTGAAAGTGAAGTCACTCAGTGGTATCCGACTCTTCACGACCCCATGGAGTGCAGCCCACCAAGCTCCTCCATCCATGGGATTTTCCAGGCAAGAGTACTGGAGTGGCTTGCCAGTGCCTTCTCCTGTTGAGTGCTAGACTGTTTTAAGCATTTTACCTTTATTAGCTCACTTAATATAATAGATGGGATTTCTACTCACCCTACTAGTGTTGTTCAGCCGCTCAGTTGTGTCCAACTCTTTGTGACCCCATGGACTGCAGCATGCCAGGCTTCCCTGTCCTTCACTGTCTCCCAGCATTTGCTCAAACTCATGTCCATTGAGTCGATGATGCCACCCAACCATCTCATCCTCGGTCACTCCCTTGTCCTCCTGCCCTCAATCTTTCCCAGCATCAGGGTGTTTTCCAATGAGTTGGCTCTTTGCATCAGGTGGCCAAAGCATTGGAGCTTCAGTATCAGTCCTTGCAGTGAATATTCAGGGTTAATTTCCTATAGGATTGACTGGTTTCATCTCGCTGTCCAAGGGACTCTCAAGAATCTTCTCCAACACCACAGTTTGAAAGTATCAGTTTTTCGGCGCTCAGCCTAACCCCTAGTCTAACCCCACCCCTCAGAGGGACCCCCTGCCACCATCTTGATGGTCTTTAGTTGGTTCCCAAATGCTTCAGTCACATATTTATAATGTTATTTATTTTAGTTGTGCTAGGTCTTTGTTGCTGCATGCAGGCTTTCTCTAGTTGCAGCTTGTGCGGCTACTCTCTAGTTGGGGTGCACAAGCTTTTAGAGTGGTCGCAGTGGCTTCTCTTGGGGAGTACCGGCTCTAGAGCACAGGCTTAATAGTTGTGGCACATGGGCTTAATTGCTCTATGGAGTGTGGGCTCTTCCCAGATTGGGGATCAAATCTGTAACTCCTGCATTGGCAGGTGGATTCTTTACCACTGAGCCACCAGGGAAGCCCAAGTCACACATGTATACACATTTACACCTTAGATTTACTTCCGTATCTGTCGAGGGAGGTGGTGGTTTCTGTATCACGGTGGCCACCTTATTTTTAGGTTCTTGAGGAAAACTCACTCTTAAGCTTCACAGAGATTTCCAGAACCTATATCTTCTATTCCCAACTCTCTTTAAACCTATGGGTAACAGGACCCACCTTATTCTCAGGCAGCTGTGCTAACCTGAGTTCCCCACACCCTGCCCACTCTTTTGGGAAATTTTTTATTAAATTCTCCTCGTGTTATTCTAATTGGAGTGTGTCCTCTCCTGCTGGGACCCTGACTCAGATACAGGAAACAGCATCCATCCCCCATCCCAGCTTTCCTCCTTTAGAAAAGGAATCAGCAAGGGAGAACTATGGCCGGTGGTTTCCAGGCCGATTCTGCTGGCAGCTAGCATGGTAAACGCACTGGACTATTACTACAGAAATACATTCAAGAGATGATGAAGGCCTGAGGTAATGGTCTGCTGCTGCTAAGTCACTTCAGTCATGTCTGACTCTGTGTGACCCCATAGACGGCAGCCCACAAGGCTCCCCCGTCCCTGGGATTCTCCAGGCAAGAACACTGGAGTGGGTTGCCATTTCCTTCTCCAATGTGTGAAAGTGAAAAGTGAAAGTGAAGTCGCTCAGTTGTGTCCGGCCCTTAGTGACCCCACGGACTGCAGCCTACCAGGCTCCTCCATCCATGGGATTTTCTAGGCAAGGTAATGGTCTGGGGAGAGGTAAATTGGGGATTTTATGGGGGTAGAACAGGCTGGAATGACAACCAATAAGATGTGGATATTGAGGGAAGAGTCAATCCACACCTTTAAAAAATATTCTTGACTCCACTCCCCCCGCCACAACTATTCCCCCTGCACCACACCTCTGCTTTTTTTTTTTTTTTGGCTGCATCAGGTCTCACTTGTGGCATGTAGGATCTTTGTTATGGCATGTTATGGGCTCCAGAGCGCAAGAGCTCTGAAGTTGCTGCGTGCGGCCTTCGTTGCCCCGGGCACATAAGATCTTAGTTCCCTGACTATCGAATTCTTGCCCCCTGCATTGCAAGGCAGATTCTTAACTACTGGACCATCTAGCAAGTCCCTTTATCTGCTCACTTTTGTAGCAAATTCCTCAAATTAGCCATCTCTAACAGCTGCTTGCAACATTTTTCCTTTCTCTTCTTAAACCCCTCTAGCCATTCTTCCAATCTCACACTCCACTGAAACTCTTATCAGTCATCAATGACCTAATGGTTATTCTCAGCCCTTCTCTTGTACTTAGGCTCTCTGCAGCATTTGACCAGGTTGATCACTCCTTGCCCCTGGATAGACTTTCTTCATTTGCACTGGCCAGCCATACTCTGCGGGTTTCCCTTCTACTACACTGGTTCATCCACTTCTCTCCAATAATTCTGTTTTTTGTTTTTGTTTTTCCCAGGGGAGGGGGGGAGAAAATAATTTTTATTTTACATCTTTTTTACAAATACATCAAAGACGCACGCAATGCTGCCAGCACTGGATGCAATCCTGGGCCAGAGGTCTGCACACTCCTTTGCAACTGGTCCTGTAACAGCAGAACCTTTCATCTTGCCTTTACTGCTTACTATGTGCTCAGTTGCTCAGTCGTGTCAGACTATTTGTGACCCACATGAACTGTAGCCCGCCAAGCTCCTCTGCCCGTGCACTGACAGAATACCGGAGTGGATTGCCATTTCCTCCTCCAGGGATTGTTTACTCTTGACCCCTGCATTATCTTCAGAATAAAGAAACACACCATCTTTTCTCCAGTATGAGTTTCGTTATCAAATTACCATCGCTGGATGTATGTTCTTTCTCAGCTGGATGTATGGCCTTTCTTGATTGTGGCCATCACCATGTCACCCACACCAGCAGAAGGAAGTCTCTTCAGTCATTCGTTGACTGCCTTCGCAGAGATGATATACAGATTTTTGGCTCCTGTGTTGTCAGTACAGTTGATCATGGCTCCAACCGGAAGACCCAAGGAAATCCAGAATTTCGCACCTCGCTTTGACATCTTGAATGACGGAAAGGGACAAAAAGTCAGTAATTCTTGACACCAGAGTGCCTACTAGTAGCATGGTCCTCTTGTCTTTTTCTATTTTCACTTCTTTAACAATTTTACCCAGACTCATGGCTTCAAACACCATCTTTCTGCCAATAATATCTCAAATTTTAAATCTTCAGCCCAGGCCTTTCTCTGGGCTGATACCAAACTGAGGGAACTCCCTGGTGGTCCAGTGGTTAGGACTTGATGCTTCCACTGCAGGGGGCATAAGTTCTATACCTGGTTGGGGAACTAAGATCCTGCATGCCTCGAGGTTTGGCAAAAAAGAAAAATAAAAAATGAAACACCAGACTTACATATCGTTCTCCTTGCCATCTCTCTTTGCAGGTCTAGTAGACATCTCCAACCCAACATGTCCAAAGCTGAATTTCTAATCTTGCCATCCAAATCTGTTCTATTTGGCAATCTTCCCCATCTCAGGTAATGAGTACTTTCTGCCACTTGCTTAGGTCCAAAACTGGAGCCATCCTTTGACCTTTCTCCTTATTCTGGAACTCCTCTCTCATTGGCATCTCACAACAGCTACCACCCTTCTCACCAGCATCACCACAACTTCCTAATGGCCTCTATGCTTCCACCCCTGCTTCCTGACAGTCTGTTCTCAACATAGCAGTCAGAGTGGTTCTTTTAAAACATAAGTTAGATGTCAGTTCTCAGTTCAAAACCCTCCAGTGTCCTCATCTCACTCAACCTAAAAATCAAAGACCTTAAGAGAGCCTGTGGAGACTCTGTTATCTGAGCCCCTCTTCCTCACCTACTAGCCTACTCTGCTCCAGCCACGATGACTTTGTTATTCCTCTTCTGAGATGCCAGGCACATTTCTATCTTAAGGCACTCACTGCTTCCTCTTCTTGAAATGCTCTTCCTCTAGATATCCACATGGCTAACCCACCATGAAACATTACCTTCTCAGTAAGACCCTTGACATTCTCTGTTTAAAATTACAGCCCATCCTCACCCCAAGCTCTCCTATATCCTGCTCAATTTTGTTTCACGACACTTATCACCTAACAAATATAATTTACTTATTTATTATGTTTATTGTCTGGGGAGAAGGGAGTTAACCAAGAGTCCTCACGCACACACTGAACAAAGGCTGAAGATGGAAGGGAGTGAGGCTAGGGGAATATGAAGGGTGGTGATGAAGTGCAAACTGGGAAAAGATATTTGTACACCAAAGGTAATTAGTTAAGGATTACTATCCAGAATATACAAAGAACACCTTCAAATGAAGTAGAAAAAAAAAGCAAACAATCTGTATGTTTCCTATTGCAGCTACAACAAATTACCACAAACTTAGTGGCTTAAAACAACACAGATTTATTCTTTCACTGTGTTCGAGACCAGAAAACCAAACTGGATCTCACTGGACTCAAATCAAGGTGTCAGCAAGGGCCATGTTCCTCCTGAAGACTCCAGGTAAAAAAAAAACCCATTTCTTTGCCTTTTCCAGCTTCTAGAGGTTGCCCACACTCCCCTGTTCCTGGCTCCCAATCATCCTCAAAGTCAGAAATCACACCTCAGACTTCTGCATGCATCATCATATCTCCCTGACTCTTCTGCCTCCCTCTTTCACTTCTAAGGACACTTGTAATTAATGAGACTGACTCAGTTAATCCAGGACAATGTCACTGTCTCAAGATCCTTAATTTAATCACATCTGCAGAATCCCTTTTCTCATATAAGGTAACATTTGCAGGCTCTGGGTGGAAATCTTGTGGGGGGTGTCAGTATTCTACCTACCCCACAAACCAATAGAAAAATACACAAAGAGGCATTCCACAGAGGAAGAAACATATATGAAACCTTTATTCATCAGGAAATGCAAATTAAAATCACAGTGAAATACCATCACACGCTCATCAGATTCACAAATATTTAAAAAGTCTACCAATCTAGCACTGTCAAGAATGAGAAGCAAAGGGACCTCTCATGTAGTGACAAAGGAATATAAACTGGTACAGCCCCTTTGGAAAGCAATTTGACAATAGCTAATAAAGCTGAGCATGCACTTTACATGTTCACGCATCATTTACAACTCAGTAATTCAACTTCAAGATGTGTACTACTAGCTACTGCATAGGTGCAACAGGAAACCTACAGGAACATAGCACTGCTAAAAAATAGTCACTCAAAAAAAAATAAATCCAATAGGAGATGGATTAATAAATTGGACAGAACCAAACAACGGTTTTTCTAGTAGTCATATATGGATGTGAGAGTTTGACCATAAAGAAGGCTGAGCACTGAAAAATTGATGCTTTCAAGCTGTGATGATAGAGAAGACTCTTGAGAGTCCCTTGGACTGCAAGGAGATCAAACCAGTCAATTCTAAAAGAAATCAACCCTGAATATTAATTGGAAGGACTGATGCTGAAGCTGAAGCTCCAATACTTTGGCCACCTGATTCAAAGAGCCAACTCATTGGAAAAGACGCTAATGCTAGGAAAGATTGAAGGCAGGAGGAGAAGGGAACAATAGAAGATGAGATGATTGGATGGAATCATCAACTCATTGGACATGAGTTTAAGCAAACTCAAGGAGACAGTGAAGGATAAGGAAGCCTGGCGTCCGTGGGGTCGCAAAGAGCCGGACACAACTGAGCAAGTGAACAACAACAAAACAATGGAATATAATGCAGCAGTTTTTTAAAAAGCAACTGCAGCTATATATTATAAAATTCCATATGATATCATCTAAGCAACGCTTCTCAAATATCATGCATGCAAATTACCTGGGGATCTGGTTAAATGCTGGAGAAGGAAATGGCAACCCACTTCAGTGTTTTTGCCTGGAGAATCCCAGGGACGGGGGAGCCTGGTGGGCTTCCATCTATGGGGTCACACAGAGTCGGACTGAAGTGACTTAGCAGCAGCAGCAGCTGGTTAAATGCAGATTCTGATTCTGTAAGTCTGGAATGGGGTCTGAAATTCTGCATTTTCAACAGCTCTCTGCTGATCCATGGGCTATGCTTCAAGTAAGAAAATTCTCAGTATACTTAGGGATGCATAAAATGATAAAACTATTTTTCTTTTTAAACAAAAGGCAAAGATAAATACTAAATTCAAGAGAGAAGATATATTTACCTCTGACTGGGAGAGTGGTTGAATAAGTCCTGGTGATGCTTTCTTAAACTGGCTGTTAGGTCCACAAGTATTCTTTGTATTTCACATATGTTACATATAGTATCGCCCATATCAAATATTGTGTCTTTAAAAAACAATGAAAAGCGTACGAAAATAAAATTATAGGCAAAGAAGCTAGGTGGCGTCAAAGTCCTGGGTAAATAAAGAGGTTAGTCCTGTTAGCGCTACACTAAACTAAAACAGATATAATTTGCATTAAAAGTGTTGTCTGTTCACTAAATACTCCAGAAATACAACCTGTCAGGCTAATTCTTTTCAGCCCGGATTAAAAAGTCAGGATTTGTACTATCCAAGATTTTCAAATTTACTGGATTTTATGAATCACCTGGCATTCTTGTTAACAATACAGATTTTCAAGTGACTCCTGTGTAGATCCTGATTCTGGGCGTGCAGGAAGTAGCCTGGGAATCAGTACTGAATAGGTTCAGTGGCTTCAAGCCCCAATTGGTAGGGTGATAAAGCTCCGCCCGCCTCGTGATGGACTTGCGGTTAGTAGGCTGTGGGGATACCCGATCAGCCCCTGTTGGCTCCGAGAAGCCCCCACACGGTGGGAGGACAGCCCCCTGTCCCCCGCCCCCCGCCACGGTCAGTTAGCACAGTAAATCCATATTAGCGCGGCGGTTACCCGTCTTTCCCGGAACTATCCTCTTTAGCTCTTCTGGAAGAGGCTCTCCAGAGAGGCCCTGAATGACAGAAACCTAAACGACAGGAAATAATTACGGCACTACGTAATTAATTCCCGGCAACTTAAATCCGCACAGACTCGCCACAGAGACCATCCCTCCCATCCCCCGCCTCTCCAGGCGTTTCTTCCCTCCGCCTCCCTCAGGGAACTCGGAGAAGAAACGCGAGATACGAACACGGGGCGTGGCCTCACCCTGACCAATGGAAACGGGAGGCCTGGCCCTGAGCCTTTCTTTCATTGGCGCAGGGCCCCCAAGGCGGCCGGGTCTAGCCGTACTGAGGCGGAAGTCGCGCGGCAGCGGGAACGCGCGCCGAGCCTCCGGTCCGGCAGCGTTTGAGCCGCCATCATGGTGCGGAAGCTTAAGTTTCACGAGCAGAAGCTGCTGAAGCAGGTGGACTTCCTGAACTGGGAGGTCACAGATCACAACCTGCATGAGCTACGCGTGTTGCGGCGTTATCGGCTGCAGCGGCGCGAGGACTATACGCGCTACAACCAGCTGAGCCGTGCTGTGCGCGAGCTGGCCCGGCGCCTGCGCGATCTTCCGGAGCGCGACCCGTTTCGCGTGCGCTCCTCGGCCGCGCTGCTGGATAAGCTGTATGCCCTCGGCCTAGTGCCCACGCGGGGATCGCTGGAGCTCTGCGATTTCGTCACGGCCTCGTCCTTTTGCCGCCGCCGCCTGCCCACCGTGCTGCTTAAGCTGCGCATGGCGCAGCACCTTCAGGCCGCCGTGGCATTCGTGGAGCAGGGCCACGTGCGCGTGGGCCCCGACGTGGTCACCGACCCCGCCTTCCTTGTCACGCGAAGCATGGAGGACTTCGTTACCTGGGTTGACTCGTCCAAGATCAAGCGGCACGTGCTGGAATACAATGAGGAGCGTGACGACTTCGATTTGGATGCCTAGCGGATCTCCCCTCGCCAGGACTCCTTTTTATATAGATGGGGAAGCTGAGACCCGAGCCTGAGATTCTGTGAAGGCGCGTCTCCCCAAGACTGTATCAGCCAGTCGTCGGTTCTTAAGAACTTGCCTCCTCAGCTACAGGCCACGCACTGAGCCAAAGGGTACGCCCTTTTCCACGAAATTTTCTTAGCCTTTGGACAATTGGTAATTCAGTGACTGCCGTAAGAAACAATGGGAGGCGGTTTTGTGCTGCACTGGGAAATTGTTATGTTCTTGTACCTGAAACTTTGCGGTGTGAATGCAAGGACTCGGGATGGAGGGGTGCCTACCCCCGCCCCCAGCGTTCCTTTCATTTCCTTATAACAGGACAGTGTGTGTTAATTTATTTAACTCGAATCCTTGCTCTTGTTCGTGATTAAACTGTGTACAGGTGTCATAGAGGTTGGTCTCAAGTTTTCATAAAACGGATGAGATTTTAGTGTTCAGAGTTCTTTCTCTTGTTTAAAGGAATGCTCTTCTAATGCCAATAAATGGCCTAACGGCTTTTTAAGTGCAAATTTTTGTCTGGGTTTGTCACATAGGGTCGCATCTATAGGTCTCCCAGAATTCAGGAACCCACAGAAGAATAGTGATGGCAGCAAGCTGCCTGTGGGTGAGACCTGCCCTGGGTTCCACGTGTGGAGGTTGCAGGATGTTGTACAGGGCTGGGCAGATTTGTTAGTTTACTGATCCCTTCTTCAGAATGAGTGTTTTGGCAGAACTCTTCCCCACAGGACTTCCTGTTGCTATTCCAGCCTCAGGAAATACCATATTAGAGGGCTGAAATGTTTGCTTGCCTAAGGAAATAATCACCCTGTAGCTTGTCCATCTAGCGGTTAGAAGTAGCCCAGGAGGGTCTTGGAAAGTGGAGCCCTCAGGAGGCCCAGGGCTGCCTGCCCAGAGCAGCAGTTGCACAGCTACTATCCATCACAGCCTGCTGGCACTACCTGCGCAGCTTTCAATTTAGAGAAAGGTTAATTGCCCAGTTAGAGTGGGTTTTATTGAGGGACACAAAGGATGGATTGGGAGTTAGGGAGCCCAGCCTGATGACAATGGAAGAACATGAAGAGAGAGGATCTGTTCTAATGCAGCCGGTTCACTGGAAGGAAGACTACCTCATTTACTTAGTACCACTACAAGGAAAATAACAGAATGCCAAGACCAGTGGGTTGCCTTTCCCCAGGTGTAAGGCAACATTTTGTGAAGAAACAAGAGAAGGTGACACTGGAGATAACAATAATAGCAAATGCTTCTACTGTATATCAGACAGTGCATTACATATCCTAATCCATTTAATCCAACAATTCAATAATGTGGGGAGCCCAATTCTCTACTTTTCAAATAAGGGAACTGAGGCAAAGATGGATCAAACTACCCCAGATTGTATAGCCAATAAGTGGTGGAGCTGGAATGCTTAAAATTTTAAGAGTCATGCGGGGACTTCCCTGGCGAGCCAGTGGTTAAGACTGTGCTTCCAATGCAGGGGGTGCTGGTTCGATCCCTGGTCGGGACCAAGGATGTCCTATGGCACAGGGCATGTCCAAACAAAAAAAAGTGCAAACATTGTCACAGCCAGCCCTTGGGAAACATCAGGGTTTAGAGAGAGTTCCTTAACCTGAGTTTCCAAGCCAGCAGAGAAGCAGCAGCTCTAGACAACATGGTTGGTCCCCAACAGGGTGTAAAGATTTGAATTGAACAAGGAGCAGGCATTGAGTTGCCAAGGTTTGACTAACATTCATTGAGGTCCTGTCTGTGCTAGGCTGGCATTTCTTTTCCTAACAACCTTTACAGGTAGGTGGTGGTATTTACACATTTTCAGTTTGGCAAACAAATTTGGGAGGAGAACTTGTCCAAAGCTGGGGTTCTGGTCTAGGCTCATGCAGCTCCAAAGGCCGTATTCTTTTCAGTGCCATTCCTTT
Organism: Moschus berezovskii; assembly: GCF_049115385.1. NCBI lineage: Eukaryota > Metazoa > Chordata > Mammalia > Artiodactyla > Moschidae > Moschus > Moschus berezovskii. Next base: position 36,904,536 of record NC_142480.1, on the reverse strand, counting down.
AAGAGAGGAAAAAGAAAGAATCCCACTCCTCAGCTCTCATGGCTGAGCAGAATCTCTTGCCCATTTGAGGAGTGTCCTCAGGGCTCTTAGAATTAGGGATCTTATGGGGGAGAATTTGGTGGTTCTAGAAAGCAGAAACTGCCTGCAGCCCTCTAGCTCTCAGTAGACCCCACAGGGCAAGGCAGACTGGTCCCTTTGGAGAAGCTGAATCCTGCCCTTATCACTCAATCAGATACAACTTCAAAGTTCTCATGAAGGAAACTTAGTTTAGAAAGTTAGAAGTAAAATTCAAGATTCTTTAGAAAAGCTATTTCTTCTCTCTTTGGGGGGAAAGAATGGAAAGAAATAACTTACCAGAACCTGTAACCAGAAACTTTGGGCTTAAAAAAAAACCAAAACTGCAAGACAAGTGATTCAGAAGGCCACCAGGTCTGTGCCCAATTAGCTGTGTAATGATTATTTTACTTAGCCTCTATGTGCCTCCATTTTCCTTGTCACAAATATGGTAATATAGAGTGGGGGAAAAGAATGGGAAATTATTATTTAATGGGTCCAGAGTTTCTGATTGGGGCAAGGAAAAAAAAATTGGAAATAGATAGTGGTAATGGTTGTACAACATTGCAAATATAATACCACTGAATTGTACACTTAAAAATGGCTAAAATGACAAATTTTGTTATACACACACACACACACACCTGGAGAAGGAAATGGCAACCCACTCCATTCTTGCCTGGGAAATCCCATGGAGAGAGGAGCCTGGCAGGCTACAGTCCACAGGGTCATAAAGAGTCGGAGACGACTTAGTGTCTAAACCACCACCATATACATACCACAGTTTATAAAAATGAAAAGGGAGATGGGTAATAATAGTACTGACTTTAAAAATTATAGAGAGAAATAAGTGGCTTAATTCCTATAAAGCCCTTACAGAAGTTCCTGGCATGTGAGCTGAGCTCCCATCCTCTTTTCCCAGGTCACAGAAGTACAGGGAGATAAACATATTACACAAAAAAGCCTAATGGATTAAAAATTGTGCCCCTGGAGAAGGAAATAGCAACCCACTCCAGTATTCTTTCTTGGAGAATTCCATGGACAGAGGAGCCTGGTGGGCTATAGTCTGTGAAGTGGAAAGTCAGATGACTTAGCAACTAAACAACAAGTTTATGACTTGCTAAGCAAAAAACTGATGCACCCAAATGAGCAACATTCACAAACACACTCAACAACTACTACAATATAAATTTTCTTATCTGTGACCTCTAGTTTGACAGAATGGCTCCAGATTAAACTTGTAAAAAGTTTGATTTTTCATGTTCTCTCTGCTGCTTTTGATTAGTCTTTACTCTCTTCCCACTTACTTGCCTATTTTTGGTGGAGCTTTGAAACATGTCTTTCTTAACACAATGACTTGGAGAAATTTCCAATATAGTTCTTTCTTTTTGGAAAGAATAACATCTCACTGGTACATCAGGTCATTTTATCATTATATGGCACTATTATTTTCCTGAGTCTTTCCAACTGACTGCTACTGCACCCTATGGCAACAGCGCCACAATCGAAACCTCTGGAAACTGACCAAGAATTTGGAATCAAGCAAGCTAAGGAGGGAACTGAAACCTACAGAAAATATAATGGGCATTCTGTCTCTGATCTCTTAACCATATAATGGGCATTCTGTCTCTGATCTCTTAACCATAGAGAAGTAGAAAAGATTCTGTGGTAATTCAGTTCAGTCACTCAGTTGTGTTTGACTCTGTGACCCCATGAACCACAGCATACCAGGTCTCCCTGTCCGTCACCAACTCCCGGGGCTTACTCAAACTCATGTCCATCGAGTCAGTGATGCCATCCAACCATCTCATCCTCTGTTGTCCCCTTCTCCTCCTGCCCTCCTTCTTTCCCAGCATCAGGGTCTTTTCCAATGAGTCAGCTCTTCTCATCAGGTGGCCAAAGTACTGGAGTTTCAGCTTCCACATCAGTCCTTAAAATGAACACCCAGGACTGATCTCCTTTAGGATGGACTGGTTGGATCTCCTTGCAGTCCAAGGGACTCTCAAGAGTCTTCTCCAACACCACAGTTCAAAAGCATCAGGGGACTCAAGAGTCTTCTCCAAAACCACGGTTCAAAAGTATCAATTCTTCGGCGCTCAGCTTTCTTTACAGTCCAACTCTCACATCCATACATGACCACTGGAAAAACCATAGCCTTGAGTAGATGGATCTTTGTTGACAAAGTAATGTCTCTGTGGTAATATATAAGACAAAATTGATATTAAGACTAGGGAGGTGGGAGGGGGGTTCAGGATGAGGATGTATACCTGTGGTTGATTCATGTTGATGTATGGCAAAAACCATCATAATATTGTAAAGTAATTATCCTCCAATTAAAATAAATACTTTAATTAAAAAAAATTTTTTTTATTACACAGGGGCAGGAGGGCAAATTGGTACAAGCTCTCAGGAGAGCCATTTTACATGTATCAAGAACCTTAGAAACATACATTATACACCCTCTGACCTAGAACTGCCCCTTTTAAGAATTCAGCATAAATAAATTATGGATATTTACAAAAAATTAATTACAGGGATCTTCATCACCCTGTATGTGTGTGTTTAAGTTGCTCAGTCGTGTCCAACTCTGCGACCCCATGGACTGTAGCTCGCCAGGCTCCTCTGTTGATGGAATTCTCCAGGCAAGAATACTGAAGTGGGTTGCCATTCCCTTCTCCAGGGGAATTCTCCAGGATCTTCCCAACCTGGGGTTCAAAACCGGGTCTTCTGCATCGCAGGCAGATCCTTTACTGTCTGAGCCACCAGGGAAGCCCCCAAAATAGAATATAATAGGGAAGAATTGAAAATATGTCTGCTGCTGCTGCTGCTGCTAAGTCACTTCAGTCGTGTCCGACTCTGTGTGACCCCATAGACGGAAGCCCACCAGGCTCCCCCATCCCTGGGATTCTCCAGGCAAGAACACTGGAGTGGGTTGCCATTTCCTTCTCCAATGTGTGAAAGTGAAAAGTGAAAGTGAAGTTGCTCAGTCGTGTCTGACCCTTAGCGACCCCACTGACTCCTCCATCCATGGGATTTTCTAGGCAAGAGTACTGGAGTGGCTTGCCATTGCCTTCTCCGGAAAATATGTCTAGAGGGGACCTATTAAATTACTGGATATCTTTATGATGAAGCACAACTATTAAAAATTATTTTAATAAGATATTTAAGGATTCAAAAAGTTAATAAAGTGTAAAACAGTAATAATAGTGTCCCATTTTTTGAAGACATATCCGGGAGTTGGTGATGGACAGGGAGGCCTGGCGTGCTGTGGTTCGTGGGGTCGCAAAGAGTCGCACACGACTGAGCGACTGAACTGAACTGATCTGAAAGCATAGACAATGGAAAAAATATTGTCTCTGGGTAGAAGTAGTATTGGGGATTTGTCTTTTTCTTTGTGCTTTTCAGTATTTTCCAACTTTTCTATGAAGATTGTGCATTATACTAAGATAAATTACAGTTTTGTATGATCTCAGTCCGACGTTTATACCTGCAGCAAGTTTTGGGAAAAGAAACAGCTTTAAAAAGCAGTGTTCTTGACGCTTCCGCTTCCGCCCTGGGCCGGGGGCTGCGCCGGCGCTGTCGGAAACCTAGCGCTGGCGGCGTCTCGCTACCGGAGCCGCCGGCGTCGGTCTGTGCACCTGAGAGCGGCGGGGGCTGCGCGTCCAGGAGGCCGCTTGCTCAAGGCCTCTGCCTGGAGATCGTCGATGTTATTGTTGGGAAAGACGAAAAAGGCAGAAAGATCCCAGAATATCTGATCCATTTTAATGGTTGGAACAGAAGCTGGGATAGATAGGCAGCAGAGGATCATGTGCTTCGTGACACCGATGAAAATCGGAGATTACAGCGGAAATTGGCCAAAAAAGCTGTAGCTCGCCTGAGAAGCACAGGAAGAAAGAGGAAGCGCTGCAGGTTGCCTGGTGTGGACTCTGTCTTAAAAAGCCTCCCTGCTGACGAAAACGATGAAAACTCAATAAGCAGTTCCTCCGACAGTGAAGAAAAGGATGGAGAAATAAGTGAAGAGGGTGATATTGAAGAAAAGACTGAACTGAAGGAAGGAGCAGAGCTGCACGCAAGAAAGGAAATGGAAGAAAGAGCAACAACTATAGAAATCCCTGAAGTTTTGAAGAAGAAGCTTGAGGACGATTGTTACTATATCAACAGAAGGAAACGGTTAGTGAAACTTCCATGCCAGACCAACATCATAACTATTTTGGAATCGTACGTGAAGCATTTTGCTATCAATGCAGCCTTTTCAGCCAATGAGCGGCCTCGTCACCATCATGCAATGCCGCACGCCAACGTGAATGTACATTATATCCCAGCAGAAAAGGACGTTGACCTTTGTAAGGAGACGGTGGATGGATTAAGAATAACCTTTGGTTACACTCTCCCATTGGTTTTGCTCTATCCATATGAACAAGTTCAGTATAAAAAAGTGACTTCGTCCAGATTTTTTCTTCCGATTAAGGAAAGTACCACAAACACTAATAGGAACCAGGAGGAGCTCTCTCCAAGCCCACCTTTGCTGAATCCATCCACACCACAGTCCACAGAGAGTCAGCCAGCCTCAGGCGAGCCAACCACCCCCGAAAGGCGGAAAGGCGAGCCGGAAGCCTTGCAGTCTCTGAGGCAGTCCACGCGCCACTCTGCTAACTGCAACAGGCTGTTTGAGAGCAGCGCCTCACCCCAGCCCAAGCGCCGGCAGCAGGACACGTCTGCCAGCATGCCCAAGCTGTTCCTGCACCTGGAAAAGAAGACACCTGTTCAGAGCAGATCATCCTCGCCTGTTCCTCTGACCCCTAGCAAGGAAGGGAGTGCGGTGTTTGCTGGCTTTGAAGGCAGAAAAACTAATGAAATAAATGAGGTCCTCTCCTGGAAACTTGTACCCGATAGTTATCCCCCAGGTGACCAACCACCTCCACCCTCTTACATTTATGGGGCACAACACTTGCTGCGTTTGTTTGTGAAACTTCCAGAAATCCTTGGAAAGATGTCCTTTTCTGAGAAGAATCTGAAGGCTTTACTGAAGCACTTTGATCTCTTTCTGAGGTTTTTAGCAGAGTACCATGATGACTTCTTCCCAGAGTCTGCCTATGTTGCTGCCTGTGAGGCGCACTACAGCACGAAGAATCCCAGGGCGATTTATTAAGGTTTCGATGGTCCTAGAAGAACAGCTTCTCTATCTAGTTCTCGGTTCCCAGTAAAGAACTAGGGAGTCAGTGGGCCTTCTTTATGCAGAAAGCACATGTGACACCCACCCTGGGGGCCTTTGGCAGAGGTGGGCCCATTTGTTTGAGTTGCTTACCTACTGCAGTTATTTCTGTTAAGGATTACTTCCTCGGTGCCTCAATGGCCTTCAGCATCTAACCTTTGCCACCATACACGTGATCTGTGATGGCAGGAAAACAGCAGCTATATTCACAATGACTTGTTCATGAACATGTGCTTAGGTTGGGCTGTTTCAGTAGACGGAGGTACTTGTTAGCAGTAACCACGTCTTTTAGTTATTTGTTAGCATTAAACAAAATTATTTTGCAAACTGTTTTCATTCTTGTGATAAGGCTGAGCAGCTCTGTCCCACAAATTCTAGTTTTGCTTGGAAACTGAAAAGTAGTCCCTGAATATTTTAGAGGGAATCAATATTGATGGCAAAAGAAAATTTGCAGCTATATATTTGCTTGTTACAGTTCCTTTTCTATAAAACTTTATTTTTGGTGATTTAAATAAAGCATTGCCTGAATGTTTGAAAAAAAAAAAAAGCAGTGTTCTTAATCAAAGAGTGACTGAAATGGTCTCATTAAAGAGAAAAGGAGTGACACTAAACTCTCTTAGAAAGAGGCTTGGACAAAGAGCTCAGTGATCTGAAAATCATTTCTTCCCCAAATTCAGTGAATCAAGGAAAGGTCAGCTTGGGAATTCCCTGATGGCAGTGGTTAGGACTCAGCACTTTCACTGCTGGGGGCTGGGTTTGATCCCTACTCTGCATGCTGCTGCAGTGCAGCCAAAATAAATAAATAAATAAATAGGTAGATACGAAAAGCTTCTCATCACAAGGGGGAAAAAAAGAAACTTTAAAAAAAAGAATGGTCAGCTCTCCTCAACCTCTGGGAGTCTGGTGTGCCATCACAACTTAGGCCAGCTTCCTAGAGGGGTTAAGTATTAATATATAGATAACTGAAACAAAACTTTTATAAAACTATGTTGTCATTATTATTAATTTTTTAAAATGCTGGTCCCAACCTACTAAGTTAATTTCACAATCCACTGATGAGTCAAAACCTTTGTTAGAGTTTGAAAAAGTGCCCTTAATAACACGTCAACCTTTTTCAAATTACTATGGTATTTTAACTGGAATATTTAAGAAATTGTTGTTTCCAGCTGTTGGGTCAGAACATAGGCTCCATCGTTTATTGACTATTTTATCACAAATAAGCTTCCTCCCACCTCAGAGCCTTGTTTGCTCATCTGTGAAATGAAGATAATGTGGCGATATCACAAAGCCCTCTAATGAGCTTGTATGCCCAGATGGACTCTTGGGCAGGCCTCACTGTCAAGGGATGTCCAAAAGACTCTGGTTGGATCTGAAGAATCAAAACGATAGGACCAGGATTTCCCTGGCAGCCCGGTGGTTAAGACTTCTGAGCTTCCAAACCAGGGGCCGTGGGTTCGATCCCTGGTTGGGAAATTAAGATCCCACATGCCCTGTGGCGTAGCCAAAAAAAAAAAATTACAGGACCAAGCTGACCTGGGAACGTTGTGGATAAAAGCAGGTCCCAGGCTGCCATTCTGCCTGCGGCCTTTGCACGTGATTTTGCACGTGAGCTATGTCAAGGTAAAAATGTCTCTGACCACAGTAGTCAACAGCAACTGAGGGTTTGGGGGTTCTACAAGCCAGAGGAGTAGCAAAAAAGGAAAGAAGAGAGCTCAGGCCTCAGTCTGTAAGTACTTAGGTCAGAGCTTTTGACATTGCGCAGTTCTGTGCCTACTTAGTCACATGCACCTCTGGTCTGAGCAATTGTTTTTGGATTTATTTTCAATCAAAGGATAATTGCTTCACATTATTGTGTTGGTTTGGTCCAGCCAATTTCTCTATCAGTTATCTATCGTCTCAATAACGGTGTATAACAAACCCAACCCAAAACTCAGAGTTAAAACAATAAACATTGATTTAGCTCATGAATTTGCAGGTCACCTGGCACTTCAGATCTTTGCTGGACTCACTTAGATTCTGTGATTGAATGTGTATTGTATTAATGACTCTGCTCACTTTGACTATGCTGTCTATTAAGTCTGGGGGTAGGCTGGCTGGCTGTCAGCTGGTCTAGGATGCCTTGGCTGTGAAAACTGGCAACTTGGCTGAGACTCATTTGTCTCATCCCGCAGCAGCAGCAATTAACTTGCATCGTATTTTAATATTAGTCTTAAGTTGCCTGTGGCTAGTGTGACTCCCCAAGAGTGTGGCTCAGGCATGATGGAAAATTAGCTGTGTCACCACCATGGGCCCCAGGATGAGGTCTTGTATACAGTAGATGTTTAATAACTGCTTCAAATTTAGCCTCTTTGTAGTGACCAGCTGGGCTGGATCAAGGTGAGGCAAAGGAGGGACTTCCCTAGTGGTCTAGTGAGCTTCCCAATGCAGGGAGCACAGGTTTGATCCCTGGTCGGGGAACTAAGATCCTGCATGCCTCACAACTCAGCCTTAAATGTGGGCTTTCCATGTGGCTCAGTGGTAAAGAAATCATCTGCCAAGCAAAAGACACAGGTTTGATCCCTAGGTTGGGAAAATCCCCTTGAGAGAGAAATGGCAACCCACTCCAGGATTCTTGCCTGGAAAATCCCATGGACAGAAGAGCCTGGCGGGCTGTGATCCATAGGGTCGCAAAGAGTTGGACACGACTTAGCAACTAAACAACAACAGGGAACTGTATACTGCATGCTGCACTAAGATCTGGTACAGCCATATAAATATTTTTTTAAAAAAGGGGGAGAAGTCACCCAGGGCACTTGCTAGACCCCAAAAATGAGCACCTGCTTAAATTTTGCACCCTTCATTTGTCTCTCCTTAGCCCCTGCCCTGGTGATAGGCATGGTGCTCTCAAAGCTCGTGAGAAATTAGTACAGAGAAGTCACGGTCCCTATCTGAAGAAGACAGAGGCTACAGTAAGCTGGCTGTTTACATCTCTGGACTCACTAGCAGCTGAGGGTTTGGGAGCTGAGCAAGCCAGAGGAGTATCTAACAGGCCTCACTCTGGGTCCCCCAGGGTCTGCTCATTCTGAACCGTTATCACACCATTTGCCAGAGCCACTTCCCACTGGTATTATGGTGTAGTAAAGAATTTAACTTTAGGGACTTCCATGATGGTTCAGTGGCTAACACTCTGTGTTCCCAATGCCAGGGCCCTGGGTTCAATCCCTGGTCAGGAAATTAAATCCCACGAACCCCAACTAAGAGTTCTCATGCTGCAACTAAAAAAAAAAACCCACGTCACAACGAATAAAGATCCACCACAGCTAAAATAAACAAACAAATAGTAAAAAAAAGAAAAGAATATAACTTTGCCCCAAAAGGTCATCACCCTTTCTTCTGGGAAGTAATCCCTAAACCTTTGGACTGTCATGTCTGAGAGGAATGTCTTTGTTTGCCTGGTGCCCTTGGCACACTCAGATAACAGCAGTGTGAGTTCAGTTCAGTCACTCAGTCGTGTCTGACTCTTTGCGACCCCATGAATCACAGCACGCCAGGCCTCCCTGTCCATCACCAACTCCCGGAGTTCACTCAAACTCATGTCCATCGAGTGGGTGATGCCATCCAGCCATCTCATTCTCTGTTGTCCCCTTCTCCTCCCGCCCCCAATCCTTCCCAGCATCAGAGTCTTTTCCAGTGAGTCAACTCGTCACATGAGGTGGTCAAAGTATTGGAGTTTCAGCTTTAGCATCAGTCCTTCCAATGAACACCCAGGATTGATCTCCTTTAGAATGGACTGGTTGGATCTCCTTGCAGTCCAAGGGACTCTCAAGAGTCTTCTCCAGCACCACAGTTCAAACGCATCAATTCTTCGGCGATCAGCTTTCTTCACAGTCCAACTCTCACATCCATACATGACCACGGGAAAAACCATAGCCTTGACTAGACGGACCTTTGTTGGCAAAGTAATGTCTCTGCTTTTGAATATGCCATCTAGGTTGGTCATAACTTTCCTTCCAAGGAGTAAGCGTCTTTTAATTTCATGGCTTCAATCAGCATCTGCAGTGATTTTGGAGCCCAAAAAAATAAAGTCTGACACTGTTTCCACTGTTTTTCCATCTATTTCCCATGAAGTGATGGGACCAGATGCCATGATCTTTGTTTTCTGAATGTTGAGCTTCAAGCCAACCTTTTCACTCTCCTCTTTCACTTTCATCAAGAGGCTTTTTAGTTCCTCTTCACTTTCTGCTGTAAGGGTGGTATCATCTGCATATCTGAGGTTATTGATATTTCTCCTGGCAATCTTGATTCCAGCCTGTGCTTCTTCCAGCCCAGTGTTCCTCATGATGTACTCTGCATAGAAGTTAAATAAGCAGGGTGACAATATACAACCTTGACATTGTATCCTTTTCCTATTTGGAACCAGTCTGTTGTTCCATGTATAGTTCTGACTGTTGCTTCCTGACCTGCATACAGGTTTCTCAAGAGGCAGGTCAGGTGGTCTGGTATTCCCATTTCTTTCAGAATTTTCCACAGTTTATTGTGATCCACACAGTCAAAGGCTTTGGCATAGTCAATGAAGCAGAAATAGATGTTTAGGGCGGGGCTCTGAGCCACACCCACACCATGATGAAGGCTGGGAGTTTTGGAGCAATAGCTGGAGTCTTGAAGGGGCTTAAAACTGTCCTAAGGTAGACAGTTAACCATTTATTTTTTATTTTTAATTGAAGGATAATTGCTTTACAGTTTTGTGTTGATTTCTGCCATACCTCAACATGGATCAGCCATGGGTATACGTATGTCCCCCCACTCTTGAACCTCCCTCCCATCTCCCACCCCTTCCCACCCCTCTAGGTTATCAGAGAGCACCAGTTTGAGCCCCCTGAGTCATACAGCAAATTCCAACTAGCTACCTATTTTGACAGTTAACCATTTCTGTGTAATGGAGCCCCAATAAAGACTCTGGCCTGGTGATCTTCTCTGGGTGGCAGCATTCTCTGCATATTGTCATCCACGGAAGCTAGCAGAAGAATGTTGTCCTGACCCCATAGGGAGAGGACAATGGAAGATCTTAGATCTGGGCTTCTTCCCTTGGGTTATGTGTTTTTTTTTTTTTTACGGCTGTGCTGGATTTTCCCTGCTGCTTGAGGGCTTTCTCTAGTTGTGTTGACAGGGGGCTACACTCTAGCTGTGGTGTGAGGGCTTCTCATGGCTGTGGTTTCTCTGTTTCAGGGCACCGGTTCTAGGGCATGCTGGCTTCAGTAGCTGCAGCTCGTAGGCTGTAGAGCGTGGCTTCAGTAGTCGTGGTGCATGGGCTTAGTTGTCTGAGGCACGTGGTATGTCCCAGAGCCCGGATCAAATCCATGTCCCCTGCATTGGCAGGACTCATCCACTGTACCAACAAGGAAGTCCCCTCCTGCCTGTTTTAAGTTAGATCTTTTTGGTTGAGCTGTACTTCTTTTGTATATTCTGGATATTAGCCATGTGTCAGATATTTGATTTACAAAATTTTCTCTGTAGGTTGTCTATTCACTCTTGACAACGTCCTTGTTTATATTTGCTTTCTGGTTTTTTTTTTTTTTTTGGCCATGTCATGCGGCTTTAGGGAATCTTCATTCCCCAGCCAGGATTGAACCTGGGCCCCTGGGAGTGGAAGCACAGAGTCCTAATCACTGGACTGCCAGGGAGTTCCCCATAGTGTCCTTTGATGTACAGAAGTTTTTACTTTTGATGGAGTCCAATTTATCTACGGTATCATAACCAAGAAACCACTGGCAAATTCAATGTCATAAAGATTTTCCCTTGTGGTTTCTTCTACAAGTTTTACAGTTCTGATTTTTTTTTTTCCGGTTCTAGTTATTTAAGTTTTTAAAATATTTTTATTTATTTTGGCTGTGCTGGGTCTTCCTTGCTGCTCAAGCTTTTCTTTAGTTGTGGCAAGCAAGGGCTACTCTCTAGTTTCAGTGCAGACTTCTCATTGTGGCTTCTCTTGTTGGGGTGCACAGGTTCTAGAGCCTGCAGGCTTCAGTAATTACAGCTCCCAGGATCCATAGCACAGGCTCAATTGCTCCATGGCATGTGGGATCAGGATTCCCAGATCGGGGATCAAACCCATGTCTCCAGTATTGACAGGCGGGTTCTTTACCACTGAGCCACTATCGAAACCCCAGTTACTTATTTACACACATATGCACCTTGGATTGATGAAAGTGAAAGAGGAAAGATAAAAAGTTGGCTTAAAGCTCAACATTCAGAAGACTAAGATCATGGCATCTGGTCCCATCACTTCACAGCAAATAGATGGAGAAACAGTGGAAACAGTGTCAGACTTTATTTTGGGGGGCTCCAAAATCACTGTAGATGCTGATTGCAGCCATGAAATTAAAAGATGCTTACTCCTTGGAAGGAAGGTTATGACCAACCTAGACAGCATATTGAAAAGCAGAGACATTACTTTGTCAACAAAGGTCCGTCTAGTCAAGGCTATGGTTTTTCCTGTGGTCATGTATGGATGTAAGAGTTGGACTGTGAAGAAAGCTGATTGCCAAAGAATTAATGCTTTTGAACTGTGGTGTTGGAGAAGACTCTTGAGAGTCCCTTGTACTGCAAGGAGATCCAACCAGTCCATCCTAAAGGAGATCAGTCCTGGATGTTCATTGGAAGGACTGATGCTGAAACTCCAATACTTTGGCCACCTCATGTGAAGAGTTGACTCACTGGAAAAGACTGATGCTGGGAAGGATTGGGGGCAGGAGGAGAAGGGGATGACAGAGAATGAGATGGCTGGATGGCATCACCGACTCGATGCACATGAGTTTGAATGAACTCCAGGAGTTGGTGATGGACAGGGAGGCCTGGCGTGCTGTGATTCATGGGGTCGCAAAGAGTCGGACACGACTGAGCGACTGAACTGAACTGAACTGCACACTGGATTTGCTTGCTGCTGGTTCCAAGTTCCATACACTTATGAGTTAGAGCAGGTCTCAACTTGAGCAGGCATCAGAATTACCTGGAGAACTCGTGAAAACAGATGCTGCCCGTTCCTTCTGAGTTTTTGATTTAAGAGGTCTGGAGTGGGCCTGAGGATTTGCTTTTTTTTTTTTTTTTTGTCACATCTCAAGGTTTATGGGAAAGATCACAGTTCTAACAGACTTCTCAGGTGGTCCAGTGGTTGGGAGTCTGCCTGCCAGTTTGATCCCCAGTCCGGGAAGATGCTGAAGCTCCAACACTTTGGCCACAGTCGGACACGACTGAGTGACTAAACTGGGAAGATTCCACATGCCTCAGGGCAACTAAGCCGGTGCACTGCAACTACTGAGCCTGCATGCCCTAGAGCCCAAGTTCTGCAACAAGAGAAGCCAAAGCGATGAGAGTAGCCACTGCTTGCCACAACGTGCCGCCACTCACAGCGATGAAGACCCAGTGCACCCAATAAATAAACAACAAAAATGAATCAAAATAGAAAAAACAAAACTCAAGAGTCCTAACCACTGGTTGTTTGGTCGCTCAGTCGTGACTGACTCTTTGTGACCCCATGGACTGCAGCTCACCAGGCTTTCCTGTCCTTCACCATCTCCTAGAGCTTGCTCAGACTCATGTCTGTTGAGTCAGTGATGCCATCCAACCATCTTATCCTCTGTTGTCCTCTCCTCCTTCTGCCTTCCATCTTTTCCAGCATCAGGGTCTTTTCCAGTGAGTTGGCTCATCCTATCAGGTGGCCAAAATACTGGAGCTTCAGCTTCAGCATCAGTCCTTCTAACAAACATTCAGGATTTATTTCCTTTAGGATTGACTGGTTTGATCTTGCAGAGTAAAGATTAGGACTTTGGAATCAATGGGGCCTGGATTAAAATCCTGGCCCCATGGCTTTCTGGCTGTACATAACTTGGACAAGCTGCTTCAAACCATTTAATCTGGGTAAGCACTGCTGTCTGCAGGGAAGAGATTCTCTTGGGCTAATCTGCAGTTGATTATGATGCAAGTAAATCAGTAAGGGGAAGGTTATCTTTTTGTTGTTTTTCTGGCTGCACCATGCAGCATGGAGAACTTCCCTTACCAGGGGTCGAACCCACACCCTTACCCCCTCCACAGTGGAAGCAGTCTTTTTAAAAAATATATATTTACTTATTTGGCTGTGCTGGGTCTTAGATTTGGCACTTGGGACCTTTAGCTGCAGCCTGTGGGATCTAGTACCCTGACCAGGGATCAAACCCAGGCCCCCTGCATTGGGAGCATGGAGTCTTAGCCACTGGACTACCAGGGAAGTCCTGGAAGCAGAGTCTTAACCACTGGACCACCAGGGAAGTTGAAGAAAGGTTATCTTATTCAGTTCAGTTCAGTTCACTTCAGTCGCTCAGTCGTGTCCAACTCTCTGCGACCCCATGAATCACAGCATGCCAGGCCTCCCTGTCTATCACCAACTCCCGGAGTTCACTCAAACTCATGTCCACAGAGTCGGTGATGCCATCCAGCCATCTCATTCTCTGTCGTCCCCTTCTCCTCCCGCCCTCAACCTTTCCCAGCATCAGAGTCTTTTCCAGTGAGTCAACTCGTCGCATGAGGTGGCCAAAGTATTGCAGTTTCAGCTTCAGCATCAGTCCTTCCAATGAACACCCAGGATTGATCTCCTTTAGAATGGACTGGTTGGATCTCCTTGCAGTCCAAGGGACTCTCAAGAGTCTTCTCCAACACCACAGTTCAAAAGCATCAATTCTTCGGCGATCAGCTTTCTTCACAGTCCAACTCTCACATCCATACATGACCATGGGAAAAACCATAGCCTTGACTAGAAGGACCTTTGTTGGCAAAGTAATGTCTCTGCTTTTTAATACACTATAAGCAGTTAAATACGAACAAAACAACATTTTTGAGGACTTAGCCTGTGCCAGGTACTGTTCTAAAGACCTTACCTGGAATGACTCAAACTTAACTATAATAATCTTCGCAATAGGTGCTATTAGCCACATTTTACAAGGTGAGAAACTGAGGCATATGGGAGATGAAATAAACATGTAGGCCCTAGAGCCAGCAAGTAACTGAGTTAAAACTTAGACCCAAGCCATCCAACTCCAGAGCCTAAAACCTTAATCACTCTAATATGCTTCCTGCAACCCAGAGCTGAGCCTCAGGAACCATGCTGGGATGGAGAAGAGGTTTGCCATGTCCCAGAACTTTATAGTCTCCTATGACTGAGTTTCTGCATCCTGGCTCATGGGACCCCTCCCATTGATACACGACTTTGTCACTCTCTCAGTTCAACTTCTCCTTCCTGCCACAAATAGCTGAAAAAGCCCTCTCCTGCAGGTGTCTCCAAGTGGGCAGTGAGAAGCACTGGTCCTTAAGATGGTATAGGTGATGGCCTGAGTGAGTTATTTCAACTCCACAGTCTCAGTTTCCCCATCCAGGCCTTAAATAATATTGAATTACATAGGGGAAAGCAGTTCTCTTTTCAATTTCAATAACTTCAAGGGGAAAGTCTTCGCTGGGGGCTAGACTTTTACACACGTATAATTCTTAGTGACGTCTTCCTTTTAAGAACAGTGAGCCCTCTTGGTTTCTTTTCTAGACTATATCCCCAATCCAGCCCTTCCTATAATGTCCACTGCCACAACTTGGGTGCAAGTGCTGCTTACTGACCTCCTGACCTCCATGCTTGCTTGGCTGAATTCAGTTCTCTGCCCAATAGCCAGTGTACTCTCTCTGCAGCTCAAATTTGGTTATGTTATAGCTGTTTAAAACCTCTGTCCGTAACGGAGGTAAAATCCGAACTCCTTCTGGCCCACAGGCCTGAGTCCCGCCTGCCTCTGTGACTCCCTTTGTCTCCTTCTGCTTCCCCCTCCTGCTGGCTTTCTGTTGTCGTTGTTCAGTCACCCAGTCGTCTATGACTCTTTGCAACCCCGTGGACTGCAGCACCCAGGCGTCCCTGTCCCTCACCATCTCCCAAGGTTTGCCGAAGTTCAGGTCCATTGCATTGGTGATGCGATCCAGCCATCTCCTCCTCTGATGCCCTCTTCTCCAGCCCTCAATCTTTCCCAGCATCAGAGACTTTCCCAATGAGTAGGCTGTTCAAATCAGATGACCAAAACACTGGCGCTTCAGCTTCAGCAGCATCAGTCCTTCCAACCACTATTCAGGGTTGATTTCCCTTAAGGTTGGCGATTGATTTGGTCTCCTTGCTGTCAAAGGAACTTTCAGAAGTCTTCTCTAGCACCACAGTTCGAAGGCATCAATTCTTAGGTTTTCTCTTCTTCACAGTTCACCCCTTCATGGATCACTGCCTTGTCATGGCGAAGGGGCCTGCATAACTCAGTGAAGCTATGAGCCCTGCAGTGTAGCGCCACCCAAGACAGACGGGTCATAGCAGAGAGTTCTGACAAAACATGATCCACTGGAGGAGGGAATGACAAACCATCCTGTATACTTGCCGTGAGAACCTCATGAACTGTATAAAGGCTTTCTGTCTACCCTTCACACAAAGCCTCTCTTTGCACCCATGGTGCCTTCCACTGGAAATGGTTGGTCTTCCTATCCTTGTGACTGGCTCCTTTTTTCATTATTTAGGTCTAGATTCAGATGTTACCTCCTGGGAAAGGAGTTTCCCAAACACTGTAGCTTCAGCAGCTCCACCCAACTCATTCTCTGCCCAGTCACCTGAGCTCCCTGGTACTGGTCTGCACTCAGCTATGGCATCTATTGTTTGTCTTTCCTACCACAGTTGGGCTGTAAGTTCCTCAAAGGCAGGCATCAACTCAGTCTTGGTCGTTTTGGCATCTCCTGGGCCTGGCATAGTACCTGACCAACAGCAGGCATTAAACACATATTTGTTAATTGAGTGAGAGTGACACTCAGGGTTCCTCTTTGCGAAAAGGGTGGACACCTTTCTGCCCTCAATCTCCTATTTTCAAGGTAGAGATTCTTCTGCCTGTAGGTGCTTACCAGATTTTGTGTGCTCAGTCACTCAGTCCTGTCCGACTCTCTGCGACCCCAAGGACAGTAACACACCATGTTCCTCTGTCCATGGGATTTCCCAGGCAAGAATGCTGGAGTGGGTTGCCATTTCCTTCTCCAGGGGATCTTCCCAACACAGGAGTAGATCCCGAGTTCTCTGGTGTCCCCTACATTGGCAGGTGGATTCTTTACCACTGCACCACCTGGGAAACCCTATCAGATTTTAGGGGGTACACAAATTCCACCTTTTTTTTTTTTTGGCCATGTGACTCAGCATGCAGGATCTTAGTTCCCTGACTAGGGATGGAACCAGAGTCTTAACTACTGGACTTCCAGGGAAATCCCCAAATTACCCCTTAAATAATATTCAGTCTTAGCATGAGAAAGTAGATGTTTGCTGTGAATTTTCTAATTATATAAAAGAATAATTCAGTGTTACTCCTTATGACTTCTCCAACACTTGCTAATCTGACTTTTACAAAGTCCACAGTCTTACACTTTTTTGTATACATCAGTATCTAGATTATAACATTATACTATTTTCACTATAGAGTTCACAGGTACTTTCTATTAAAGTGGGAAGTGATTTAAGGTAATGATATGGTGGTGTTCTTTCAAATAAATATACTCAGTTCAGTTCAGTTGCTCAGCTGTGTCCAACTCTTTGTGATCCCATAGACTGCAGCATGCCAGGCTTCCCCATCCATTACCAACTCCCGGAATTTACTCAAACTCATGTCCATAGAGTAGGTGATGCCATCCAGCCATCTCATCCTCTGTCATCCCCTTCTCCTCCTGCCTTCAATTTTTCCCAGCATCAGGGTCTTTTCCAAAGAGTCAGTTCTGCACATGAGGTGGCCAAAGTATGGGAGTTTCAGCTTCAGCATCAGTCCTTCCAATGAACACCCAGGACTGATCTCCTTTAGAATGGACTGGTTGGATCTCCCTGCAGTCCAAGGGACTCTCATGAGTCTTATCCAACACCACAGTTCAAAAGCATTAATTCTTTGGTGATCAGCTTTCTTCACAGTCCAACTCTCACATCCATACATGACTATTGGAAAAAACATAGCTTTAGATGGACCTTTGTTGGCAAAGTAATGTCTCTGCTTTTTAATATGCTGTCTAGGTTGGTCATAGCTTTTCTTCCAAGGAGCAAGCGTCTTTTAATTTCATGGCTGCAGTCAAAATCTGCAGTGATTTTGAAGCCCCCCAAAATAAATTCTCTCACTGTTTCCATTGTTTCCCCATCTATTTGCCATGAAGTGATGGGACCAGATGCCATGATCTTAAGTTTTCTGAACGTTGAGTTTTAAGCCAACTTTTTCACTCTCTTCTTTCACTTTCATCAAGAGCCTCTTTAGTTCTTCTTCACTTTCTGCCATAAGGTTGGTGTCATCTGGGTATCTGAGGTTATTGATATTTCTCCCAGCAATCTTGATTCCAGTTTCTGCTTCATCCAGCCTGGCATTTCGAGTGATGTACTCTGCATGTAAGTTAAATAAACAGGGTGACAATATACAGCCTTGACATACTCCTTTCCTGATTTGGAACCAGTCTGTTGTTCCATGTCCAGATCTAACTGTTGCTTCCTGACCTGCATACAGACTTCTCAGGAGGCAGGTCAGGTGGTCGGGTATTCCCATCTCTTGAAGAATTTTCCAATTTGTTGTGATCCACACAATAAAAGGCTTTGACATAGTCAATAAAGCAGAAATAGATGTTTTTCTGGAACTCTTTTGCTTTTTTGATGATTCAACAGATGTTAGAAATTTGATCTCTGGCTTCTCTGCCTTTCTAAATCAAGCTTGAACATCTGGAAGTTCACGGTTCACGTACTGTTGAAGCCTGGCTTGGAGAATTTTGAGCATTACTTTGCTAGCATGTGAGATCAGTGCAACTGTGCGGTAGTTTGAACAACATTTGGCACTGCCTTTTTTTGGGATTGGAATTGTTAGGTAGGTAGAATAGGGAAAAGGAGTCCAAAATGGCGGTGGCCAAAAGACGAGGAAGGGAAAAACCCGTGAAAATAGAACAAAGGAAGGTCCAAGGACCAGAGTGAGGACCTCAGGTAAAACAAACAACACTCCTGGCCAGCCCAATTTACATAGGGCAGGCCCAGGGGAAAAAAAGCATATAAAAAGAGGAGCCAAAGCTAGCTCTCTCTCTCTACCCTGCGCTCTGGGCCACTCTTCTCTTCACGTCTTTGGATCGACGTGCCCTCACGCCTTGAAGATGGATTTTCCTGCTATCTTCTAAATAAAACAGAGCTGTAACACTGAGCTGTAACACTGATCTAAGAGCTATAACATGGTCCATTCGAGACCTGAGAGCTATAACACCGTCTGTCCAAGACCTGAGAACTGTGACACGCCGAGGGGGCTTTACTCTCCGTCACCCCAAATCTTTGTTGTGATGAGACAAAGAACTGAGGAGCATACACTCACGTGATAGAATGAAAACTGACCTTTTCCAGTCCTGTGGCCACTGCTATTTTCCAAATTTTCTGGCATATTGAGTGCAGCACTTTTCACAGCATCATCTTTTAGGATTTGAAATAGCTCAACTGGAATTCCATCTCCTTCACTAGCTTTGTTTATAGTGATGCTTCCTAAGGCCCACTTGACTTTGAATTCCAGGATGTCTGGCTCTAGGTTACTGATCACACCATCATGGTTATCTGGGTCATGAATATCTTTTTTGTATAGTTGTTCTGTGTATTCTTGCGACCTCTTCTTAATATTTGTGCTTCTGTTAGGTCCACACCATTGCTGTCCTTTATTGATAGACAGAGTGCCTGAAGAACCATGGACGGAGGTTTGTGACATTGTACAGGAGGCAGTGATCAAGGCCATCCCCAAGGAAAAGAAATACAAAAAGGCAAAATGGTTGTCTGAGGCGTCCTTACAAATACCTGAAAAAGGAGAAAAGGAAAGATATACCCATTTGAATGCAAAATTCCAAAGAAAAGCAAGGAGAGATAAGAAAGTCTTCCTCAGCGACCAATGCAAAGAAATAGAGGAAAACGAAAGAATGAGAAAGACTAGAGATCTCAAGAAAATTAGAGATACCAAGGGAACATTTCATGCAAAGATGGGCACAATAAAAGTACTAGCCTTTTCTAAAAAGTAAATTGGTTTAAAGACATTAAATATAGGTGTATGTGGCCTTGTATAGTGCAAGAGGCTATAATTATGGTATCATTGTTGCAGGTAGAGCATAGTTCCCCTTATGGTAAATTGGCCCTAGATGAGCCCCTGGGCTGAGTGCCATTTAGTTTGTTTTTTTCAGTGACATGGGAAGTTATTCATCTCGTGTAAATGATGGACTGGAGCCGTTCTCCTGGACCTCAGTGCATGAATTTGTCCATGTCAGTCTATTTTCCTCCAATGCATAGGGCTTTTATTTTCTGTGACCTCTGTGGTGGTGGGTAGAGAATTGTGGTTCTAAGACACAAAATACTTAATATCCTGGTGTCAAAGTCAGTCTCATAAATCAGCTTTTATCTGCCGATGCACCAAAAGCCTTAGTGCACAGCCTAATCATTGCAAGTTAAAGCTCACCTATATAAATTCTACAATTTTAAAAAAAACGGTCTTCCAGGACCCCTCTGCCCTTCCATCAATCTGACCTCCAAATGGATGGAATCGTGTATATAAAATATGCAACAAATCCACACCTTGGCATTTCTTGGACTTAACATGTGCCAACACTATTTCTGTAGTATAGTAATATTCAACTTCCCTGTAAGACAACCATGCCGCAAACTTAACTATTTGGCTCCAAAGCTGTGTGGCTTCCACCAAGTTACTTAACCTCTGTGCTTCAGTCTTTACTTCCTTGTATTACTGTAAGATTAAATAAGATAATGCATGGAAACACGGTATCCGCCTCAACGTAAGTATTCAATAAATGGCTATTCACATTTCTGTTTTGCATCTCTGCAGTCCTAGTTTACAAAGGCCGCTGTCTAGTTTGATTAACTTCCTAAACCTCAGCTGCTTCCCCCTACCGTTAGCACCAATTCAGTCATTCCTTCACCAGTACCTTTCCGTTTGCCGGAGGCAGAAATCAAACCAGGTCCCTACCACTGCCAAGCTCACAGCCGACTAACGGTTTCCAGTGTTCTAGGGAGGAAATGGGGAGGGGACGATTAACTGAGACAGGGGTCCGCGGGGCGGGTGAGGAGGAGGCAGTCCTTCAGGGCAAGTTCCATTGCCTGTATAAGCACGGGCACGGGAGTGGGAGCGGACTGCAGCTGGACCCTCAAGGACTGTGCGGATCCGGGGGAGGCGACAGAACGCAGGCGCTGGAGGAACTTGAATGCCCGCCCACGAGATCGGAGTTCCCGCTGTTGGCCAAAGAAACCTGGAGCAGCTTGTGCCCACTGAGGCCTCGGCCCAGCCAAGTCACCTTGCAGGCGGGTCACAACACAAGCAGAAGGCGACCCCAAATCCGGGCGGACTGGAAAATACCCGGCCGTTGAGGACGGAAGTAACCGCAAACCTGTAACCGAATCGCCAAGTAACTCCCAGCGTTCTCAACTGCCGGAGGAGCCGGAAACGACCCGCGCGCGGTGGGTGGGCCCGGCGGCGGCTAAGGGGGCGGGGCCGGCGCTCTCACGGAAGCTGATTGGTCGGCCCGGCGGCGGTGGAGGCAGCGCGAGGAATCGTCACCTCGGCCTGGTGAGTCTGAGTTCGAGCCTAGGCCTCGCCGGCTCCGAAACCGTCCCTAGGCTCCTGGCCGTGACTCCCTCGGGTCGGCTCCGCGCTCCCGGCCCCCCGAGGCATGATCTGGAGGGGCCGAGCGAGGCCGGGGCCTCTCTTTGGGCGGGCTTCCACTCTCAAGTTCCCGGCTGTCGAGCCAGGCATCCCCCTCGGGGATACTTTTGTGGGGGAGGGACGAGTCATGCACCCGGTCCATAGAGAAAAACAGTGCGGGGATGTGGCGGGGATGGAGCAGGTAGAAGCCCCCGAACTGAAGCCCAATGGGAGTCGCCGAGGAAGCCCAAATCCTGGGCTGGGGGATTCGACGCGGGGGTCCCCGGAGGGGGAGGGAAAGGAGGAAGGAGCCGTGGCGGGGAACATGCGGGGTCTGGAGCTCGGAGGAGAGGCCTGGGCTGGTCGGAAATTGAGTTAGAGGATGAATGTAGGTGGAGGATGCAGACCGCCAAGTCAAAACCCTTGCGTTATCTCCATCCGAAGAATGGGTTGAAAGAGCAGGAGCTAGCCAAGGACAGCCATAAAGCGTGGTACAGGGGAGCGGGGGCGGGGGAGCCGCCCCAATACACAAGGCATCAATTTTAAGGATTTTATAGTTCTTGGCAGAACATGAGCCCACACCACGATAAGACCTGTTGAGGCCTAATAAATGTATTTTTGGTTTGGTCATTACTTCGGTAAACCGAAGATATAATATTTAAAAAATTTTATTATGGAAGTGTTCAGACTTACACAAAAGTACCGAATAATACAGAAAATAGCATGCAATTTAGAATCCTAAGTACTTACCACCTAGCCTCAACCATGAACGGCCACCCCCAGTTGCATAACATATAGGTGTCAGTACACCCCAAAGGACTGATGCTGAAGCTGAAACTCCAATACTTTGGCCACCTCATGCGACGAGTTGACTCACTGGAAGACTCTGATGCTGGGAGGGGGATTGGAGGTGGGAGGAGACAGGGACGACAGAGAATGAGATGGCTGGATGGCATCACCGACTCGATGGACATGAGTTTCAGTGAACTCCGGGGGTTGGTGATGGACAGGGAGGCCTGGCGTGCTGTGATTCATGGGATCGCAAAGAGTCGGACATGACTGAGCAACTGAACTGAACTGAACTGAACGCCCCAAATGCATACTGATAAACTTTAATTTTTTTTTTTTCCATTCATGTTTAGTGGGTATAAAGGTTCCATTTTGCAAGAGTAGAGAGTTCTGGAAATTGCACAACAGTGAATGTAATTAACACAACTGGATTGTACACTTAATGATTAAGTGGTAAACTTTATGTCATGTGTTTTTAACCACACACACAAAGGTCCTTTCAAATTAGAAAAAAAAAACAACTAGGGAATTCTCTGGCTGTCCAGTGGTTAGGACTTGGTGCTTTCACAGTGGGGTTCCATCCCTGGTTGAGGAACTAAGATCCCACAAACCCTGCAGCAGGCATTAAAAAAACAAACAAAAAAAAAACACTAATGCTGTAAATTAAGAAATAAAATCTGAGTTCAAGTGTGCAATGGAAAATAACTCGTTGCCAAGTAGAGGCCCATAGACTTGTATTTTTAACTATGGAGGCTCTGAAATGAACCTGTTGGTTTTGATGCTGAGAGTACTGGACCTGGCCTGGGGTGGAGTTAAGCACGAGTGGTGCCCTCTGGTTTATACTAGAACTTGAAGGGTTGGTCCAGCCCAGCTGTGTGAGTCAAATTTCTCCCAAATATTCCTGTTTACTTACAATCTGAGGCATACTTTTTTTTTCCTGGCCGTGGCAGCTTGTGGAATCTTAGTTCCCAGACCAGGGATTGAACCCTGGGCAGGGAAAGCACAGAGTCCTAACCTTTGGACTATCAGGGAATTTCCTGAGGCACACATTTAATCTTTGGGTAAGCACCTGTGCAGGGCTTCATGGGTGGCTCAATAATAAAGAATACACCTGCCAAGCAGGAGCCTCGGGTTCCATCCGTGGGTGGGGAAGTTCCCCTGGAGCAGGAAGTGGCAACCCACTCCAGTATTCTTACCTGGGAAACCTGTGGACAGAGGAGCCTGGTGGGCTACATACAGTCCATAGGGTTGCAAAGAGTCAGATTTGATTGAGCAACTAAACAGCAACAAATTTCTGTCCTGCCCCATGCTTTCATTCAGGGAAGGGTGAGCGAAGTGTGAAATCGTCTCTTTCCACTCCCATTCTTTAGGGTTGCCCTTGGTAGTCTGTCTCTAGTGTGACATCTACTCTGTCTCCTGAATGTGCCACAGGTTAGTCCTATACACTCTTAGGGCAGCTGGTGTTAACTGAACTGGGAGGTGGCCTTCCATATTCTAGTTCTTTTCCAAGTGAGTCCTCCATATGTGGCCTTGAAACCTTGCTTCTGCCTGCCCCAAACAAACATACAAAACAAACTATAGACCAAGAAAGTAGCTGCCCAGTTTGGCTTTTTGGCTCCTTGTCTTCCTCCCAGGGCTTCAGAACCAGCACTTCTCCTGGAGCTCGATTTTCTTGATGTGAGTTGGCATTTATTAGAAAACTAAACAGCCCATCAAACTTGCATCTGAAATTACTTTTAAAAAATTGTCTTAAAAAGACAATTACATTAGTTATCAAAAAACATTTTTAGAACTATTCAGGAAAAAAATAGATACTTGATCACATCATTGAATGTCAGTGATAATAAGGAATTAGTGACAAGATCCCTGGTGAATGATGACAAAGAGCAAAAATTAAATTCAGTCACCAGGTAGATTAGCTTAGTGATTGATATTGAAGTTTATACACTCAGAACTATCAAAATGATCATTATTAAAATATCTGTAAGGAAAAAAGCTTTTGCTCATATGTAACTCACCTTTTAATTTCCTTTTTTTCCCAATGGAAATAATTGTGATTTTGGATTAAGTGAGGTTTCTTAGGAATGTAGCCATCATGTTACATCATAACTGCCTGTACCCAGGAGGTGATACAAAATGAATGAACCATTTTCTTATGTTTTCCTTTGTAGGGAAGATGGAAGAGCTGAGTCAAGCCCTGGCTGGTAGCTTTTCTGTGTCTCAAGATCTGAACAGCACAGCTGCCCCACACCCCCGCCTGTCCCAGTACAAGTCCAAGTACAGTTCCTTGGAGCAGAGTGAGCGGCGGCGCCAGTTACTGGAACTGCAGAAATTGTAAGAGATGTTTTAACTCCTTAGCTTCTCCCTGTAGGCTGGCAGCTGTGAACCACACAGGAGGCTCCAGGCTTGTCTCTACAGAACCCCCTTCAAAGTGGACCCTTTGTAGATTATTCTTGCTCACAAGGTCAGGAGGGATAAATCCCGGTAGAGGTAGACATCCTTGACATCCAGAGCTTGGGAAAAGGTGAGGAAGTAGGGAGAGACTGAAGTTTGAAAGCAAAAGCTCAACTATCTGGTTAACTTTTTCTTTTCTTTTTTCCTGGCAGCAGTCCTGAGCTTTGCAGTTTAAGGACTTATGAAAGTCACGCCCAGACTTCCATTCCCCACATTCCCTGTGTGGCTTCTCCTGCACTCTGACTTCTGGCTTTGGTGTGGGCTTCCTGTCTTCCTTCAGCCCAGATGTTTCTGTGGAGCCCTTGGGAGTTCCAGACAAATAATTCCACAGGGAATCTGAGGAAATGTCTTCCATACACTTCAGTCTCAGCGCCAAGCTGAGCAAACAGGGAAAGAGAGTTTATAGGATAGCGAGTGTTTGAGGCTGGGCTGCTCTGAAGGCGAGGCCTGTCCTTCTATCCTCAGTGCAACACAGGCCCCTTCTGGGTAAGGAATTAAGGGTTAGGAGAAACTCAACAGCTGCAGTTTCGATGCAGTCTCCATTTTGCCCACTGCTTCATTGCTAGACGTGTGTAGCAGAGATGGTTCCCTGTGGCTTCTGGATTGCTTGCAGATTACATTCTCAGACCGCGCCTTCCCCATAACCTCCACAGTTAATTAATTGTGATTAATTAGTTTGGAATAGATAATACATTCATATGGTTCAAAATTCACAATACATAAAAGAGTACATGGTGAAAAATATGTCTTCTAGACATCACGTTCCTTCCTCCCTCTCTCTTTTTTGGTCACGCTGAGCTTGGTCTTAGTTCCCTGACCCAGGATTGAACCCAGGCCCACGGCGGTGAACATGCTGAGTCCTAACCACTGGACTGCCAGGGAATTCCCCACATCTTATAGTATACTGTTACAGCTGATGAATAAATATCGATACATTATTATTAGATTTCCTTAGCTCTTCTAAGTGGTCTTTTTTGGAAGTTAGGAGAGATGCATTGCTGTTCCTCAGAAAACCCCAGAAGCTATCCCTGTCTCAGACTTCTCACTGCATCCCATTGTTTCCTCCTTGCAGTCCCTGAGAGCCTTCAGACTGATGTCTGCCAGGCAGAGAAGTGTCAGCTCTCACCTGCATGGAGATGAGCGTCTAGGGTGGAGTGGGAGGGAGTGGGATCAGCCACTAGCAAAACTTGAAAATTCCTTTAAATATTGTACTTTGCTTGTTCCTAGGAAACTCTGAAGAAAGCCAAGCGTGCTTAAACTGGGTTTCCTATTTAGGATCTGTGAGGAGGTGGTCACTAGTTAAGGAAATTCTATCATTTCTTACTCCCACCACAATTTCCAAATTGCTCCTGAATTTAGAGACTTTGAATTACATCTGTCACATTGTAGGGTGTCTTCTGTGAGACATAAAGACCTGGCCTTATGCCTTTTTTTCCCCCCCCCAGAAAGCGGCTGGATTATGTGAACCATGCCAGAAGACTGGCTGAAGATGACTGGTCAGGGATGGAGAGTGAAGAAGAAGAAGAAAAGAAAGATGATGAGGAAATGGACGTTGACACTGGCAAGACGTTGCCAAAACGCTATGCTAATCAAGTGAGTGGGCCAGAGAAGGTTAGGTGTAGCTGGTCCTGCTCCATTTACTGTGCAGTCAGAGCTCTTTACTTACCATGAACAGAGAGGAACGAGATAGGAAGAATAGGAACTGCGTTGAAAGTGCTGAACATTTCTGAGATGAAGAGATGCCTTACAGCTCTGTGTGCTGATGGGTGTCGCTGATGGAGTCTGGATAGTGGGTTTCAGAATCATCACCCCATGCTGTTAGCAGAGGCTTCTGACCTGCTGCCAAAAACTCCTGAGCGATTGATATGCTCATTGATTCCATTCTTGTCTTTCTTTACTAGTCATTATACAGATGTTGTGGATTAGGCCTGCCCAGCCCAGCACTGCCCCACTCCACCTCCCAGGTTAGTAATCTTTCTCAAGTGGTGGACTAATATGCTAGTCTTGGATCTTTAACATTCAGGTGGTTGGAGGTTGGAAGTACAGCTGCCCTTGAACACTGGGAACTGCCCAGCACCCCCAGGCTAGCCAGCTGAGGTTGAGACCACTATAACAGACCACTATAGCAAACTTCACTCAGTGCCCTGCTAAGTCCAGAGCAGAAACCATTGTGGCTTGTGGTGCCATAGGGGAGGCAGGCATGCAGACTGTCCAGTGCTCTAGGCAACCCAGGTATTCCAGAGGTAGGGCATGTATCTGAGTATGCTATTGCATACTTCTCTCTGTAACCCAAGTGTGTTGTCACCTCAGCATCCTCTCCTACTTTTAGAATATGGTTCCTGGGTGCACACACTCCCATCATCTTTCTCTGCCTCAAATATAGCACAGACGACATCTTCTGTGACAAAGTACAGTTGAGTTCTGTTGAGCAAGCCTTGTGCATGTGGAATCTTAGTTCCCTGATCAGGGATCAAATCTGTGCAGTGGAAGCATGAGTCTTAACCACTGGACTGCTGGGCAAGTCCCCGGCAAACATTGTTGAAGGCCCTGTTCTTTGTTAAGCTAGGCTATGCTCAGAAAGTAGACATGGGCTGGAAATAGCCTGTGCACTCTTAGAGTAAGTTTAGAGAATGCTTTTTCAGTAAGAAAGTGATATTAACTTCCAGCAGGGAAGGAAGCAGGGTTTCAATATCAGGAAAAGGTTAATGAAAGAGAAGAGAGGTTTGAATCGTGGGTAGGACAGGCATAGGTACAGAGCATTTCAGGGTGTTTCAGGCAGCACAGTAAGGCTGAACAAGAGCCCAGAGGTGGGAGAGGAATATATGATGTGTTCAGGAGGGATGTACAGAGGGTGTGTGCGGATGGAGCAACATAGGGTTGGGGGAGGTAGATAGCAGAAATATGTACAGGGATTTAGACTCTGGCCTAGACTGTGAGGAAGCACTGAGAATTTTTGAGCCAGGGGCAGAGGTGGGACTTCATGGGTTGACTCCCACATCAGTGTGTAGAAAGGCCTGGAAGAGAGAGACTGTGGTAGGGAGCTAGGTTTGCTAAAAGAGCTGATGGTGAGTTTACTGAGGGCAGTAAAAGTGTGTCTGGCTTTTTTCATTTAGCAAAAGGATTCATTTATGTTGTAGCATATGTTAGAACTTCATTCCTTTTCAAGTAATATTCTGTTGTATAGATATACCACATTTGTTTTTCCATCCATCAGTTGATGGCCATTTGAATTGTTCCACTTTGGGGCTATGATGAATATTGCTGCTATGAATATTTGTTTACCATGTTTTTGTGAGGACATATGTTTTAATTTCTCTTGGATATATACCTGGGAGGGAGTCACTAGGCCGTATGATAACTCTGTGTTTAGCCTTTTGAGGAAATGCCAGACTATTTTCTAAAGTGACTATACCATTTTACATTCCCACCAACGATGTGTGAGATTTCATTTCTCTGCATATTTGCCAATACTTGTTATGGTCCAGCATTTTGAGTATAGCCATCCTAGTGGGTGTGAAGTGCTGTTCCATAGTTTTGATTTGCATTTCTCTAGTGACTAATGATGTTGAGCTGCTTTTTAGCCAGTATCTTTGGAGAAATGTCTGTTCAAATTCTTTGCCCATATAAAAGTGGAGTTATTTGTCTTCTGTTATTGAGTTGTAAGAGTTTTTTATAAGTTCTGTATGAGATACATGATTTGCAAATATTTTCCATTATGTGGGTTGTCTTCACTTTCTTAATGATATTTTTGGCAGCCCAGAAGTTTTACAGCCTGATGTAGCCTTAATTTATCTTTTGTTTCGTCATTTGTGCTTTTGATGTTGCATTACTACTATTGTTTAAGGGATTGTTGATTATGCCTGGGGTTTAAGATTGAATAACACAGAGGGAGGTGATGATATTATCAATAGGGCACAGAACGCAGAAGGGGAAGGGTGGGTGTTTGAGGGATGAGAAGTACTTGGGGTCCAGAAGGGAGTGAACTCTGTTTTGGATATGCTGAGTTTAAGGTACAGAAAGGACCAGCAGAGAAAGAGATCCCAAGTGGACAGCTGGAAATACAAAATTGGAGCAAAGAAAAGAAGTCTGGAGATGAAAAAGAAGAGAGTTAGGAGGCGTCTTCTTTGGAATGGCAAGTAAAGCTATAAAAGTAGATGAGATCCACCCCAACGGGGGATAGCATCTAACTAAAGAGAAAAGGGGGACCTAGAACAGCCCCCTGAAGATTGTTTACATGTTTTGGGGAGTGTGTGGAGGACTGTTTGGAGGAAAAACAGAAAAGTGGTGTGTCGTGGAGTCGAGGGAGCATGTGCCGAGGAGACTGTGACTGGCAGCATCACACCAGCCGTGGAAGAAGGAGGGGAGATGAAGGAATAGAGATGCTCGGCTGCGGGGAGGTCAGGCCGGGATGAGAGGCAGCAAATCTGGACTGAGGGTGTCAGAGTGGGTGGGAAGGCAGCAGCAGGAAATACGAAGTATTCATAGTTAAAGAGAAAGTGGAAGAGCTTAATAGAAATGTGGAGTATAAAGTTTCATTTTTGCCTTGGATGTGAGGATTAGGGGTTGTGTATTTTGTGGCCTACAGGGAAGGAGAGGTGGGAGAGATTGAGTGGGAGGGATTACCTGACAGGCCAAAGTGTTGGTATCATGGGAGGAATCAGTGATGAATGGAAGAGCAGATCTTTTCAAATTCCTTTTACCACAGCCTTTTTTTTCTTTTTTTAAGGTAGATTTCCTAACATCTTTTAGTGTAGTATTTGGGTCAGTAGTTTGGGACTTGATCTAGTTTAGAGCATCTCAAGGTAAAGGATTTTATTCGTCTCTGGGGTATAACCCTTAGAACATAATGGTGTGATAAAGGTAGGTGGGGGGGGCAAAGTAAGGAAAGAAAGAGGGTCGCATCCTCCAGTACAGGAGGTGAGGCAGTGAGAATGTGTATGGATGCAGATAATGAAGGTGAGAAGTTGAAGTTCAGGGTGAACAGGAGATGAGTTGATTACTAAGAGCCGGTGAGGTGGAAGTCGCACTGTCACCGTTTTCTGTTCTCATTCTTTTACATGTATTTTCATTATAATATATACATGAAGTGAGAGTGTTAGTCACTCACTTGTGTCCAACTCTTTGCAACCCCATGGACTGTAGCCCGCCAGGCTCCTCTGTCAGTGGAATTCTCTAGGGAAGAATACTGGAGCAGGTTGCCATTTCCTGTTCCAGTGGATCTTTCTGACCCAGGAATTGAACCTGGGTCTCCTGCCTTGCTGCAGATTCTTTACCATCTGAGCCACCAGGGAAGCCATATATATATATGGCTTTTTAATATTACTTTTCTTTTTAATATTTATTTGTTTGCTGCATTGAGTTCTTAGTTGTGGCAGGTAGGATCTTTAGTTGCAATTTGTGGTATCTTCCCTAACCAGGGATTGAACCTGGACCTCCTGCATTGGGAAGGAGAAGTCTTAGCCACTGAACCACCAGGGAAGTCCCAGGACATAAATTCTTTGTCATTGTAAACACAGGAGCAGCACACCCCTGTAGACTGTTTTTGTTTGTTTGTTTTTAATTTGTGGGAAATTGCTTTACAATTGTTGTGTTGGTTTCTGCCATACAACAACTCGAATTGTCATAGTTTTATATATATATCTCCCCTCCCTCTTGAGACTCCCTCCTACCCCATTCGATGCCCTTTGATCATCACAGAGTGCCAGGTTGGGCTCCCTGTGTTCAGTATTGATGGCAGCTTCCCACCAGCTCTCTGTTTTACACGGGCTGATGTATGTGTGTCAGTGCTGTCTCTCAGTTCATCCCATCTTCACTTTTCGCCATTCTGTCCACAAGTTCATTCTCTACTCAGATCATCAGCCTTGTTCACTTTTAACACCATTTTTTGTGTTCCCAGTTAATGCTATCAGAGTGGTTAATTGACGTCCCTTCAGATTTGGGGCAGGAATGGATTGTGGTCGTGTGCCCTGTTGGAAAAAGAGCCCTTATCGTGGCTTCCCAGGTGAGTAGCTGCTCCCACACCTGTGCCAACATGCCTGGCCTGCAACTTAAGGGGTTCTCTGCACGCTCTATGTACCTTATCTGTCAGGCAGCTGTGCCTGCCCAGGGATTGAAATGCTTTCCTGCAGGAGGGATTTGGTGAGAGCCATCCTTGGGCTGATGGCACCCGTGCAAAATGTGGAAGCAAAGGGGGGAGGGGACCTTGATGCCTGATGTAACTGTCTTTCCCCACAGGGTTCTACCAGTGCCTATACCAAGAGTGGCTACTGTGTCAACAGGTTTTCTTCCCTTCTGCCAGGAGGCAACAGGCGAAACTCAACAACATCAAAAGGTGCCTACATAAAGTTGTCTGTTTATTAAGTTTTATAATCAGTAAGAGATGGTGCTTGGTTACTTGCTTAGTTGTTTTAAAGACCCACTTTGAAAGGACACCTTTGGAACTGCACAAAGATACTGTCCTGCCCACTGGGCTCTCCTTCAAGGTCAGGCCTTCTCAGTTGCAGAATAGTTGCCACTTGTGAGGCCTGCTGAATTAAACCCCTGAATTAAAGTCAATGCACCTTTCCCATGGACTTCCGTCACAAGGTGACAGGTGCGGTTTTCTGGGGAAAGGTCCCTCAGAAGACCAAGTGTAGCATACAGTAAGCTGTTCCTGGGGCTTCCTACCAAATTCCCTTTTCTCCTTTATCTTCGTCCTCACCTTAGCTTCTGCCTCCCACCTGGGCCCAGCCGAGGAGACTAAAGGTTAAATAACTTGCCTGCGGTCATTCAGCAAGGAGTTGGCAGAGCTGGGCCTACACAGTTCTCCTGTCTCTACTGGCTCAGGCTCCCTTGGTGCTTGCTGCTGTCCTCTGTCCTGAGCCCAGATCCCTCCACTGGTTTTTTTTTCACTCTGGACTGAAACGGGCCCTCCCCTGCCCCCCGCCCTGTTATTTTAGTCCTCTGATCCCACCAGACTGTTCATATTCTGTCTGTTTGTGAAACATTTCCTGATGTTCCAGTCCCCTTTTCCTGGAACTCTCATTTCTCTTAGTTTGTGCTATACATTGCTTTTTTCCTCTTCGATCACCTTATCTCCTCAACTGGATTGTAACTTCCCTAAAAGCAGGGATGACTTACAGTTAATACTCCCCACAGGACGCAGTACCTGTGATAGGAACTCAAAAGTAATTGTCAACTAAATTGGAAGGTTACTTGCCTTCAAACTTGAGCTTCTCTTAAACCTTATCTAAAGGTTGAGAGTTCACATGTGGCATGGCCTTGGCCCCTCTTATGTGGACACACCTCAGGCCACCTTTGGGCTGTACCAGCAGCTGGAAAAGGCTGTGAAGAACTTTGTCCCTGAGTGCTGGTGCTTCCTGTGATCCCTGAGGGTCGTTGGATGTAGTTCCCAAGCCCCGAAGATGGGGCTGTCTAGATTATGGTGGAGGGAACCCTGATGGGAACCCTGTACTGACTTTCTGCCCGCAGACTACACCATTCTGGACTGCATTTATAGTGAGGTGAACCAGACCTACTACGTTCTGGACGTGATGTGCTGGCGGGGACACCCGTTTTATGATTGTCAGGTAAGGACTGATGCTCTCCTCGTGTCTTCTCCTGCTTTCTCCTCTCTTCCCAGGAAAGTGGCTCAGCACGTGGGTTTAGTCCGTGACCAGCTTCTTGGTGTTTACAGGATGTGGTATATCAAGAACATCACCTAATGTTCCTTGCATCTTTGAGTGTGTTTAAATTAGCTTCATTTCTAAAAAGAGGTAGGAGGAACCAAGCGAAGCATAGCCATTCTCGAGGGGAGGAAAGAGAAACACAGTGGAGGGATAGGCTGGGACTTCGTGGAAGCTGTAGCCCTCCCCTCTCTCCAGAGTGTGGGAGGCTTGCTGGCAGGGAAGACTGCGGGTAAGGGGATGCTGCCTAGTGCAGGCGGCACCAGGAAGAAAAGGTGGAATGTTAAGCACCATCAGATAGACTTCTGCCAGCTCTACTCCTTACCAGCCACATCCTGACCCTGAATGTTAGGGCCTCCTTAGTATGACTATAAGGGCATGAACCCCTGAGGGGCCAGCTCTGGAAGCAGATTTTCCAAGTGAGGAAATGCCCTGCCCCCAATATTCTCCCCACAAGTGTCACCTTCCCACAACATTTTTCTCAGATTGGTGATATTTACAAGTGACAAGCAGTCATCAAGAGAGAGGCCAGGTCACCCCACAGGGTCCATCTCTGCTCCTGTGCTCCCCCATCCTTGTCCCGGTTTCATCTGTTGTTTAGTCACCAAGTCATGTCCAACTCTTTGCCACCCCATGGACTGTAGCCCACCAGGCTCCTTTGGAATTTTCCAGGCAAGTACACTGGAGTGGGTTGCCATTTCCTACTCAAAAGGGGACCTTCCCAACTCAGGGATCGTACCCACATCTCCTGCATTGGCAGATGGCTTCTTTACCACTGAGCCACCTGGCAAGCTTTGTCCAGTTTTATAGTAGTGGGTTTTTAATGCTCCCTCTCAGTTATTAATAGTTTATCATTGTAGTTCTCAATGTGTGGCCTCAGAAAGTTGTTCAAAATGCAAATTCTTCAACCTGTTGAATCAGAAACTATGGGGATGGGGCTTATGTTTTAACAAGCCTCCAAGTGATCCTCACAGAGGCCCAAGTATGCGAATCACAGGTTATCACCATAGACTGCTTCTTTCCATAGCCATTACCCCAACCTAGGTTTCCAAATTGTGCCAGATGGTGGTAGTTCAGAATTTTAACATGCATCTAATTCAAAAAATAATATTCAAGACCTGCATCGCTAAGCACTTTGTGAGCATGATCTCACTGAATCCCTTACAACGACTCTAAGAGATAAGTATGTACTATTGTTTTTACTCCTGATCATTTAGACATGAAAGCTGAGAGCCGCAGATGTTAAGCACCTTGCCCAAATGCAGAGCCAAGCCCCAAACTCAGAATTCACAAATTCAATCCAGAACCTATTTTTCTTTAATTCTGTTGAAGGATGTTTCATAACATACATTCATAACCTACAAATTTGGTAACTAAAGCCACCTATATTTTGATAATATAAAAAAAAAAGACTGTGGGGGGTTTTTTGTGTGTGTGTTTTTTTTTTTTTTTGGTTTTAGAAATTTGAAAAGAAAAAGAAAAGTCCCTAAATATCATCAGAAGGGTGTGTATCAGAAATAGTAGTTTATGGTAGGCTGCAGTCCGTGGGGTCGCTAAGGGTCGGACACGACTGAGCGACTTCACTTTCACTTTTCACACATTGGAGAAGGAAATGGCAACCCACTCCAGTGTTCTTGCCTGGAGAATCCCAGGGACGGGGGAGCCTGGTGGGCTTCTGTCTATGGGGTCACACAGAGTCGGACACGACTGAAGTGACTTAGCAGCAGCAGTAGCAGAGAAGTTAAAACTACAAAGTAGTTTCTAATCCGAGGCCTGGCGTGCTGTGATTCATGGGGTCGCAGAGAGTCGGACACAACTGAGCGACTGAACTGAACTGAACTGAAAGTAAGACAAAAGTGAACACAGTGTGCTTTGGAGTTGTAGAGTCCTGGTCCTGTGGTAATGCTGTGTGCGCCTGGATGAGTGACATAATCTTTCTGAGCCCTCACCTGTAAAAGGGAGATAGTAAGAATACAATTTGGAGAGGATGGTTGATGATTAATACGATTATGCGCGTAAGGTCCTTAGCATGGAGCCTGAGACATAGTAGGCCTTCAGTGATAAATGTTGGCATTGTTACTATTAATAATCCCATTGGATTTAAGGAAAATACATCCGAAGATTTTATGACATCTTCCTGACCTTGTAGCAGTGTTCTAGCAGAATTGAGGGTAATGAGAGGAGGGCTCAGGTTTTCATCAGTCAGGTGACAGGTTTTTTCACAGTTTTACTGACGTGTAACTGATGTACAGCACTGTGTCAGTTCACAGTGTGCAGCACGGTGACTTGACTTACGTATATGGCACAGTAGGGTAACACCCAGCATCTCACATAGATACCAAAAAAGAAAAAAAATAGTGTTTTTTTCCCTGCCATGAGAACTCTTAGGATCAGCAACTCGCAACAGCCATCGTGTATTCCGGACGGCAAAGTCAACCATAGTCATTGTGTTGTACTTTCAATGTCTAGTACTTTTTTATCTTATAACTGGACATTTGTGCCTTTTGACCATCAAGCAGATTTTTAGGATGGGGTGTTTTTGCTCATAAAACAATATTTTGTTCATGAAACAGGGAGCCTTATTTCATCTTTCCCTGTCTCTTTGGCAGACTGATTTCCGATTCTACTGGATGCATTCAAAGTTACCAGAAGAAGAAGGACTGGGAGAGAAAACCAAGCTCAATCCAGTAAGGCCTGGTGTTAGGACTGCAGAGTTCTCTCTGGGGATCAGTTTGGATTGCTCTGTTGTCTGAATTCAATCATTATGGATAAAATTATTTTTTCTTTTTGAGGCAGCATGGCATAGTGGGAAAAGTATGGACTTAATAGTTATCCAGATTCCAGTTTTGGCTTTTAACAATTATTTGGTTAAGTTAATGTCTTCACTTGGCTTTAATTTCTTCATCTGTTTAATAGGGTTAGTAACACCTACCTTACAGAGCTGATCTGTGAACCAAATGATGTAAATGTGCAAGTCTTTCTAGCATAATACTTAGGGTGAGCACTCAATAAATAGCGGTTGATAGAAAATGCTAATAACTTCTTTTATTAATAATGCTATTTAGAATGCTAGTACGGTGGTTCTCAAACTGTAGCTTGCATCCATAGCCACTGGAGACTTGTTGAAATTCAAGCTCCTGGGCTTCACCCCCAGAGTTTCTGATTCAGTATGTCTGGAGTAAAGCCTGAGAGTTTGCATTTCTAACAAGTTCCCCAGTGAAACTGATACTGCTGCTCCATGGACCCCACTTTGAGAACCCCTGCTTTTGTATCTGAGCTAAGAGTAACCTCATCTAGTGAGTTCCCTCTTTTTATAGATGAGGATGCAGGCTCAGAGAGAGGGTGCTGCCTTCCCCAAGGTCCCACGGTCCAGGATGATAGCCCAAGTGTCTTTGCTATTCGCTCAGTGATTAAACACAGGACGGCTATTTTCATTGCATTTTATTTGTTAAGCTTTATAGACTGGCATTTGCTTGGGTTGCTTACAGCATTTTTAAAGGCAACTAGATAACCGGTTACAGGCCAGTAAATGGAGCCAGTACTTCCAGTGATATTATCAGTAAGGTCCAACAAGAACATGGGTACTGCTTCCTCTGAGATGCTGTTCTGTGTGCTCTACATGTACTGTCTCACTGAGTCTGCATGACAACCCTATGCAGTAGATGCTTTTATTATCCCTTTTTATAGACAGGAAAATGGAGGCATATGGAGATTAAATGATTGACAGAGGTGCACTTCAGACCCAAGCAATCTGACTGAGAGGTTGTCATAATCCTCATCACTTTTTTATGCTCTTTTAGTATAAAATTTTTTGCCATTGTGGCATTTCACCAGCCCTTCGTTTGGGGCAGCTGTCATAGGGTTGGGAGAATAACAGAATCCCTACACCTAGTACAGGGTAGGGGTTCACAGTCTTGACCGTATGTTAAAATCAACTGGAGAGCTTAAAAAACAAAAATGCCTGGGTCCCACCCCAGAGCAGTTCAGTCAGAATTTCAGGGTGAGGCCTGGGCATCAGTAGTTTCCCAGATGGTTCTGTAAAAAACAAGGTTGAGAATTCTATGCCTAGTAATTCTACCTAGGATAGGTAGAGGGGGGCCGGTTAGGGTGAGATTGAAATTTTTCTTCTTTGATATATTGTTAGCTCTTCAACTGCTGAAACCAGTATTGTTTGTAACATATACTAATTATTTGTTCTAATTTATGTTTCAGTTTAAATTTGTGGGACTGGAGAATTTCCCTTGTACCCCTGAGAGCCTGTTTAAGGTGCTGTCTATGGACTTCCCTTTTGAGGTAACAAAACCATTGTCTCTATTGCTCTGATGTGATTGTGGGACACAGGGAAACTCGGCTACATGGAGTCTTAAGAGTGCCTGTGACTGCTGTGTCAAAGCATCAGAAAAAGGGCTGAAAGGTGACTCTCGGGAAAGGATGTGCTCATGACCCTTCAGAGTCAGATAAGTCAGAAGGCCAGAGCCGGAAGGGCCCTGCAAGGAAAGCTCATCTCACTCCCTCATGTTACAGACGGAGAAACTGAGGCCCAGAGAGAGTGAGGGTTCCGTTCCCGGGTCTTCGTGCCTGCTGTGTGCTGCAGGCATGAGAAGTAGCCCCATGTTTGACTGCCACGGCTGATTACGATGTAAAGGCGCTTCTGTGGCCGACAGACTGCAGGGCTTTGAACTCCTAATGCTTCCTTCCTCCGACCAGCAGATGGTCCCCAGGGGTGGCAGTGCCTGCTGAGCAGTGGCAGGGCAGCAGAGTGACTAACTTGTCCCAGGTTGCCTAGGACTTCCTGGGTTTTAGTGCTTAAAGTCTCAGGTCCCCAGGGTCTGCTCAGCCCTGGGCAGCCTTTTGTCTTCCTCAGAATGTGCCAGTACCCTCTACACAGACTTGCTTTGCCCATCGTACCCTTTAAAATTCTGCCTAGTCACCCACAAGTATTTGCTTGAACTGAATATAATTTTGCTAAAAGGATCACAGCTTCCCGAATAAGGAAATAGCAAAGGCTGAGCTGCCTTCATTTCTGGGAGTCAATTAAGAAGGTGGTAAGAACACCATCTTTATTTATAACCCTTATGCCCCAGTGACAATAAATGCTTTTTAGAGATGAGTCACTGAATCACAGAAAAGAAAATATGGGACTGTGGGAGGTCTTCCCGTTGAGAAAAACTGAGTTTCCCAGAACGTAGCTCTCAAACAATTTAGGGGGAGGTTCAGGCAGCCAGAAATGCTGGCTGCTTGACTGGCTGCTTCCCTTACACTCAGCAGTCTGGCATCTTGGAGGGGCTTGTCCAGTTTCCCTGCTTTGTTCCCTGTGTGGAGCACATGCCCCACTCCTGGGACCTCCAGGTGGTAGCAAGTACATGGAATCAGAGGAGAGAAGACCTGGGATCAAGGTGGATTTCTACTTCATCCTAATGTGTTTGGGGGAGGCCTCAGAACTCCCGGAGCCAGAGCAGCCCCAGCTCTCAGACACTTTCATGGTGGGTAGGAGAGTAAAGTGGGGCTTCTCTGGTGGCTCAGATGGTAAAGAATCTGCCTGCCATACAGGAGACAGATTCCATCCCTGGGTCTGGAAGATCCCTTGGAGAATGGAATGGCTACCCACTCCAGTATTCTTGCCTGGAACATTCCATGGACAGACGAGCCTGGTGGGCTATAGTCCATAGGGTTGCAAAGAGTCAGACACAACTGAGTAACACGTGCTTCAAGAGGGTGAAATAGTGGGTAGGAAAGCACCCTGTAAACGGGAAAGTACTTTATGTGTTTTTGTATACGAAAATTTTGTTTTCTAGACCATTTCTTCATTTATAGAAATGCATGTGTGAGAAAAGAGGACTCTCTTTCATCCGCAGTGACCCAGGAAAAAAGAACTGGACCATAGGAACTGCCGCAGTGTGCATAGCTCTCCTGGAGACGTGGGCCCCAGAATCCCTTCTCATCCCAGGTTTCCTCTCTTGTAGGTGGATGGCCTTCTCTTCTACCACAGGCAGACCCACTACAGCCCTGGAAGCACTCCTCTGGTGGGCTGGCTGCGCCCCTACATGGTGTCAGATGTTCTTGGCGTAGCTGTGCCAGCCTGCCCACTGACCACCAAGCCAGAATATGCTGGCTACCAGCTCCAGCAGATTATTGAGCACAAGAAGAGCCAGAAGGAGGGCATAATGGGGAAGCTCACACCCAGGGCCTCTGAGAATGGACACTATGAGTTGGAGCACCTATCTACTCCCAAGCTGAGGAGCCCTCCCCAGAGCCCCAACCACCCGGAGAGCCTCATGGAGAACTAGGCAGGGCAGCCTCCTCTGGGAGTCACAGGATGGTGGTTGGCTCAGAGGAAGGCTGGGGAGGTGGACAGTGACAAGAACAAAGTGACTTCATTTTAGGGCAGACCTTCCGAAGCCATTCCAGCTGGAAAGAGCTTGTCTCCTATCTGAAATGCTGGCTTTAACAATAGGGGAAGGTTCCCACATTGGGTGGTCTTCGGATTTGAGCAGCACCTCCTGTGAAAATGTATCACAGATCCACAGTGTAAATATATGTCATTCTTAAGAAGTTATTTGTGGTTCTTAAACTTTAAGCTGTCAGGAATCTCCCCCACCTCCACTCCTTCAGGCTACCTAAACCGTGACTGTTCAAGTGTTGGCCCATTTCACTCTGTTTAGCATTTAAGCATTCTGCTGAGTTTCTAGTTGCTGCTGTTGGTAACGTCATTTTCTAAAAGGTCTTACCAGGAACTGCAGTTCTTGGTATTTGAATATGTTCCCTCTTCTGAGAAGACAAGTGTGATTTTCTCTGGTTTCGACATAGCCAGAGATAAAATGCAAATAGAGTTCATTCACTGCTTCCACCAACATTTGAACATCTTCCAGAAAATAAGCCTTGTGCTAGGTCTGGAGTTGTAGAGTGGGCTATGGTGTGGAACAGGATTTCATCCCTGCTCTTGAGCTCAGGATCCAGTGAGGAAATAAACTCACCAGCATCTAGATGGTGGGATGATGGCTTTAGTGCAGAAAGGGGGCGGGGGAGACTGGGAGGAGCAGAGGGAGGTTTCAGAGCTGGGCTGAGTCTCAGAGGAGGGACAGAAATGTGCTCTGTGGACAAGGAGCGGGGAGTTTCTCACAGAAGCAGGAGTCTGTGCAGTTGCTCCCCTCCAGAGCTGAGCAGGACTTGCTCTGGGGCCTGAAGTTGGTTCAGCATGGGGTAAAGGGGCTGGGAGGCTGTGGGAAAGGAGGCTGGAAAGAGATGGGCCTGACTGTAAGTGGCCTGTGTGTGTAAGGTGTGTTATACAGAGGTTTTGGATTTTATATCATGGATGAAAGGGAGCTGATGAAGCACTTTGAGCAGGCAGGATCCACTCAGGTTTCTGGACGGGAGCTCTGTGGCAGCTGCAGGGGTGGAAGGTGGCCTCTAACACCAACCAGTTAGTTTCTGCTCTGTGTTCAGGAAATGTGTCCCATTTCCCATGGCCTCAATCTGCTTCCCATACTGCTTTCCACTTTTCTAGGACTTCTCTTAGTAGACAAAAGGTCTTCACTATTCCACTCCAGTGTACTAGTATCCTGCGGAGAAAATTTCAGAGGGATCCAGGTCAGATCTTGTCTGACATGCAGTTGTTTCTTTGTGTTGATCAATTCTGGGAACGGATCTGGGCAGAAGCTGTGGTTAAGCAGAGCCTAATTACACAAATTCAGCACCCCAATGGAACTAGCCTCAGTGTTGGGCTCTTAGAGGGCTGCGTGGGCTGACACTATAAAATTGGAGAAGGAAGAAACCCCCTTCCCTACCCAGTAATGACCCAGCTGGCCGCAGATTTAAGCATGCCTACATCAGTAAGCTGTTTCCTGAATTTAGGTCAATTCTGTAATAGGAACATCGTGTTCCTCTTGCCAAAAAGCATGTCGTAGGCTGCTTAGAGGTTTAGTCTCTGTTTAATGATCTTCTGAATGCTCTAGTTTGTGCTCTCAGCAGCCAACAGTAGCATTTCAGGAGCTGTGCTTGCTAATATCAGTAGAGACTTGACCAGGCTCTGCCCAAAAATAATCGGGTCTGGAAGGACTACTTCCCTCAAAGAATGCTCTCTGGGGACAGATGCATGAATCAAAGAACATAGCCAAACATCACCATGTACAACTTGATACTGTTAAATGGTACCTTGAAGGATGTTTCTCAGGGGTATGCCCTCATGTTTTTAAATGAGCCAGTATGATTTATCAGTCACTGAATAGATTGTGTCTCCTGGTCATATTTCTCTGTGAGCTATGAGATCACCTCCTGCCACCCATTTAAAAGACGGTTGTGTGGTCGGTTTCTGTGATTGGATACTAGTTATTTTAATGTTAACTCCAAACTTAGATTGTAGAGGAAATGGAGAAGAGAGAGGTGGGACTTAAGGACGTGGTGACTCGCTAGCTGTGAAATGAAAGAAATGGACAGGAGGAGGAGGAAATGGCAACGCACTCCAGTATTCTTGCCTGGGAAATCCCATGGACAGAGGAGCCTGGCGGGCTACAGTCCATGGGGTCGCAAAAGAGTCGGACGTGACCGAGCGACTGAACAACAAAATGTGAATGAGTATAAAAAGTGTGAAGTGTTGATTTGGGAGGTTTCCAGTTTTGGCAAGTAGGCAAATTTACAAATACCAAATCTGTGAAAAAGGAGGACTGAGTAATTGTCTTGCCATAAATTATGCATAAAGACATTAAGGAAAAAAAAAAAGAAATGGACAGGAATCATCCGAATGATTCTTAAGTTCCTAACTTGGGTTAAATGCTATTAAGGACAAGCATCTCAGGAAGAACATGACTGGGAGGGACTCCGGGGTGGAAGGATAATGAGCTCAGTTTGGAACAAGCCGAGTTTGAAATGACTGCGAGACTGACTCGTCAGTTCAGTTCAGTCGCTCAGTCGTGTCCAACTCTCCGCGACCCCATGAATCACAGCACGCCAGGCCTCCCTGTCCATCACCAACTCCCTGAGTTCACTCAAACTCATGTCCACAGAGTCGGTGATGCCATCCAGCCATCTAATTCTCGGTCATCCCCTTCTCCTCCTGCCCCCAACCCTTCCCAGCATCAGAGTCTTTTCCAGTGAGTCAACTTGTCACATGAGGTGGTCAAAGTATTGCAGTTTCAGCTTTAGCATCAGTCCTTGCAATGAACACCCAGGATCGATCTCCCTTAGAATGGACTGGTTGGATCTCCTTGCAGTACAAGGGACTCTTAAGAGTCTTCTCCAACACCACAGTTCAAAAGCATCAATTCTTCGGCAATCAGCTTTCTTCACAGTCCAACTCTCACATCCATACATGACCACGGGAAAAACCATAGCCTTGACTAGACGGACCTTTGTTGGCAAAGTAATGTCTCTGCTTTTTAATATATTATCAAGGTTGGTCATAACTTTCCTTCCAAGGAGTAAGCGTCTTTTAATTTCATGGCTGCAATCACCATCTGCAGTGATTTTGGAGCCCAAAAAAATAGTCTGACACTGTTTCCACTGTTACCCCATCTATTTCCCATGAAGTGATGGGACCAGATGCCATGATCTTTGTTTTCTGAATGTTGAGCTTCACGCCAACCTTTTCACTCTCCTCTTTTACTTTCATCAAGAGGTTTTTGAGTTCCTCTTCACTTTCTGCCATAAGGGTAGTGTCATCTGCATATCTGAGATTATTGATATTTCTCCCAGCCATCTTGATTCCAGCTTGTACTTCTTCCAGCCCAGCGTTCCTCATGATGTACTCTGCATATAAGTTAAATAAGCAAGGTGACAATATACAGGCTTGACGCACTCCCTTTCCTATTTGGAACCAGTCTGTTGTTCCATGTCCAGTTCTGACTGTTGCTTCCTGACCTGCATACAGGTTTCTCAAGAGGCAGGTCAGGTGGTCTGGTATTCCCATCTCTCAGAATGTTCCACAGTTTATTGTGATCCACACAGTCAAAGGCTTTGGCATAGTCAATGAAGCAGAAATAGATGTTTTTCTGGAACTCTCTTGCTTTCTCCATGATCCAGCGGATGTTGGCAATTTGATCTCTGGTGCCTCTGCCTTTTCTAAAACCTGCTTGAACATCTGGGAGTTCACGGTTCACATATTGCTGAAGTCTGGCTTGGAGAATTTTGAGCATGACTTTACTAGCGTGTGAGATGAGTGCAATTGTGAGGTAGTTTGAGCATTCTTTGGCATTCCCTTTCTTTGGGATTGGAATGAAGACTGACCTTTTCCAGTCCTGTGGCCACTGCTGAGTTTTCAGTAGTCACTGCTGACTCGTCAGTAGTCAGGCCTTAATTCAAGTCTTCATCATTTCTCTCCTGCAGCACTGCCAGCGTCTCACCTGGTTTCCCTGCCACCAGTCTTCCCCGCCACCTCCCCCTCAGTTTGAATCTGTCTCTGTCGCAACAACTGGCAGAGTGACCCTTTCTAAAAATGCAAATCTGATCATGTTACTTCAAGGACTTCCCGTGGCCTACAAGGTACATGTAAAGCTCCTTGGCCTGCTGCGCAAGTTTGTTCATGACCTGGCCTTAGTATATCTGTCTCGTCTCGTGGACTACCTTGCCACTTTTACTGCCTCCTTTCTAGCCATGCTGCTTTATGGTTTAGTACAAACACACACGTGTTTCATACTTCTCCCTCCCGACCCCCAAACCAGCCCTCCTCTCCTCGCTCTGACTTCACCCGCGTGATGAACATACCCACCCATCTGTGTTTTTTTGGCTACTCCGGGTCTTAGTTGTAGCACACGGGATCTTTTCAGTTGTGGCATGCAAACTTTCAGTTGCAGCATGTGGGGTCTAGTTCCCTGACCGGGGATCAAACCCAGGCCTCTTGTGTTGGGAACATGAAGTCAGCCACTGGACCACCAGGGAAGTCCCTACCTATCCACATGTTGAATAAACAGATACCTGTTTGGAACATTACCTCTGCAGGTGGAATTAGCCATTCTCATCTTTGTGCCCTCCCCATTCCACTACATATCTATTTCCCAAAGTTAGGATGGTCTCCAAGACTGTCCTTTGATTTGATAATTCACCAGAAGGACTCAGCATACTCACTAGCGAAAGCTGTTTTACTCCCAGTTACAGTTTTATCACAGTGAAATGAAAGATTTAAGTCAACCAAGGGAAGAAATGCGTGGAGTCCAGGAAACTAAACCTGGATCTTGCCCACTGGTCTCCCAGTAGCATCATGGACAGCTTTACATTTCCTAGTAATTGTGTGACAAAACTCATGGAATATTGCCAACCAGAGAATCTCACCTGTACCTTGGTGTCCAAAGTTTGTTGTTGAACTTGGTCATACAGACCTGGTTGGCCGACCTCATTCTCCAACCACTCCTGAGGTCTGGCTGATTACATGTCACATTGCTGGATTATCTGGTGAGGCAAAAGATACCCATGCAAACAAAGACATTGTTAGTCAAGACATTCCAAGGGCTTAGAGGTTACTTCCCAGGAGCCAAGGGCAAAGGCTAGCCTCTCTTCGGGCAAGGTTGAATTATTTATGACAGACTTCCTCTATTAGATGGTAAGCACTTTGAGGTCAGGGAACTTGGTTTTATTCATCTTTCGGTTCCTGGTGCCTGGCACTATGACTAGTACTTGCACCAATAAATGTTTGC
This sequence comes from Moschus berezovskii, assembly GCF_049115385.1. Classification (NCBI taxonomy): domain Eukaryota; kingdom Metazoa; phylum Chordata; class Mammalia; order Artiodactyla; family Moschidae; genus Moschus; species Moschus berezovskii. Next base: position 36,861,062 of record NC_142480.1, on the reverse strand, counting down.
TGAGTGAATGAAATGATGAGCTGGAATGAAAATGCAGTCTGGAGGGGAACCCCTCCCCTCTCTCCTGCCCAGGGGAGTGACCCTGAAGAGAAGACTGAGAGGAGGTGTGTAGGCTGCTAACAGGTGGTTGGATATGCTGCAGACTTCTAAGAATAAGAACTATATTTAATTCATGAATGTGATTAAAAGGAGAGCCATAAAAGGGGACATCCTGGGCAGTCCAGTGTTTAAGCCCTTCTACTGCAGAGGGTGCAAGTTCCTTGATCCCTGGTGGGGGGAACTAAGATCCTGCACTTGCCACCTGGTATGGCCAAAAAAAAGGACAGCCACAAAAACTTCACACTGCATACCTTGGAGGAGGGAAAAAATGACCTTCCCAGCTACAGACTTCCTTTCTAACAGAGAAATCAATAAAAAGCTCAGCTGGTAAAGAATCCATCTGCAATGCAGGAGACCCCAATTCGATTCCTGGGTCAGGAAGATCCACTGGAGAAGGGAGAGGCTACCCACTCCAGTATTCTTTGGTGTCCCTTGTGGCTCAGCTGGTAAAGAATCCACCTGAAATGTGGGAGACCTGGATTCGATCCTTGGGTTGGGAAGATCCCCTAGAGGAGGGAAGTGAAGTGAAATGAAGTGAAGTCGCTCAGTCGTGTCCAACTCTTTGCGACCCCATGGAATGTAGCCTACCAGGCTTCTCTGTCCATGGGATTCTCCAGGCAAGAATACTGGAGTGGGTTACCATTTCCTTCTCCAGGGGATCTTCCCGACCCAGGGATCGAACCCGGGTCTCCCGCATTGGAGGCAGATGCTTTTAACGGCTCCATTATTCAGTTCCACGGACTGTATAGTCCATGGGGTTGCAAAGAGTTGGACACAACTGAGTGACTTTCACTTTCACTTATATATTTAATTTATTTGAGGCTGCGCTGAGTCTTCATTGTTGCACTTGGGCTTTCTCTAGTTGTGATTGGGGGTTACTCTTCATTGTGATCACAGGCTTCTCTTGTTGCAGAACGTGGGCTCAGTAGTTGCAGCTCCCAGGCTCTAGAGCACAGGTCAGTATTTGTGGCGCATAGGCTCTGTGGCATGTGGGGTCTTCCTGGACCAGGGATCAAATGTCCCCTGCATTGGCAGGTGGATTCTTAACCACTGGACCACCAGGGAAGCCCAAATGTGTCTTTTTGAATTATGATTTTCTCTGGGTATATGCCCAGTAGTGGGATTGCTGGGTCACATGATAGTAGTTCTAGTTTTAGTTTCTGAAGGAACCTCTGTAGTGGCTGTACCAGTTTTTAATTCCCACCAACGGTACAGGAGGGTTCCCTTTTCTGTATATTTTTTCCAGCATTTATTGTTTGTTGATTTTTTGATGATGGCCATTCTGATGGGTTTGAGGTAACACCTTATGTACTTTTTAGCCATTGTATGTCTTCTTTGGAGAAATGTCTATGTAGATCTTCCACCCATTTTTTTTAATTGGGTTGTTCATTTTTTTGATATTGAGCTGCAAGAGCTGTTTGTATATTTTAGAGATTGATCCCTTGTCAGTTGCTTCGTTTGCAAATATTTTTTCCTGTTCTGAAGGTTGTCTCTTTGTGTTGTTGATGGTTTCCTTTGCTGTGTAAAAGTTTTTAAATTTAATTAGGTCCCATTTGTTTATTTTTATTACTCAAGGAGGTGGATCAAAAAAGAAAATGTTCTGCCTATGTTTTCCTCTAAAATTTTTATAGTATCTGGCCTTACATTTAGGACTTTAATCCATTTTGAGTTTATTGAAATGGTTGAATGGCATCAGTGACTCGATGCACATAAGTTTGAGCAAGCTCCGGGAGTTGGTGAAGAACAGGGAAGCCTGGCATGCTGCAGTCCATGGGGTCACGAAGAGTCGGACATGACCAAGTGACTGAACTGAACTGAGTTTATTTTTGTGCATGGTGTTAAGGAGTGTTCTAATTCATTCGTTTGCATGGAGTTGTCTAGTTTTCCCAGCACCACTGATTGATGAGACTGTATTTTCTCCACTGTACATTCTTGCTGAGGCTGTTCTTAATTCACCTTCATTACTGCCAGCTTCCCAGCACTCCCAGGCCCCTCTACACCTCACCTCTGCCTTGTTATTAGATAGCAGACACTCTCGGGGAAGACAGAGCAGGAGATAAGTCACAATCAATCAGGGCCCAAGATCAAATCTCTCACTACTTGGAGGGGGAAACAGAATTTAAAAATTAATCTGGTTCTTCTTTTGATGTAAAGATTGAGTATAATAACAAAAGCCTAAGACAAAGTAGAACTCAAAAATCAGCTCATCTTACCGAAGCAACCAGTCATACGCTGGCTAAAAGCTCAAAGCTTATCAATCTTTCCTGCCCTGCATATCTGAAGGCATAAAACAAAAGATCATGCTTGCTTAAAAATATATGTTGGACTTCCCTAGTGGCCCACTGGTTAAGAATCCACCTGCCAATGCAGGGGACATGGGTTTGATCCCTGGTCCAGGGAGATCCCGCATGCCCTGGAACAACTAAGTCCGTGCGCCACAACTACTGACTGTGCTCTGGAGCCTGGGAGCCGCAACTACGGAGCCCAACTGCTGAAAGTACTGAAGCTCGGAAACCTTAGAGCCCACGCTCCGCCTCAAAAGAAGCCACCGCAATGAGAAGCTTGTGTGCTACAGTGCAGAGTAGCCCCTCTTCTGCAACTAGGAAAAGCCTGCCTGCAGCAACAAAGACCCAGTGCAACAATAGATTAATCTTTAAAAAAAGACACAGGCACCCCAATGCACATTGCAGCACTATTTCCAATAGCCAGGACATGGGAACAACATAAATGTCTATCACAGAGGAATGAATAAAGATGCGGTACATATATATAATGGAATATTACTCAGCCATAAAAGGGAATAAAATTTAGGTCATTTATAGAGACTGTCAGACACAGTGAAGCAAGTTAGAAAGAGAAAAACAAATACCATATATTAATACATGTGGAATCTGAAAAAAAATGGTATAGATGGTCTTATTTACAAAGCAGAAATAGAGACACAGACATAGAGAACAAACATGGATAGCAAAGGAGAAAGGGTGGGTAGGATGAGTTGGGAGATTTGGACTGACTGACATATATATATACTATTGGTACTATGTATAAACAGAACAGAACATAAACTAGATAACGAGAACCTGCTGTATAGCATAGGGAACTCAGTGCTTTGTGGTGACCTAAATGAGAAGGGAATCCCAAAAAGAGGGGATATATGTATGTGTCTGGCTAATTCACTTTGCTGTAGAGCAGAAACTAACACAATATTGTAAAGCAACTATACTACTATACTCCAATAAAATTAAAAAAAAAAAAGATTAAACAAGGGAAAAAAAGGCAAACCTAAAGACTTAAAAGTAGAGCTACCGTATGCTCCTGAAATCCTACTCCGAGACATATATATATAGAAAACCATAATTCAAAAACATACATGTACCCCAGGGTTCACTGCAGTGCTATTTACAATAGCCAGGACATGGAAACAACCTAAATGTCCACTGACAGAATAATGGATAAAGATGTGGCACATATATACAACGGAATATTATTCAGCCTGAAAAAAATGAAATAATAATACCGTTTGCAGCAACGTGGATGTACCTAGAGATTGCCAGGCTGAGTGAAGTAAGTCAGACAGAAAAAGACAAATATCATGATATTACTTATAGGTGGAATCTAAAAAAAAAAAGAGTACAAACGAACTTATCTACAAAACACAAATAGAGTTACAGATGTAGAAAATAAATGTATGGTTACCAGGGGGTGAGGGTAGAGGGAAGGTACATTGAGAGATTGGGACTGACATATATACACTACTATATATAAAATAGATAATTAATCAGGACCTACTGCTGCAGGGGACTCCAACCCCCAGGCCACGGACCAATTGGTACTAGTCTGTGGCCTGTTAAGAGCCAGGTTCCACAACAGGAGGTGAGCAGTGGGTAAAACTGAAACCATCTCCCTCACCCCTAGTCCATGGAAAAACTGTCTTCCACAAAACCGGTTCCTTTCCACAAAAAGGTTGTGGACTCCTGACTGACTGTATAGCATAGAAAACTCTATACAATACTCTGTAATGGCCTATATTGGAAAAGAATCTAAAAAGAATGGATATATGTATATGTATAACTGATTCACTTTGCTTTACACCTGAAACTAACACAACATTATAAATCAACTATAGTCCAATAGTAATAAAATAATGGCCTCAGGCAGCAAATATCTGAGGGAAGGGACAGAGTCCCCGAAAGTAGGATGTGTGCATTTGTTTCTCACATCCATTTCACGAGATGGTGAGTATTTTGAAAAGTTGATTTTTTTAAATCTGCTTTGATGAGGCAGAAAAATGATCCCAGAGGCAGCCTTGGAAACTGGGAGGTAGGCCTCACTTTTGGACCCAGCCCAGGAGTATACGTCCCATCTTCAGGGACAATGTGGAACCGGATGAGGCAAATTTTGAAACCTAGAGAGCTCTTCTGGCTGGGACTTTGCACAGACCATTAACATTTTTAGCAAACTTCCTCCATTCCTCCCTCCCAGTGGGCTGGCAGTCTTTCAAGTCTTCTGTCTCTCCCTCTGTTTTTGCCCTTCAGGTTTTCTCTGCAGTCAGTCTGGGAAATAAAAGATGGAACTCAAATCTGTCAGTTCTGCTTCTCATTAGGAACTTTAACAAAAGTTTTTAAAAGGTAGGAAGTTGAAACTGGTTCAAATAAAGTTCTATCTATGGACCTTATCCATTCTTCTCTGGCCTCCTCACTAACACAGGTAAGTCAAAGAGAGTGAGAGTAAAGTAACTAATTGGTACCTTGCGCCTGTATTGAATATTTTCCCACGAGCAATTAAGTATCCAAGGTAACCAAACCTATTTGGTACTCCGGCAGGAAACGGACCTTGTTTAGGGCTTCCCTGGTGGCTCAGTGGTAAAGAACTCACCTGCAAAGCAGAAGATCAGTAAACACAGGTTCAATCCCTGGGTTGGGAAGATCCCCTGGAAGAAGGCATGGCAACCCATTCCAGTATTCTTGCCTGAAGAATCCCATGGACAGAGGAGCCTGATGGGCTTCAGTCCATAGGTTCACAAAGAGTCTGACTCAATTGAAGCAACTGAGCATGAACGCATGGACCTTGTTTGCGAAAAAGGATGGGTCCATTCTTTTAGCAAACTTTGAGTACCAGCTTCTTTGAACTATATATTATGCCAGGTTCTGAAGGGAGAGCAATGAATAATACATTAAGGAACCCTCAAGAAACTCATGGTGCCCTCAAGGATCTCATGGTGCCTTCAAGGAACTCATGGTCTAGTGGGAGAGACAGACAAATAAGCAAATAATTACAATTCAGACTGTTGGGTAAACTCTAGACAATGGGTATCAGGTATAGATGTAACATAGACTGCTGCTGCTGCTACTAAGTCGCTTCAGTCGTGTCTGACTCTGTGCAACCCCACAGACGGCAGCCCACCAGGCTCCCCCGTCCCTGGGCTTCTCCAGGCAAGAACACTGGAGTGGGTTGCCATTTCCTTCTCCAATGCGTGAAAGTGAAGTCGCTCAGTCTAGTGACCCCATGGACTGCAGCCTACCAGGCTCCTCTGTCCATGGGATTTTCCAGGCAAGAGTACTGGAGTGGGTTGCCATTGCCTTCTCCGGTAACATAGACTAGTAACCGATAAATCTGTGATCTGGGAGTGGTAGATAGGGCTGTCGGATAAGAAAACTGTGTGATGAAGACAGATCATATTTTAGCTTAGAGAAAAAGAAAAGAATAGAAAAAAAACAGAGAACTGCAGTAGGTAAATACCAGGCCCTAAATTATTTGGTAATGGGGGAACTGTTTCCTATACAAGATTTTTCACCTTCCTTACATAGCTTACTTCGGCCATCCTAGTGATTATAGATTTGGCCTATGAATAAACAAGAACAAATTTTTACCCTAGACATTGGTTAGTAGTATGACCTTATTATTTTTTTATGTTTTTTATGTGGACCATTTTTTAAATCTTTATTGAATTTGTTACGATATTGCTTCTATGTTTTGGCTTTTTGGTCACAAGGCATGTGGAATCTTAGCTCCCTGACCAGGGATTGAACCCACACTGCCTGTATTGGAAGGCAAAATCTTAACCACTGGACAGCCAGGGTAGTCCCTGGCCTTACTTATTCTATATCTGTCTTTTAGACATGTCTTTCATAGGCAGTAGATATTTTGGAGCAATATATAAGAGAACCTTTAGATTTTAGAGGTAAAGGTATTATGGGGGAAACTTTACAAAATTCTAATCACAGCTTTGGAAATACCTCTATTCCTAGACTCAAATATTTAAAAAGGCAGGAGAAAATGGTAAGACAGAGGTCTCAGAGTTAAGGTGGCTGTCTTATTGATTCAGTCATTCAACACATATTCATGAAGGACCTGCCTACTAACTAGGCTCTAGGCACTGAGGGTACCAGGGCCAGCACGACAGATGTGGCTCCTGCCTTCCTGGCTAAGCAGGCAGACACGAGGCCAGTGAACATGGAAACTCGTGCATAATTACTGACTGTGGTCAGCTCTCTGATAAAGAATAAGAAGGTGCTAGGAGAGAGTAACAGGGAGAAGTTCAAAGAAGATCTTGCTGAGGAAGTGACTTTTGAGTTGAGACCTTAAGGATGAGTCAGATTTGTCTGGTGAAGGAGGTGGGAGGAAGGGGAGGGTAAGCTTTCTAGAGACAGACTTGAAATCTGTGCTTTCAAAGCAAAAAACAAATGTACAACCCCTACCACTCCTCTTCCTAAGGTTCCCTCTTTGTAATTTATTTTCCACTTTCAGATTTCAGTTCATGTTAATTTAATAAAACTGTAGTTGTTTTTCCTGTCGCCTATACTCCTTCAATCCTCTAGCCTTCCTTTTGAGGCCCTGCAGCCAAACATTGAAAAATCCAAGCCTTTGTCAATACATATGGATCTACTTTATACATACACACACACACATACATATATATATATATATTTTTTTTTTTGTAAGATCAAAACTTCAGCTACCTCATACTGTGATGGTGAGATTAGATGAATGAAAAGAACAGTGTCTGGCACTTGGTAAGGATACAACAAATATAAACTATTAGTTCAGTGTATGTGTGTATCATGATTTATTTACTGAGTATCTTATTGATGGGCCATTATATTGTTTCCAATCTTTTGAAACACAAATCGTTTTGCAGTTTCTAAGATTTGATTGAACAGGAAGACAGTATTGCACCTGATTTTGTTAGTCCAAGCCTGCAGTTCAAGTCAAGATTTGTACTCTGATTCTCCAAAGATTTCCCACTTAGAGCAAATCCAGCCAGCTGCCTTGCACTTGGTTCTGTTCCTTACATCTCTGCTCAGAAACTTCCAAACATTATCCTGTTTGGACTGTGATAGGCAACAGTTCCAGAAAACTGTTCCCTTACACACCCACACGCCCACACACACAGCTGTGCTTCTGAGAACTCTGCTGAGCTCTCTCCTAGCTCACTCAGTTCCACCTCCCCATTTTTAAATTTCTGTCACCAGATACCTGCATGAGGAGTCACAATGCTAGGATTCAAGTTTGAGTTCAGTACTAATTAATTAGCTGTGTTGCACCAACCCCTGGTATCCTGAGGGTCACTGGCAAAAACAAGTGTAAATCTTCATCCTCTTCTATGTCCACTTGGCGATTTGTACTACCCAGGTTTGCCATTTCCTACCCCAGTTTAGCCCTAGAGCCATTTGCCTGCTTCAGGATAACAAATATATTTAAGTTACTGTTTAAAAAAATTTTTTGGAAAAGGTTATACATCCATGTGCAAAATTTAAACACACACACAATGTTGTTAGAAGTCAAAATAGAGGTAACCCGAGTAGTGACCAGGAGGGGACAAAGAGGACTTTGACAAGTTGGGAATTTCTTGATCCGTGTGCTGGTTACATGGGTGTGTTCAGTTTACAAAAATCATGCTGTACACATATTTTCACCTTTATGTATGTATATTATACATCACTAAAAAGTTCTTAAAAAAAACACTTAAAATGTATAATTGACCATATAGGGGAAAGTCTCCCTCTTCCCTTCTGTTCCCAGGAATCCCAGTTCCTCTCCTGGGATTCCACCACTGCTCTTTTTCTTGTGTATCCCCTCAAACCTTTTCGGCATATAAATAAATTTACAAATACATATTCATTTCTTTCTTTATGCAAGTGACAGCATGTTATACACACTATTTGGGTCTTGCTTTTTTCTCACTTAATAACATAGCTTATGATGTTCCATTCCTTACATGTGGAAGAGACCACTGTCTTGTTCATGGTTGTAACTAGGGCAGACTCAGTGCCTGGCATATAAAATACTTGCTAAATTGTCCTCCAGAGGAGCATCCGGTTACAATACTGAAACTAACTTCTTTATGGGGTAGTGAACTCAACCTGGAGTCATCCTTACTGGTGCAAAGGATAAAGTAACCCATCTGAGACAGAAACAAACCCAACCACCAGGGGTTTCTTCTCTAATCAAAGGCAGCCTGAAGTTTCTATTGCAATGATGTAGAAATGAGGTGAAGTCAGTGGTTACTTTTAACTTATTTTTTAAAAGTGTTTGTTTATTTAGGCTGCGCTATGTCTTCTTTGCAGCAGGCGGTCTTTCTCTAGCTGCCTCCAGCGGGGGCTACTCTCTAGTTGTGGCCTGAGGGTTTCACCTTGTGGTGGCTTCTCATGGCAGAGCTCAGGCTCTAGGGCGGGTGGGCTTCAGTAGTTGCTGTCTATGGGCTCAGTTGCCTTGCAGCATGTGGGGTCTTAGTTCCCTGACCAAGTCTGGAGTCCAGTGTCTCCTTTATTGGACCACTGGACCACCGGGGAAGTCCCACCAGAGGTTACTTTTTAAGACCCAGAAGGAGCATCAGAACTCAGGGCATCTTCCTCTGTTGTCTGAGGACCCCTCCTGTTGGCCTCTGTGACCTCTCCAGCCGTCTGCCCTTGGCACTAGCTGTGGCACTACTTGTTAGTTGCATCCCTTTCAGAGTATTTTTGGTCTGGAATGATGCAAAAACATACTAGACCCAGTCCTGACTTCCCAGTGCCCTCTCTATTCCCAAACTGACTCCCAAGACCTTCCCCAAGCTCTTTGCTGCTCTCGCCTTCATGAAAATCAAAGGCTTGCATACACTGCGTGATTCCTGAAAGGGGTTCGAAATTGAATGGTGTTTCTGTGGAAGCACTAAAATTAACCACGCGGGTGATGGATTACCGGATACCGGTGGCAAGGAGTGAGAGCGAGCTAGGGCCGCGAGCAGCTAGCTAATAGGGTCTGTTTCTTCTACCTGCGGACTCTGGACTTCGTAAGCAACCTTCCCAGGGGTCTTCCAGTCAGCAAGTGACGTGGAAGTGGATGCCGACTGTGGATTCCTCACAAGGAAGTGATGGCAGCAAGTAACCCCAGTCCAGGTGCTTATGGCAGCTAGTTTTCAAACACTTGTATTTCCCTTCCTCCTCCACGGAGCTTAACCTCTCGAAACTCACACCCTTTTTCTTCCTTTTTCTCGCTCCGCGCGCTGCAGAAGTCGCGAAGCCCCTCCCCCGCCCCGTTCCTCCGGGTCCCGCTCCCCGCGCCGCCCCCGCCCCGACTTCGCGCGCCCCTCCTCGCGCTCCGCCGCCCCCGCCGCTGGGCTCCTCTCTGTCTCCCCCTCCCGGTCGGCGTCGGCGCTCCGCCGGGCCCTCCGCGCCGCCAGTTTGTGAATGAGACGCTCAGTTTCTCAATGGAGCCGCGGGGGGCTCGGGCGGGCGCAGTGCGGCCGCAGCGCTGGCCGTGAGCCGGGAGGGGGGCGCCTTTCCCTCGCTCCCTCCCTCCCTCTCTCCCTCCCGCCGCCGCGGCTTTTGAGGAACGGGGCTGAGAGGCCGCGGCGCAGGTCGCAGGGCCCCACATCCCCGAGGACGCCTCCGTCGCGTTCTGCTGGAGCCGGAGCGCCGCCGCAGAAGCTGGACGCCGAGGAGGCCGGTGGCCTTCGGGATATTCCGCCCAACTCCCCGCGGTCCTTTGCTCTGGGTTTAGAAACTTCTTGATTTCCCATTTCCTTTTTTAAATCCCGATTGGCTCCTCGCCTGCACTATTTTTTTTTTTTTTTTCTGGGAGAGGTGGGGGAGTGTGAGGAAAGGAACGAAGAAAATAAAAAAGGATTTCCGCCCAGAAGAGAGCGACACTTCTGAGAGCTTTTTTCTTAAGGAAACAGAAGCGGCGTTTGCGGCCGCCGCGGGCGCGGGGCCCCGCCGGCCCAGCCATGCGCGAGCCGGCCCCGGGCTGCTGAGGCGCGGGCACGCGGAAGCGGAGGCCCACCGCACCGGGCTCCCCGCGCTCCCGGGCGACTTCTGTCCGCCGGGCGGCGGCAGCGGCGGTGGGATGGAGCCCGCGACCGCGCCCCAGCCCGACATGGCGCCGGAGCTGACCCCGGAGGAGGAGCAGGTAAGCCGGGCTGCGGCCGCGGCGGTGGGTGTGTCCGGACCCCCGAGGCCTAGCCGGGCTGCGCTCTTCGCGGCCGCGGGTCCTCGATGGCCTCCAACCCCCTCCCCCCGCGGCCGCGCCCCAGGCCGTCATCCCCCAAGCCAGGGGCGCCGCTGCTGCTGCTCCCGGCCTCTTCAGTCTGCTGCTTGCGGGCCGCGTATTGCCCCCTCCCCGTATTCCGATGATGATTGCAGTTTCTCCAGTTGGGGGGCCTCCCTTTACCCTTACCGACATCCCCCGACGTTTGTAAGAACCCTTACGTTGCCTCTGGCCCTTCCACCCCTAAACGTGTTTTGCTTCATTCCGTGAGGGTTTGTAGTTTTCTAAGGTCAGAGAAAGCCACTTTGGGGGCCGGATTCCTTCGGGGACTGTCTCCCCTCCCCAGGACAGTGAGAAGTCCATACATAGATGCTCTAGATTTTCAGACGAGCCCTTCGGGCTTCTTAGAGGGCTGTGGCCTACTTGGACATAATTCTGGAAGATCCAGGCCTTCTCAGGCTCCCAAAGTCCCTGGCCTTGACCGTCCTGTTTAGCTTTCGCTGGCTGGGCTCATCCCTTCACCCCCACTTACCTACCCCCATCTCATCTCACTGTCTCCATCTTTCTGAAGTCTACATTGAGCCCCATTGTCCCTTAAAGCTTAAGTTCCCAGAAGGAAACGGTTTGCGGTGTCATTTGAGGGCCTCGGATAAGGAAAGAGCCCGGGGTCCTTTTAACTTTCCCTCGCCCACATTACTGTTGGGGAGACATGGATCATTCCTCTGAGGACGGTAGGAAAATCTGCTAGCTGAGATTGGAACCCTAAAGTCTTTTTTTTTGCTCTTTCTTCCTTAGCACTGCCCACATCCATGGTCAGATATAACCATGCTCTGATTCTATGTTTAAAAACAAAATAAATAAACAGAAAAAAAAACTAAAAAAAGATGAACCATGCTGGTAACCATTTCATGCTTGCCAGGCCTTGTTTCCAAGGACCACATTTGGTTGTACAGTCTCTAGTGTGGAGACAGTCTGGTTTTACAAACTAATACTGGTTAATAGGCTTGTTTAAGACCAGGTTTTTAAAATGCCCTTGACTTTTCTCCTCATTTGTGGAGATGACTTTTTTCATATTTGGCTTCAGACCACAGTCTTTGACGCCTAGAGATAAAATCAGCATGAGGAAAAAAAAAATTTCTGCTGCTCTGTACAAGCAGTGGTAACATCCTGGTAACTGTAGTGTAATGCAAGCAGGTGGCCAAGGAGACCACCCTGCCAAAATTAGGGAAATACTACTTCAGTACTAAGATGCGATGTGTTTGGTTGACTTTAAACAGGCAAAACTCTTTCACTTCTTTTCTTTTGGTTAGTCAGATTTGAAGTTTTTATATTTCTGAGACTTGAGGGCATCAGTATTCCACTATGAAAATGCCATTTGGTTGCAAATTAAAAAATTTAAACTGAGAGAAGTAAATATTAAAGTGTACATAGTATTGATAAAGTATTCACTTTATTCTGTATATATATAGTGTATATACATATATACAACTGTGTTTAAACTAGAAATAATATTGAATGAATGTGATGGAATTAAAAAGGACTAGATGGAAATAGTAAAATGTACATATATTAGGATCAACAAGTTCTGTGGGTTTTTTAACCATAGCTTTTCCTACAAAACACCAAGTTTTCTACAGGCACTTCAAAATGTTGAGACATAAACCTAAAAGCATAATTCCAATTGTGGTAATGCCTGATAAAATATCATATTTTAATTTAATATCACATAAGAGTACTCTTAACTGGTAAGGTGACTTTAAAATATTGAAATTAAACAGCAGCAGATGCATTTTAGGCTTATCAAAGTAGTTATCATGGGAAATAACACTTCATTCCATAATGCCCCATTGCTCAAACCAGTTTTAGAACTCATTTGGAGTTGATTTCAGACTTAGTGTCAGAATCTTTGAAATATGTTTAGTGTTGGGAAAATCTTGTACAGTTGAGCATCCATCTGATTTTGGGAAATAGAAAAAAAATTTTTTGGAATCCTATTTCATAGGTAAAGGAGGATATCAAACTGTTTAACATAGTTTCAGGCTCTTTATGAGGTGAGTAAACTGTCTTAAAGATGTTTCTGGAACAGATCCCTCTCAAATAGTACCTCTTTTTATGTGAAAGTGAAATCGCTCAGTCGTGTCCGACTCTTTGCAACCCCGTGGACTGTAGCCCCTAGGTTCCTTCGTCCATGGGATTCTCCAGGCAAGAATACTGGAGTGGGTTGCCATTTCCTTCTCCAACCTCTTTCTATACAGTCATGCAAATCATAAACCCAAAAGTTTTCTTGGATACTCTGCTCTTTCAGCCCCTGTATGTTGTACATCATCAGGTTTTCCTGAATATCTCTTGAATTCTTTGACTTCTTCCACCCTCACCACCACCATTATTGTCACCCTAGTTCAAGCTGCTGTCATATCCTGACAGAAATTTGGTTTCCTACTTGATCCATCTGCATTCCTTAGCTCTTTTTCCAAGAAACAAAGGCAAATCGCAAATCTGATTGCATCTTCCCTTCTCTGTGTGTGTTAGTCTCTCAGCTGTGTCTGACTCTTTGCAATTCCCCATGAACTGTAGCCCACTAAGCTCCTCTCTCCAGGCAAGAATACTGGAGTGGTAGCCTTTCCTTTCTCTAGAGGATCTTCCTGACACAGGGATTGAACCTGGGTCTCCTCCATTGCAGGCAGATTCTTTATCATCTGAGCCACCAGGGAAGCTCAAAATTTAAGCATTTATAAAAACCCTCAGTGGCTTTTCATAGCTCTTGGGATTGTTACAGCTCGTGAATGATTTGTTACAGTTCTTGAATGTGGTCTGCAATGCCTCAGCCCTTGTATGGTTTAGAGCCCTAGCTTATTCTCACAGTTCATCTTTGCTCCAGGAACACTGGCCTTTTGGTCCTGCATTCTTGCCTGTTTCCTCCTGCTCCAAGGTCTTTGCACGAGTTGCTTTCCTCTGTCTGGAAATACCCTCCACTGTTAGTTCCCTCCTCATCCTTCAACTCATGGGAAGACCTTCTGTGTTCTCAGTTAGGTTAGATCTGTTATTGGCTTTCATAGTACCATATACTGTCCTCTACATCACTGTCACAGTTTACACTATTTGTATGATTGTATAGGAGAAGGAAATGGCAACCCACTCCAGTGTTCTTGCCTGGAGAATCCCAGGGATGGCGGAGCCTGTTGGGCTGCTGTCTATGGGGTCGCACAGAGTCAGATATGACTGAAGCGACTTAGCAGCAGCAGTAGTAGCAGCATGGGGCTTCCCAGGTGGCGCTAGTGGTAAAGAACCGTTCTGGCTAATGCAAGAGGTAAGAGACGCTGGTTTGATCCCTGGGTTGGGAAGAGCCCTTGGAGGAGGGCATGGCAACCCACTCCAGTATTCTTTTCTGGAGAATCCCCATGGCCAGAGGAGCCTGGCTACAGTCCATAGGGTTGCAAAGAGTCAGACACAACTGAAGCGACCTAGCACACACATGATTGTATGATGGGAAGCTCCATGAGGCTTGAACTGTGTCTAGTTTTGCTCACCATCACATGAACATTGCTGAGCATGACTGGCACTTAATGAACTGTTAGGAAGTATAGTACTGGTGGAATGAAGAGTAGTTCTATTTGTGATATGTATACAGACAGCATCATCTTTCCAAGTGGCTTATAAAAATAAGGGCATTGTTCATTTTTATATATGTTTTGAAGGCCATCATTATTACTTAATAGTCTCATTTCCTATCTAGTCATGTTTTGAACTGATAGTATACCCAGTCCTTTGTAACCTTGATGTTTCTTTCCTTTATGTTTTCAGTTCTCAATATTATAAAGCCTACAATTGAGTTACAAGAAAAAGTATGCTTTGCCTTTAAGAAGTTCACATGCATAACAACAGGGTAATAACAGTAGCTGTTTCCTGTGCTTCTCCTTTGAGTCAGGCTCTGTGCTGGGCATTTCATGTACAGTTAATCCTCATAAGATTGGAATTATTATCTCATTTTGCAAATGAGAAAACTCAGACTGAGAGAAGGAAATTGCCCAAATGCACATAGATGGCAAGTAATGGGGGCTTCCCTAGTGATTCAGTGGTAAAAGATCCACCTGCAATGCAGGAGACTGGGATTGATCCCTCTCCGGGTTGGGAAGATCCCATGGAGAAGGAAGTGGCAACCAACTCCAGTGTTCTTGCCTGGGAAATCCCGTGGACAGAGGAACTTGATGGACTGCAGTCCGTCGTGTCTCAAAAGAGTTGGACATGACTCAGAGACTAAACAATGATAGCAGCAAGCAAGTGATGGAGCCTTGATTTCCACTCAGCTCTAGGTTATTCTGCCTCTACTGCAGATGTTCCCTCTGTTATACTCACTACATTACATCTTGTGAAGCAGTTAACCAGCTTAATAAGATGCCTACATGGATATGTAATAGCTAATTTTGGGTTTTGGTATTGATACATATATGCACATATATACACATATTGATATGTGTTTGAAGTTTTTTTTTTAAATGAAAAGAGTTTTATTTATTTGGCTGTACCAGGTCTTAGTTGCAGCAAAAGGGATCTTTGATCTTCACTGTAGCATGCAGGATCTTTAGTTGTAGCATGTGGGATCTAGTTCCCTGACCAGGGATAGAACCTGAGCTCCTTGCATTAGGAGCTCAGAGTCTTAGCCACTGGACCACCAGAGAAATCCTTGATGATGCTTCTTAAAATACAGTATTAAAAATTCAGGGATTTTCTTGGTGGTCCCGTGGCTGGGATTACATGCTCCCAGTGCTGGGGGCGCAAGTCCATCCCCGGTCAGGGAACTAGATCCCGCATGCTGCAACTAAAGTTTGATTTGGTGTGCTGCAAATAAGACTCTACACAGCCAAATATATTAAAAAAAAAAACAGAAAAATTTGGAAAACCTTATTCAGACCTGTTTATTTCCAGCAGAAGCATATTGTACAGCCTGTGCAAGAAATTATGATGAAATTACTCTTGGAAAAAATTTGTTCCTTAAGATAGAGTTGGCAACTTTCCATTTTGAGGTGTAGTTACAATAAAAATTTACTTTTTAAAATGTTTTATTTTTCTTTTGTATATGAGAAATAGCTATTCTTAGAGCCAAATATGAAGGATATTATTTCTCCAAACTGTAAAAGCCAAGGTGTTGTGTGTCAGAAATATATTCTTTTTTTGATATGTTTATATGTGAATATAAAAGCCTTTCTTAATAGACTGGCAAAATTGTAAATTTTGAAGGGTAGTTTCTGCATTTCAGTACTAACCTTCATTCTTATTATTGTAATTGTCTGAGTTTTACTTTTCCAAAGCACGTGCTCTCACGTTTGTAACTTGACCTGAAGTTGGTAATTTTATCAGATATGCTGAATTATAATTAACTTAACCACCAGGGTTAGTTAAGGGTGTCTTACTTATCTGTTCTGTGTCCACATAACCTACGGAAAGTGGGATATCTTGGATTGCATCAATTTAGGATAAGTTATGAGGAAAACTTCCTCTTTGCAATAAACCTTAAAGACGTTTAACAAGGATTATAAACCTATTTGATGGACTATCTAAGGAATTACAGGTCTTTTGGTTTTTCACAGATTTCCCAGTAATGACCAACAGATTGATTGTTTTCTAAAATAGTTACATTTTTATTCATATTTTCATTTTCAGTTCAGTCAGTTCAGTCGCTCAGTCGTGTCCGACTCTTTGCAACTCCATGAATCACAGCACGCCAGGCCTCCCTGTCCATCACCAAATCCCAGAGTTCACTCAAACTCATGTCCATCAAGTCGGTGATGCCATCCAGCCATCTCATTCTCTGTCGTCCCCTTCTCCTCCCACCCCCAATCCTTCCCAGCATCAAACTCTTTTCCAGTGAGTCAACTCGTCGCATGAGGTGGCCAAAGTATTGCAGTTTCAGCTTTAGCATCAGTCCTTCCAATGAACACCCAGGAGTGATCTCCTTTAGAATGGACTGGTTGGATCTCCTTGCAGTCCAAGGGACTCTCAAGAGTATTCTCCAGCACCACAGTTCAAACGCATCAATTCTTCGGCGATCAGCTTTCTTCACAGTCCAACTCTCACATCCATACATGACCACGGGAAAAACCATAGCCTTGACTAGATGGACCTTTGTTGGCAAAGTAATGTCTCTGCTTTTTAATATACTATCTAGGTTGGTCATAACTTTCCTTCCAAGGAGTAAGCGTCTTTTAATTTCATGGCTGCGATCAGCATCCGCAGTGATTTTGGAGCCCAAAAAAATAAAGTCTGACACTGTTTCCACTGTTTTTCCATCTATTTCCCATGAAGTGATGGGACCAGATGCCATGATCTTTGTTTTCTGAATGTTGAGCTTCAAGCCAACCTTTTCACTCTCCTCTTTCACTTTCATCTAGAGGCTTTTTAGTTCCTCTTCACTTTCTGCCATAAGGGTGGTGTCATCTGCATATCTGAGGTTATTGATATTTCTCCCAGCAATCTTGATTCCAGCTCATGCTTCTTCCAGCCCAGCGTTCCTCATGATATACTCTGCATATAAGTTAAATAAGCAGGGTGACAATATACAACCTTGACGTACTCCTTTTCCTATTTGGAACCAGTCTGTTGTTCCATGTATAGTTCTGACTGTTGCTTCCTGACCTGCATACAGGTTTCTCAAGAGGCAGGTCAGGTGGTCTGGTATTCCCATTTCTTTCAGAATTTTCCACAGTTTATTGTGATCCACACAGTTGATCAGATCACATGGACCACAGCCGAATGTGGTCCACTGGAGAAGGGAATGGCAAACCACTTCAGTATACTTGCCTTGAGAACCCCATGAACAGTATCAAAAGGAAAAATAATAGGATACTGAATGAGGATTTCCCCAGGTTGGTAGGTGCCCAGTATGCTACTGGAGATCAGTGGAGAAATAACTCCAGAAGGAATAAAGGGATGGAGCCAAAGCAAAACCATTACCCAGTTGTGGATGTGACTGGTGATAGAAGCAAGGTCCGATGCTGTAAAGAGCAGTATTGCATAGGAACCTGGAATGTTAGGTCCATGAATCAAGGCAAATTGGAAGTGGTCAAACAGGAGATGGTAAGAGTGAACGTAGACATTCTAGGAATCAGTGAACTAAAATGGACTGGAATGGGTGAATTTAACTCAGATGACCATTATACCTACTACTGTGGGCAGGAATCCCTTAGAAGAAGTGTAGTAGCCATCATGGTCAACAAAAGAGTCTGAAATGCAGTACTTGGATGCAGTCTTAAAAATGACAGAATGATTTCTGTTCATTTCCAAGGCAAACCATTCAATATAACAGTAATCCAAGCCTATGCCCCAACCAGTAAAGCCGAAGAAGCCGAGTTGAACAGTTCTTTGAAGACCTACAAGACCTTTTAGAACTAACACCCAAAAAAGATGTCCTTTTCATTATAGGGGACTGGAATGCAAAAGGAGGAAGTCAAGAAACACCTGGAGTGACAGGCAAATTTGGCCTTGGAGCATGGAATGAAGCAGGGCAAAGGCTAATAGAGTTTTGCCAAGAGAACGCACTGGTCATAGCAAACACCCTCTTCCAACAACACAAGAGAAGGCTCTACACATGGACATCACCAGATGGTCAACACCGAAATCAGACTGATTATATTCTTTGCAGCCAAAGATGGAGAAGCTGTATGCAGTTAGCAAAAACAAGATCAGGAGCTGACTGTGGGTCAGATCATGAACTCCTTACTGCCAAATTCAGACTTAAATTGAAGAAAGTAGGGAAAACCACTAGACTATTTTCATTTTAGTTGGTTCTAATAGCTTACAGAATCCTTCTGTCACATTATAAATAGTGTGTGTTTTTTTAAAGTGTTTGTAACAGATAATCTATTAATACTTTCAAAGCTTCCAAAGAAAATTTTTATTTTAGAGTTCATGTTGTTCAGAGCTTATTTGTAAGGATTAATAAGCTAATGCATATAGATAGTAATGCATTACACAGTAAGCACTCTGTTACATTAACCATTATATTCTCTGTCTTTGAATAGTGAAAGAGTTAAGAGCCAAGTTAGCTTAAACCAATCCTAAGGGGGGAAAATATTCATATTTCACACTGAGGGCCATCACTTAGTGTGGATTCTCTTGAACGCCAGAAAATAGTTATCTTGCAACTTCATAGTGTAATTTTCAAAAAGCTATTCTGATTCTGTGCCATGATTTGTGTTGTTATAACAGGATTTTCTTAAATTAAAAATTTAACTGCCTTGCCATGGACTTTAGAGGTTTTTGGCATTTTTCCCAAGGGCAGGGGTTTTGTCCTCGTTCTTGTGGCCAAGAACTTCCCTTTTCCCACAGCCTCACATGTCCTGTGCTAAATGTCATCTGTCCCCCTGGAAGTAACCATAAGTCAAGGACCAAATGATTCATAATGTTGAGTTCTTCCAGAAAGGGGAAGGAGAGGAGGGATAGATGAAGAATTCTCATTCCTTTCTTTATTGCCAGAAGCTAAAGATATTGTGATTAGCACTTAGGCAAGATCTCATTTGGATGTGAGAATTTTCTTCTTTTAAAACTTCTGAGTGTATCAAGGGTCTTGGGCTTTAGTTGTGAATGTTAAAGAGACCTGTAGGTTTTTCCCAAGGAACCTAACTTCTATTACTTAGTAATGAATTGAAAAATAAGACAAACACTCTAAAAAGGAACTGAACTGTTTTACAGTAAAAGTTAAAACTCATTGTAGGTCAATACAGCTGAATCTCATTTTATGACATATGTATCTTTATTGTTGTGGAAAAGACATAGTAATGTTGGGATTCTCCAACTTTGTTATCTAAATATTCATTTCAGTTCTGTCACTGTGTCTGATTCTTTGTGACCCCATGGACTGCAGCATACCAGGCTTCCCTGTCCATCACCAACTCTTGGAGCTTGTTCAAATTCATGTCCATAGAGTCAGTGATGCCATCCAACCATGTCATCCTTTGTTGTCCCCTTCTCCTCCTGCCTTCACTTTTTCCCAGCATCAGGGTCTTTTCCAATAAGCCCACATATTAAGACCTATTTTATAGCAGAATTGCTGATCCACTGTAGTGTCAATATTATACATCAGAGCCCCTAACTCTTAGTTATTTGTTCAGGTACTTGGATATTCAGTGCAATTTCAGCCATTTCACACCTGTTTTATCATTCTGCTTTGATGTCTTAGACAGTTAGGGCTACTTTCTTTTTCCAAATCAATCATTACTACATTCCCGGTGCTCCCCTGTATGCCTCCACACTGGAATAGTCACTGTTTTTTATTCCTCTTCCTCTAGAGTAGGGGCAGATATTCCTAGAATAGATAGTTTAGCTTGCACTGCTCAGTGCTGGAGGGCTTGTACTTACTGGAATGAGCGCTTTCATATATGATTTTGAAAAGGCCTCGTTAGAACCTAACTGAGATGGCTTGGGGCTGGAGGTTGGGTATTCTGAAGCTCGGGAGACCGAGAAGCTTCAGAGCCCTTGGGAAGAGTTGTTTATTAAGGATTGGTTATCTCTTAGGTCCAGACTATTAAACGATGAAACCAAAACAGTAGATTAGAGGTGGCTTTTTCTTTAGTTTCTGCTTCTGAGAAAAGCATTCCATTCTTTTCTCTGGGAAAGACAGTTTCTGTTATGTACTGGTTTCCTCTGAAATACCAGATCCATTCAAAACAAACATGCACGCTTCTTGTCTTTTTATCCAGCATGGGTGGCACAAATCTAACTAGCCTAGTAGAATTATTATGAGACCAGAATTTATTCTCAGAATTGATGAGCACATTCTAAAGAGAATCACCCATGAGTTTAATCCTGAAGTGTCTGGGGATATTAATTCATTAATTACTTTTTCATTGAACAAATGGCTAATCTTCCCTTTTGCATTTACTTTTTTATACCTCATTGTTACACGATAGACATCATTATTAAAATGCACCTATTTTAAAATAGGTTTTTTATATTCTCTACAATGATCATATGTTTCTTTTATCATTAAAATCAGTAACTTTCTGTAGAAAGTTTCTGCATGCTCTATACAGGTTTGGGATTATATTATTAATTGGTGAGATAACAATATTTAAGATTAATGCAAATCTGGCTTTTTTTCTAAACAATGTTTACAGGTGAAATCTGGGCCTTTGGAGAGTTGATGGCAATGAGGTAAACTTCAGGAATCCCTGGCTTCCTTTGTGGCTCCAGGCATTTTATCTAATACTTTATTAATTTTATTTAACTCCCTTACAGGCTTCCCTCGTGGCTCAGATAGTAAAGAATTTGCCTGTAATGCAGGAGACCTGGGTTTGATTTCTGCGTCGGGAAGATCCTCTGGAGAGAAGAATAGCTAACCAGTCTAGTATTCTTGCGTGGAGAATGGAATGGACAGAGGAGTTTGGTGGGCTACAGTCCATGGGATCGCCAAGAGTCGGACATGACTGAGCAGCTGTAACTTTAAACTCCCTTATAGTTACAAAATACTCAATAAATATCTGTGATAATAGTATTCTTACCCTTTGTGCTATAGGAAATCATGTTTTTCAAATAAGAATAGGAGGAAAAATTAAGAATCTTACTTTGTAGCAATGAAATAGAAGATTTCTAGGTGGCCTAAGACTTCTAACAATTGCTGTGCATGATTACTGTATCTTGAAGCTGGTAGTGAGGCTGCCTGTGCTCATTTTATGCTAGTAGCACTTAACGCACTGTCCATTGGTTCGTTGGTTTATGTCCTCTCAGTTAATAGATCTCTTGTTCAGATGCACTGATTATCATCTTTTTGTTTTTTCCAGATAAAACTTTAAAAGGTCATCTGATGATCTAAAAATGACATGTTTAGAGTACAAAGAATGATAGTTTATGTCATCTTTCATATCTTAGTTCAACAGCTTTTGTGAAAAAATTCCCATTCCATTTTTCATATCAGTGGTTCTCAACCAGGGTGATTTTATTTATTTCCAAACTTAAAACTTTTTGTTTTGTGTTCGGGTATAACCAATTATGGAGAAGGAAATGGCAACCCACTCCAGTATTCTTGCCTGGAAAATGCCATGGACAGAGAAACCTGGCGGGCTGCAGTCCATGGGGTCACAAAGAGTTGCACACGACTGAGGACACACACACACACTCACACACAGCCAGTTAACATCATTGTGGTAGTTTCAGGTGAACGGCAAAGGCACTCAGCAGTATATATACATGTATCCATTCTCCCCTAAACCCCCTCCCATGTTTTTAAATTTTTTTAAATTTATTTTTGGCTGAACTGGATCTTTGTTGCTGCAAGAGGGCTTTCTCTAATTGTGGCGAGAGGACTTCTCATTGCGCTGGCTTCTCTTGTTGCACGAGCACAAGCTCTAGGACTCTCAGGCTTCCAGAGTGGCTTGTGGGCTCCAGAGTGCAGGCTCAGTAGTTGTAGCTCATGGACTTAGTTACCCCGTGGCATGTATAATCTTCCCAGGCCAGGGATCAAACCCATGTCCTTTGCATTGACAAACAGATTCTTAATCACTGGACCACCAGGGAAGTTTGTCAATGACTAGAGATACATTTGATTGTCCCAACTGGGGATGCTACTGGGATCTAGTGGGTAGAGGCCAGTAATGCTGCCAATATAATGATGGGCGTAGAGCCTACCACAACCAAAGGTGAACTGGCCCAAAATGTCAGTAGTGCCAAGGTTGAGAAACCCTAGTTTACATCTGAAGAATTTTGTAGTTCTTAGAAACAGAGTTACAAGTTTCTACTTTTTAGATCAAGGCAGATCTTTGGTTAACACAGTAAATATTTATTCAAATTCTGTGTCCCTAAATACTGGTTTCTGCAATTGACTTCACATACTGAAAAACTCCAGTCTGAAACATAATTATTTTGCAGCATAACCATCACACAAGATAAAATGAGACATTTCCACAGCCTTTGCTCGGGTTTTCAGAGACAGGAGATTTTATGTGACTAGCAGAACACTACTTGAGTCCTGCCATGGGATGATAATGGGAATTGTGATTTTTGCTTTCCCTTCCAAATATTTCTGTGTTGCTACTAAGTGTCTATGTTCTTCCAGTGAGTAAGGTGATTATTATGTATCAACCTCTTTTCCTTTTCATGTTAATGTCTATGAGGAGGAAAGTTTTACAGATTATAAACAGAAATACAGTTTGTTCATTGCAGTCATTTATTGTCTGTTGCTGTGTGCCAGGTTCTTGTTCAGCATGGATTGAGGGCTCTTTGTCCTTGAGGAATTGCCCACCAGTTAATTGTGGGCAGTTATTTGAATTGTGGGGTATATACCAAGGAGGAGGACCTCTTATCTACAGCAAGGGCAGACACATAATCGTATACATCCTTAGTGTACATTGTGAGAGTTCAAAATATGTTTGCTGAGGAATGAGTGAAACTGTATATGTTGAAATTATTTATTCCTCGCACACCCATGAAGTGAGTATTATTTTGTTTAGGATGATTATCTTCCTGATATAGGGATTAAGGTCAGAAGCTTTCAGCAATCCACCAGGGAGGCAACCTGGGGCTCAAGCTTTGTGATTAAATGCAGTGCTGTCTCTAGTAAATGTCATCTGTGTTAATCACGTGTTTCTGTGTATGACACAGTACATACCTATATACACAGAGCATACATATATGCTCTTTCTTGGCATTTGTATGTTAAATATTCCTGGTTTCAACCATTTACAAATTTCTCTACAGACATGTGATTCCATTGTTCCTAGCTGCTTGTTGTACATTTATGAAATTATATACTTTAATGGGATTAGTGAACTTGAAGTTTCATATAAGTCTCTGGCTGTACCTCTCAGAATGTTGTAGGTCTGTTGTTTGCCTTTATAAAACTAGTGTTTAGTCTTGTCTATGTGGAGTTTAATCTTTCAGATACTATTACGCATCATGGGAAAGTATATATGGTGTATTTGCCTACCAGTAATTAGGATGAGACTACAGCTTTTTAAATTGTTTTGTCCACGATACCTTCAGTTTACCCATGTTTTTGTCTGTACTTAGGCTACTACTGGGGCTTCCCTGGTAGCTCAGCTGGTAAAGAATCCGCCTGCAATGCAGGAGACCTGGGTTCAATCCCTGGGTTGGGAAGAACCCCTGGAGGAGGGCATGGCAACTCACTCCAGTATTCTTGCCTGGAGAATCCCCATGGATTGAGGAGCCAGTTGGGCTACAGTTCATGGGTTGCAGAGTCGGCCATGACTGAGCGACTGAGCACAAGCACAAACTATTAGATTTCCCTTTCCAACTCTGGACAAGCGTTAAAGTTGAGGAAGAAATTTTTCCAAAAAAAGGGTTTTTCCCCTTGATTTTACTTTCTGTACTTATAAATTTTCTTATGTTTGTAAAGGAAGAAAAACAGTTACTAAGAGAGAGACCTAAAACCTTGAACATAAAGCATAAGCACAAGAAAACAGCTTTAGTTGGGAACGAGACAGTTTGTCTCATTGACTTTACCTCTTCTATGCCAGGAAACCCTGGAAGTGAAGAGAAGATGGTATTTCTGGCAAGGTTAGGGATATAGCTAGCAAGATTAAAATATACAGAAATTCCCAGCGTACTTTTTTAAAAAATCTTTTTAGATTAGGATTCTCAATGTTTTAGAGAAACCATATGATGTTTTTTCATACTGAATGCTGGTGCACCATTTTGTTTATAGGAAATAAACTGCATTGTTATGGAATTAAATTAATAGCAACATTAAAAAATATTGAAAACCATTCATTTTTTTTTCTTTAACCACCCAAAGCATCATTTTCTTTCATAGCTGATATCAGGCAAGGGAAGTGCTAGCTTTGGAGGTGATTTTTGTGAGAAAATTAGAAACAACTGGAAACTTGTGTTTTGAATAAAATTGCTAGGACCGCTTGAACATGGAAACTAGTCATAACCTCTAATTGTTGTCATGCTTTCCTAACAGTGTTAGAAGTATTGGTAAAAGCCCACATCAAACTTGTGATAATAGCAGTGGCTAAGCACTAACTCGGAGAAGGCAATGGCAAGCCACTCCAGTACTATTGCCTAGAAAATCCCATGGATGGAGGAGCCTGGTAGGCTGCAGTCCGTGGGGTCGCTAAGGGTCGGACACGACTGAGCGAGTTCACTTTCACTTTCCACTTTCACGCATTGGAGAAGGAAATGGCAACCCACTCCAGTGTTCTTGCCTGGAGAATCCCAGGGACGGGGGAGCCTGGTGGGCTTCCGTCTATGGGGTCACACAGAGTCGGACACGACTGAAGTGACTTAGCAGCAGCAAGCACTAACTAGGGTGGCTATAATTAAAAAAGAAAAAACACCAAAAAAGAGAGAGAGAGGAAGAAAGAAAGAAAATAAGTGTTGCATTGCTGGTGGGAATGTAACATGGTACAGCTACTGTTAAAAACAATTTGGCGGTTTCTCAAAAGGTTAAACATAGGACTACCCATGTGATGCAACAGTTTCATTTGTAGGTATGTATCCAAAAGATTAGAAGCAGGCACTCAAATGGATACATGTACGGCCATTCATAGCAACATTATTCCCAATATCAAAAGATAGAAGCAGCCTGACTATCCAATGATAAGAATAGCTAAACAGAATGTAGTATATACATATAATGGAGTATTATTCAGCTTTAAAAAGAAATGAAATTTTGATATACGCTATAATATGGATAGGTCTTAAAAACATTATGCTCACTGAAATAAGCCAGACACAGAAGTCAAATGTATGATTCCACGTGTATAAGGAACAAATTCATGGAGACAGTAGAATACCAGGGACTGGGAGGAGATGGAAAGGAATTATTGTTTGATGAGTATACATACAGGTTTTGTTGATGGTTATGGAGACGTTTTAGGACTAGATAGTGGTGATGTTTCACCCAACTTTGTGAAAGCGTTTAATGCCACTGAATGGTGTACTTACAAATGGTTAAAAAAAAATTTTTTTTTAAGTATTTTGTATATTATATCATAGTAAAAAAAAAAAAACAGTTAAGCACCATTTGAAGTGTTTGCTGCTGCTGCTGCTGCTAAGACACTTCAGTCGTATCCGACTCTGTGTGACCCCATAGACGGAAGCCCACCAGACTCCCCCATCCCTGGGATTCTCCAGGCAAGAACACTGGAGTGGGTTGCCATTTCCTTCTCCATTTGAAGTGTTTAATGGATCTTAATTCATTTAGTGAATAATGCAGCTGGTGAGTCAAAGGAAAGACAGTAGGTGTTACTTCCACTTCTCCTTGGCTCCTAATCTTAAGCTTAGACTTTCTTATATAAGTACCATTTATTGTTTCTGGGTGTATCTATGTTAATGATTTGCTAGAATGTGAATTGTCATCTGTTTAAACTCCTGAATATTTCACCTGTGAGATCCCAGTTCACTGCTACTCTGTAGGAGAATTAGGAGTTTTCTGTGAAGAACAAAGTTCTGAGTGTTATGGCATAAATGGACCCTGTATATATAGCATTCTCGTCTCCTCCCCCTGCCCCCGCCCCATTCCTAGTACAGTTCTGGGAATGACTTGAAATATTGTTGATCTAGAGCCCTGGTTCTCAACGTGTAGTCTCCGGATCAGCAACCTAGGCATGCCCTGGGAGCTTGTTAAAAATTGCAAATATTCAAGTCCTATCCCAGACCTACTAGGGCTGAGGTCTAACAGAATGCATTTTAACAAGTCTCCAAGTGCATGCTCAAGTTTGAGAACTAGTAATCCAGAAAATAACTAGGGTGCTGTTGTGCTGGTTGGAGAATCATTTAGAAGTGAGTTTAAACATTTAGGTTCACTTTGGGAAGGGACGATTTACAAATCCCTTACAAATTGCTCTGGAACTCTAGGTATTGTCTGAACTGGCTGAAACCTGCAGGAATCATCTCATTCTGTACTAGAACTGTGCTGTTCCAAAGACTAGCATTTACCATGATCTGGTGCAAAGAAAGAGCAGAGCCTTACTACTTGAGAAGTAGAAAGGGAACCAGGATATCTGCAAAACAAGGCATTGAGACACCTGATGTCCACTGCAGATGGCATTCCCTAGAGAGATGCTCGGCTTCCAAGGAAGTATTGAATGAAAGAAGACACAGGCTGTTCAGATTCAGCCAGGAAAAACCTGCCAGCTTTGACAGGGCCAGTCCATAGGGAAGCTTGTGTTACTCCAGTGTCAGTTGCCCTGAGAATCTGGACCTAGGAGTTACCGGATTTTCCTGTCTGGGTCCTGCACAGGAGCTGAGCTAGTTCTGTTTGGAGTTGAAAATGGGACATTGCAGTGAGGACGGCCAGATTGTAGGCAGCTTTTCCAGGCTTCATTCTTTGTAGGTCTCTTCGGTACAATAAACTGATCTGCTTGTACTGTTTTATGAACATGAATAAGCTTGTCCTTTAGTTAGTGAGAGGCCTCCTTGGATTTGGAAGTATTAATCCAGCAGTCTGAAATGTCTGGATGACTGACATTGCCTAGTTTGCAGTCTCCCAGCCAGATTCCGTTTGAGGGAGTAATGAAGCTCCAGGTTGTGGTCCCAGTTTCTTGAATGTGTCAGTCAAGATTCAGTAACCTAAGGCTTGGCCGTAGGAAGAAAACTGGGCCAGTTAAATTTGGTGTCGATAAGCAACAGCTGGTCTAATATGCAGGCCAGAGCCAGGTTAGCCACAGATCTGATGTGCTGAATCCTATAGTGTTGGATTAGAAATCATCAAGTCAGCCGTGTCAGATCCATTTGACATTGGCAAAACTGAGCTTAAGGGGTGTGGGAGAAGGGGATGGAGATGAAGATGGGGGGAGGAGGTATATGGGGGTGGTGTGCTAGTTATTAGGGAATGGAAGCAGTTGAGAGGTAGCTTCATTGTGTGAAGTGGGAGGGAATATAAAACCAAAAAAGAAGGAACTAGCTGTTACATTTTCAAAGCATCTCACCCCAACTACTGGACTGATTTTAATTTGCCAGTGACCATCTTAAAATTTAGCATCAGAACTGAAGACGGTATTACAAATGATATCTGATAGGCCCCCTTGTTTTGGGCACTGCGCTTTTGTAATGTGCTCCAAATTCAAAACAATTTTTGACAGTTTTAGTAAACTGTTGACTAGTAGATTCAAGTCAACTAAGATTCCTAAGTCTTTTCTTATGAGCTTCTGTTAAATTTCATCTGATGCTTCTAAAATTTATTTTCTTGCCTTTATCCTTAAATATCGGTTTGTTAGATTTAATGTTCACTACCATTTGTTGAGCTTTAAGAGTCTAAAACTTTACAAATATTATTTTTTCTTCCTCTTACACCAATTCTGTGGGAGTGTTACTCCCATTTTGTTTGTTTGATTTATTTTTATTTTTGGCTGTACTGGGTCTTCATTGCTTCATTTGCGAGGGCTTTCTCTAGTTGTAGCAAGCAGGGGCTTTTGTTGCGGAGCATGGGCTTTAGGCACCGGAGCTTCAGTAGTTGGGGCTGAGGGGCTGTAGAGCGTGGGCTCTGTAGTTGTGTGCATGGGCTTAGTTGCTCCAGGGCATGTGGAATCTTCCCAGGCCAGGGATCGAATCCCTGTCTGGCAGGCGGATTCTTATCTGCTGTACTACCACGGAAGTCCTCTTACTCCCTTTTTAAAGGTGTGGTGTCTTTAAGGCTCAAAGAAGTAACTTGCTTGCCTTCTAAACACTAAGTAGAACCTGGTATTCAAACCCTTGTCTGTCTGACCCCAAAACTTCATTTTTGAGTACCATTCTAGCCCATTGTTCTATCCTGTTTTGATCTTTTAGATCTGTCTTCTCTTTTACAATATATTTGTTGTCTAAGCTTAGCTCTCCTCTTGCATGGTCAGCCTGACCCAGTGCCCCTATCTAGGTCCTTTATAGCAGTGGGACCAGGCCAAGGAGGGATGTAGAGCAAATCAAGGGACAGAGTGTGAGCTTGACAGTCAGACTTGGTTTTGGAATCTTGGTTGTATCATCAGGAGTAGTGTGAGTTGGCAAAGTACTTAACTTGTCTGGGCCTTCATTTCCTCAAACATGAAACGTCTCAATACCTGCCATTGGAACAGTTGAATATAAACAACATGGATGCAGAGTGCTTGACTCATGGGCTAGCAAGCACACTGCAGGCTCTCAGTAAACATTAGTCCATCTGTCTCCCTTCTTTCGGAGAATTCTTTTAACATCTTTTTTTTTTTTGGTATCCTTTAAAATTCCTCACCTCAGGTCCCACTCATTTTTTAAGAAATTGGCTGTCTTTGGGTATAATTGTTTATTGTTTCTCCCAGGGTTTATCATAAGCCCCACTGTGGCTGCACACTTGGCCATAGAAGGAAGTAGTTAAGAACTGTACCATAAGTTCTGTGTGATTATGAGTAAGCAGCTTAATCCCTTTTTGCTTTAGTTTCATCATATGTAAAATGTAGGTAACACTAGTAAAGAATTGTTATGAGGATTAAATAAGTTAATATATATGAAATCCTTGAAACAATTTAATCATTTGCTACTGTGAATATCTGCAAATTACAGATAATAATGCCCACTTTGTAGGGTTATTAGTAAATTAAATAAGTAGTCAACTGCTTAACATTTAACATTTTTTAGATATTTATTTTTGGCTGCACTGGATCTTCGTTGCTGTGTGTGGGCTTTCTGCAGTTGTTGCAAGCGGAGGCTACTGTCTCTAGTCGCAGTGCTCAGACTTATTGTGGTGGCATCTCTTGTTGCAGAGTACAGATTCTAGGCATGTGAGTGTCAGTGTTTGTGGGCTCAGTAGTTGTGGTGCATGAGCTTATTATTTGCCCTTTGGCATGTGGAATCTTCCCAGATTGGAGATTGAACCCTGTCCCCTGCATTGGCAGGCATAGATTCTTAACCACCACGGGAGTCCTGCTTAACATTTTGATTGGCAAATATACAGAAATTAATAGAAGGAAATCTTTCTGTCCACAAAGATAGCATGAAATGCTCATCAAATGCCTTGCTAAAAGTAGATCTGTTTTGTACGTCAATGATTTTCAGACTTAATCACACAGAAGAATCACCTAGGATCTGTTAACATGAGGATTCTGATTAAATGTGGTGAGGCCTGTGGTCTGCATTTCTGACTTCCTTGGTGATTCCACTACTACTTGTCTACAAGATGTCACTTTTGAGTATCACTGCTAAATAGCACATTCATTACTTTTCAATCTAGTGTATTCTTTCTTTAAAGACTTGTTTTCAGTAAATCGCTTCTGGTGATCAGTATTCCCCTGCCTAAAAGCTCAAAGCCCACTTTATTTTTTTGACCTCACCACTCAGTTTGTGGGATCATAGTTTCCTGACCAGGGTTCAAACCTGGGCCCCAGCAGTGAAAGCACTGAGCCCTACCCAGTGGACTACCAGGGAATTCCTCAAAGCCAAGTTAAAAAAAAAAATGTTGGCCAGGGCTAGGTGTGTGTGTATCTGAAAGAAAGATCAGTTGTGCAGTTCGCCAAGAATTGATGTAAAATTGTCAGGGACTGGTAACTTTTTTGTAGCCCTCAGTAGATGCCCCATCTTGAAATTAGGGCTACGTTCGCTCATCCTCAGGCTTTGATGCTTTTCTCATCCTTTAAGTTCTATAGCAGATGTTCATCAGGCTCCCCTAGAATTCCCAGGACTGTCAGGTTTTGTAGGTCTGGAGGCTTGAACTGCTTTAGAATAATTAGGGGCTCTATTACTTTGAGCTTCATCTCTTGCTTTCCACAATGCTTGTTTTTCCTCTCTTCAGGTTCGAGGTTGTAGTTGTTGATAGATAAATGAAAGAAATAGGAGTTGATCAGGACAGTTGTCATAAAGCTCTTTTTGGTGTCTTTTTAGTTTTATGAATGGACCTTGGCTCATTCTGGGCACTGACTTTCTTGGCACTTTTCCTTTAGGTCAGAACCACCAATCTTTTTAATCTTTTTTCCCTGTGCCCTCTTCTTTGTCTATGTGTGTGTTGGTGGGAGTGCCTTTAACAGCTGTACTCATTGGAGGATGCTGTGGAACCATACTACTGTGTTTTTTATTTTAGCTTTTCTTATTTTAAATTTGAATTGGTATAATTCACAACTAATTGCACAATTGACTGTCACAGCCTCACTTTTGAGAATTTCTTTAAAAAATACCAGCAACTCTTTTCTCTCTAGAGTTTCAGGTTATAGATTTAATTTTGTGAAATCTATATCTTGAAAGCAAAGTGGAACTAAAGAGCCTCTTGATGAGGGTGAAAGAAGAGCGTGAAAAGCCGGCTTAAAACTCAGCATTCAAAAAACTAAGATCATGGCATCCAGTTGCATCACTTGATGGCAAATAGATGGGAAAAAAGTGGAAGCAGTGACAAATTTTATTTTGGGGGGCTCCAAAATCACTGTAGACACTGACTGTAGCCACAAAATTAAAAGACGCTTGGTCCTTGGAAGAAAAGCTATGACAAACCTAGACAGCATGTTAAAAAGCAGAGACATCACTTTGTCGACAAAGGTCCATATGGTAAATACTACGGTTTTTCCAGTAGTCATGTACGCACGTGAGAGCTGGACCGTAAAGAAGGTTGAATGCCAAAGAATTGATGCTTCCAAACTGTGGTGCTGGAGAAGACTCTTGAGAGTCCCTTGGACAGCAAGGAGATGAAAGTAGTCAATCGTAAAGGAAGTCAACCCTGAATTTTCATTGGAAAGAATGATGCTAAAGCTGAAGCTCCTATACTTTGGTCACCTGATGTAAAGAGCTAACTCATTGGAAAAGACCCTGATGCTGGGAAAAATCGAGGGTAGAAGAGGGTGATACAGGGTAAGATGGTTGGATGGCATCACCAACTCAGTGGACATGAATTTAAGCAAACTCCAAGAGATAGTGAAAGACAGGGAAGCCTGGAGTGCAGCGGTTCATGGGATTGCGCAGAGTCAGCTACAGCTTCGTGACAACAACAACAGCAGCAACATCTTGAAAGCACTATAAAGCACAATGGATTTTTTTAAAAAGTGAACTTCCTAGAGTCAGAAAACCTGAATTCTGAGTTAGGTTTGTTTGGGGCTCTTGGGCATGTTACATAACAGTTGGAAATCTTAGTTTTCTCAACTGTGATATGGGGATAATGAGAGCACCCACCTCCTAAAGCCATTGAGAGGACTTCACAATCCCTGTAAAACTAAGTATCTGACTGGTGGTTAGAACTCAGTACCCAATAAGTATTTGCTGTTGTTAACAACTATTTTTGTTAATGCTCTGGTGTTATTTACTGACGTGTAGTAGGGTTTACATAATGCCTTCCAAGAGCCCATTATTGGATCGTGTGAAGTAGGTGGGTGTTACCCTTTTTTGAATGAGGAAGTTTCGGCATGAAGAATTTTGACTGGCTTGAGGGCACATAGCTGTGACTGAACTGGGTCTTTAATCCAGGATTACTGGTGCCACATCTAGGACTTGTTCTCTTTACTGCATCCTTCTGACAGCTGGCTGTCAAACTTTTTTTTTTCTGTTTCTTTTGTTATTGAAGTATAGTTGGCATACAAGATTATATTATTTGCAGGTGTACAGCACAGTGATTTGACATTTATATTTATTACAAAAACACAGGAATAGCCAGATGGAAGCGCTGCGTGGAGCAGGGTGTATGGAAAGGTGCGTGGAACGCCCATGTCCTCTCCAGGCCCAGGTGCTCTGCTCTCCTGAAAGCTCAGTGTTCACCAACCCAGAAGCTCCTTGATTATCAAACTCTCAAAGACCACATGGTTACTGTCTCTTTGAGACCCTTTTAGTTTTTCTGCTAGTTTGTCTTCTTGGTCTGGATTAAATCTGGTATAGCAGTTCCCTCATCTTTTTAGAACAAAGCTGTTAGCAAGGTTTTATCAGATTTTCAACCTCCTACCCCCTTTTAAGATAAATTTGATACCTAGCCAGTGATGGGAAGCTTGACGTTTCCTCTCTCTAACATGATTATTGCCATGCCAATTGAGGGGTCTCAATCAGAAAAATAATCTATGTTCTCCATCATTGAGCAGGCTGAAGGGTACTCTAGCAGCTCTACCATGTCCATTACTCTTTGATTCTCATTCAGAAATTCTCTAGTGTGATTTATGAATTTCTCCTGGGGAATATCATTTGGGACACATTGCCATCCCACTTTCCCCTTTAAGATTTGAATGAGAGGTCTTCCTTGGTGGCTTAGTGGTAAACGATCTGCCTGCTAATGCAGGGGACACAGGTTTGATCCCTGATCTGGGAAGATTCCACATGCCAAGGAACAACTAATTCCGTATGCCACAACTTGAACTTATACTCTGGAGCCCAGGAGCTGCAACTGCTGAAGCCTGCACGCCCTAGAGCCCGTGCTCTGCAACAAGAGAAGCTGCCACAATTAGAAGTCCATGCACCAGAGCTAAAGAGTAGCCCCAGCTCACTGCAACTAGAGAAAAGCCTACGTAGCAATAAAGACCCAGCACAGCCAAAAAGAAATAAATTACATGTATAAAGAAGATTTGAGTGAAATTTGCCCATCCATTGGCATATAGCATTCACAAATTCATTAAACTCAGATTTTCATGGGTAGGAACCATGTCTTACTTCATAAAATTTGTAAACTTTATTTTGGACATCTCTCTTATAGATGTCTTTTTTTTTAAAAAAAGTAATAATAAACCTCCTTTATTCCTTTGCATTTTCTTTTTTCTTCAGTCCTTTTTATTTTATTTATTTATTTTCTGGTTTCTCTGCATGGCTTGCAGGATCTCAATTCCCCACTGAAGGACTGAACTGCCCTCTGCAGTGGAAGCATAAGGTCCTAACCACGGGACCACCAGGAAGTTCCCTAGATGTCTTAAGATAGTGGCAATTTAATTTTCTTTTGTGACTTCATAGTTACCTCTCTCATTACTTTTCTTATGTCATTCCTGATATTCTTTGTCAGTTTTATCCGGGAATTTTTCTCACTCAGTTTTCAGTTTTAAACTCTCATAATTAGATCGGCAAGTATTCAGACAAATATGTTTTTCCTAGTCCCTGTCAACAGCACTCCTTTAGCAAGCTGAGAGCCCATCGTCATTCATACGTTCACTCATCAGAATGGTGCCATGCACTGTGCTTTGTTGAGTATGCATCTTACAGGCCAGCTGGAACAGGTAGACAATAGCTTTTATAATACTGTATGCCTGGGTGGAAGACAGTGAAAACTGCCAGGATGAAGAAGTGGGATTTAGACGGACACATTAAAAAAGACCCTGATGATGGGAAAGATTGAAGGCAGGAGGAGAAGGGGACAACAGAGGACGAGATGGTTGGATGGCATCACCGACTCAATGGACATGAGTTTGAGCAAGCTCTGGGGGATGGTGAAGGACAGGGAAGCCTGGTATGCTGCAGTCCATGGGGTCTCAAAGAGTCGGACATGACAGAGCAACTGAACACAAATAACAAATAAAGGGTGAATAGAAGTAAGCCAGGGTTGGGACGAGGGAAAGAAGAAGAATGTTCCAGCAGGATCTGGCATATCTGATTTACTGATAGTCATTCACATCCTCCTTTCTTCTCTGATTTCTCAGCTAGCAATTGGAAGAAGAGAGAATTGTTACTAAAGGCCTCCCCCATCGCCTGGGTACCACAAATCCTTTGGATTTTTTTTTTCTCTAGAAATACATTCCAGGTTCTTCTGGTTGTGTGGTTCACCCTTTTATTAACCAGCTGGAATGGGTAGCAGTTGGCAGGCTGCCTTTGGGTTTGTCCTTATGGAGAGTGACCAATTATGTACTCATCCCCAGTCCCCACAACCCCTGTTTCCCCTGGAAACATGGATGGCTTAGCTCTTGTTGATGGTGAGGAGCTTCCTGTTTATTCTCCAGATTTCTGGTTTGTTTGTTTTTTTTTTTCCTGTGTTTCTTCTGCCCCTCAACCTCTGGACATGAATTTTTCCTTATGACAACTTAGAAATGTTTGCTTCCTTATTTTCTTGTTGAATTATTTCCTCCATTGTCTCTGGGAGTTCTTCATCCTCTTTGATGACTGTTGTCTGGAGAGTGGTATTAAGCCTGAGAGGAGAGATGCCAGCTTGTGTTTAATAGATATGCTTTTGGCAAAGGCCTGCATCAGGAAGGCGAATGTGGCACAACTCTGCAGTGCCTTGGGACATCCTGTTTAGTGCGTCTTGTGCAGTCGCTAAGCTGTGTCCGACTTTTGTAACCCCATGGACCACAGCACACTAGGCTCCTCTCTCCTCCACTGGCTCTTGGAGTTTGCTCACAGTCACGTCCATTGAGCTGGTGTTGCTATCTAACCATCTCATTCTCTTCAACCCCCTTCTCCTTTGCCTTCAGTCTTTCCTAGCATCAGAGTCTTTTTCAGTGAATCGGTTCTTCTGTTCAGTGCTTAAGGTTCCAAAAAGCAGCTATAATCCTTTATCCCTTTGTAGAGCTCCCTAGCTAATCATCTTTGGCCTTGATAGGAAGACTCTTAGACTATCAACAAACTCATCATTTGGTGGCCTTGTGTTCAGATAACCTTATTATATATATTTTAGTTAAAGACTATATAAAATTAATATATTTTATTTTGGGCGTAGATAATATAGTCACATCATTTAAACTTAAAAGGTACAGAGAAGAATTTGGTAAATATCCTCCCTCTTGCCGTATCTCTCAGCCACCTAGTTCTCCTCTGAGACAACCAGTGTTACCAGTTTATTATATATCCTTCCAGAGTAATTTTGTGCATAGACAAACACACGACATACTATATATGTCATAATATATATTTCAGGTAATGTCCCAGCCAGTACTGGTCTGTGACCTGTTAGGAACCAGGCCACATAGCAGGAGGTGAACTCTTGTCTTCCACAAAACCGGTCGCTGATGCCAAAAAGGTTGGGAACTGCTGATACAATATATATGCTGATGAGATGAATGATGTGTATCCAGTATTTCTCAAGGCCACTTAGTGGGTAGAAAGACTGTAGGATTTGAAAAGTTTTTAATTCAAGCCTCAAAACCTCAGCTATGCCATTTATTAGTTGAGTGACCTTGAACAGCTTGCTTAGGCTCTATGTGCTTTGATTTCTTTACGTGGATGAATATGATGTATTCCAGGCTTCCTGGATGGTGCTAGTGGTAAAGAATCTGTGCCAATGCAGGAGATGTAGGAGTTCAGTACCTGGGTCAGGAAGATCCCCTGGAGGAGGGCATGGCAACTTACTCCAATATTCTTGCCTGGAGAATCCCATGGACGTAGGATCCTGGCAGGCTACTATTCATAGGGTCATAAAGAGTCGGACACAACTGAAGCAACTGAGCACACACACATGATGTATGTACAGTTCTTTCTTTGGTGCATGTTAAATGCTTCTCAAGTGGTTGCTTCTTGCTGGACCACACTCTTCGGCCTATGTGAACAGGCAAGGGCAGAGTCTTGCTGTAAAAAAAGGAATGTATTGAATTGCCTTCTTTACTGTAATATGTGACCAATGCTCTCTACTTATGAAGGGAACCATGAACCAGAGGGGACAGAAAGAGCACTTTGAAAAGAATAGAACATTTTTTGTTCATCGGGAATTGGTGAACAGCTATTCCTGGTCTGAGGCCTTCATGCTTGACCGTTAGAGTGCTGATAAACCCTAGGACTTCACTTCTGCTGGTGGGAAGTTACTAATGTTGAGGAGCTTTTCATGTTTAATAAATCAATTAGCTCTGATTCTTCAGTATTGCTTGAAGCTTTGGGCTATTATGGGAAGCTTTGCTTGGTCAGCCCTACTTTAGGTTTCTTGCTATTCAGTTCCCATTGTGATGTTAATCCTTTAATAACAATTAGTTTTTATTTTTTTGGTTCTTGCACAATACTGATTAATAGATGGAAGAGTCTGAATTTCAGAACCAGTCCCCTGTGGTTTTTCAGGAAGATGGTGTTAGGCCTTCTTTCCTGGTTATCTGGACTCAGCATTTTTGATGGGATTTGTAGGCCTTTGAATTTGAGGTTTCCTTGGTCTCTCAATGGGTGAAAGAAAGAGATTTTTAAATAATTAATTATTTTGGCCACACCATGCAGCATGTAGGATCTTAGTTTCCCAGCCAGGGACTGAACCCACATCCCCTGCATTGCAAAGAGGATTCTTAACCGCTGAACCACCAGGGGAGTCCCAAAAAAGAGATTTTATATAGTTTAACACATGGATACCAGAATAGAGACAACTGCTGATGTGGGGATATCTCTAAAGTAAGAAAAATTTCAGGACTTCCTAGAGTCCATCAGTTAAGACTCTGTGCTTCCTGCAGGGGGCATGTGTTCAATCCCTGGTGGGAGAACTAAGATCCCGCAAGCCATGGCCAAGAAAAAAAAGTAAGAAAAAATTTGAATATCCACTGTGCAAGATTCTAAGTGGTTTTCAGTCACTGGTTGTGAGTTTCCAAATTACTGTTCTCCAGATTGCTATTAATGATTTATCTTTTGTAAACAAATTACATTTACTGTCTCTTCTCTGAAGGAGTTTTGTATTTAGTATATTGCTAGAGAAAACTGGGGAACCACTGAATGGTAGAAATGTCTATCTATTTGAATATATGGATTTAAGAATTGTATGTCATGTTTTATATATTAGGAAGTGCGAAATACAGAATTTCTTATAGCTAAGGCCCAAGGAATCAAAATTTAGAGACATTAAAATATCCCATAGTAAAAAAAATAAAATATCCCATAGTTTCTCTGACTTTTTGAAAGAAAGCATTAAAAATAAAAAATGAATGAAAGTGAAACTAATTTTTTAAAAAGTTTGATCCATTGAAATAGAGAAAAAAGGACAATGAAAGAAAAGTGAGTAGAAATCAGACTTAGTGCATTGTAAGTACTTAAAAAAGAAAATGAAGCAGGTCTGATTGCAGGCACCACCTCTATTGCCTTCTTGTATTTTTCAACTGCTGTAAGAATGATCCTGGAACTGACCCCAGTGGGAGGTAGAGTAGGAGTTGTTGTTGTTCAGTCACTAAGTTGTGTCCGACTCTTTGCAACCCCATGGACTGTAGCATGCCAGGCTTCCCTGTCATTTGCTATCTGCTTGAGTTTGCTCAAACTCATGTCCATTGAGTCTATGATGCCATCCAAACATCTCATCTTCTCCTCCTGCCCTCAGTCTTTCCCAGCATCAGGGTCTTTTCCAGTGAGTCTGCACTTTGCATCATGTGGCCAAAGGATTGGAGCTTCAGATTCAGCATCTGTTCTTCCGGTGAATATTCAGGGTTGATTTCCTTTAGGATTGACTGATTTGATCTCCTTGCTGTCCAGGGGACTCTCAAGAGTCTTCTCCAGCACCACAGTTTAGAAGCGTCAATTCTTTGGCACTCAGTCTTCTTTATGGTCCAACTCCCACATCTGTACATACTGGAAAAAATCATAGCTTTGACTGTATGGACCTTTGTCAGCAAAGTGATATCTCTGCTTTTTAATGCACTATCTAGGTTTGTCATAGCTTTTCTTCCAAGGAGCAAGTGTCTTTTAATTTTGTGGCTGCAGACACTGGAAAAGACTCTGATGCTGGGAGGGATTGGGGGCAGGAGGAGAAGGGGACGACAGAGAATGAGATGGCTGGATGGCATCACCGACTCGATGGACATGAGTTTGAGTGAACTCTGGGAGTTGGTGATGAACAGGGAGGCCTGGAGTGCTGTGATTCATGGAGTTGCAAAGAGTCGGACATGACTGAGCGACTGAACTGAACTGAGTCCCTGTCCAAAGTGAATTTGGAGCCCAATAAAATAAAATCTGTTGCTGTTTCCACTTTTTGATAAATCACTGAGATGTTAACAGCTTTTTACTTGGTTAATTGATTGGTGGTAAGTTCACTTTTTTATGGGAAAAAGTTATGTATTTTTCTTTTTAAAAAATAAATGAAAAGGTCAGTTATTGCATTTAAAATGAGGACCACTTATAGTTCGGAATGGCTGCACAGTCTTGGTTTTCATTTCTATCCATGGTTTTTTTTTTGGTGAGGAATTTTGGCAGGCTGCCCACTGGAGTATCTTTTTTTCATTTTAAGAAAGTTTTTGGTGGCAGTAATTATAGTATAATTTAAGTAACATTGGTAGTAATTTAAGTAAGCAAGTAGAACTATTTTGGATTGATTTGAAATTCATATATATTTTTCCTTTTTTTTTCCCCTGAAAGAAAAGTATTAGCATGAAACAAAAGGATAAAAGGTGTTTGGTTCTGTGTTTTACAGATTGATGCCATGTTTGTGGTGTCTTAGTGTTTTTAACAGAAAGCTGATGTACTTTGGGTATGTGGTGGTCTTGTGTGTGAACATTCCATAATTTATTCATTACCGTATTTATTATTGGTCATTTAGGTTATTTCTAACATTTTGTCATTAGAAATAGTGTTGCAGTAAATAACCGTTTATCTAGTATTCATTGCAGCATTATTTTTAATGGCAAAATATTAGAAACAACTCTGTGTATGTATCTGTCTTTTACAATCATGTTTATATTTCTGTACAGTGGATTCCTGGAAGAGGTTGTGTGGGTTATAAGGTTTGCACATTTAAAACTATGCTAGATAAGTGCCAAATTGATTTTTTTTAAAAAGTGTCATAAATTATATAGTTGCCACATTGTATGAAAGCATTAGTTTCTTACATTCTCTCTTTTTTTTTTTTGGCTGCCCTGTGCCACTTGCTGGGTCTTAGTTCCCAGACCAGGAATTGAACCCAGATCCCCACAGTGAAAGCACCAAGTTCTAATCACTGGCCCACCAAGGAATTCCCCCATATTCTTATCAATACAATATATGTCAATCTTGTAAACTATCATCAGTTGATAGGAGAAAATGGTATCCCTTTTTATTTATCTTTTAATATCTATAAATTTTATTTACTTTTTGACTAGGTTGGACTTCCCTGGTGACTAGATGGTAAAGAATCCTCCTGCAACACGGGAGACCTGGGTTCAATCCAGATGTAGTTTAAAAGATGTGAAAGTTTATAGTTTACCCTATTTCCTAGTCTCAGTTCATTTCCTCTCCTCAGAGGAGAGGTTGTTTTTTTTTTTCTGGTGTATTCTTCTACAAATACTTTATGTATGTATGAACAGATTCGTATAATACACTTTTCCTGTTAATCGACATATCACTTGTATTATATATACACAAGGATGATGTCTACAAATTCTACATATACTTAAGATTAGTTTTGGATTTTATTGTCTTCTTTAAAGTCTTGCCTTTATGAGTCAGGTTTCTCTTTTTTTTTTCAAGTGTTATTTTAAAACTTTATGTATTTATTTATGGCTGTGCTGGGTCTTTGTTGCCCTTAGGCTTTCTCTAGTTGAGGTGGGCTGGCTTCCCACTGTGGTGGTTTCTCTTGTTGTGGAGCACGAGCTCTAGACTTGTGGGCTTCAGTAGTTGCAGCACATGAGCTCAGCAGTTGATCCGTCTATTCCTTGCTCAGTAAAAAAAAAAAAAAAATTATAATGGGTGTTGAATTTTATATAGTGCATTTTCAGCATCTCTTGAGAAGGTCATATACTTTTTCTCCATTAGTATCTGTTTATATAGAAAATTGCTTTGGTAGATGTCCTTATGTTAAACTGTCTTTTCATTCCTGGAAAGAGTCTTCTTTGGTTGTGATGTATTTGTTCTCTATTATATTGGTGTTTCTATAACAAGAGCGTTATCTGTACCATGAAGCTTTAATAGAATATGGCATAAAAACCATCTGAGTCTGTAGGTAATTGTGTATGTTTGTGTGCAGGGAATATCTGACAACTCTTGTTTTTTCATTCACATTTCTTTGATACTCAGTGGTCATATGTACTTCTAAAAGTGAATCTTAAAAGTTCCTTGGTTCTTCCTCCTCTGCCCTCTAAATGTTAATGTTGTTTAAAGTTCTGTTGTTCATTATTCATTCATACATATTTACTAGATATTATTAGAGATATTTATTTATGCCAGGCACAGTGCTAGGAGCTAAGTGAGTAAAAATAAATATGATCCTTGACTTCAGTTTCCCAGGTGGCTCAGTGGTAAAGAATCCACCTGCCAGTGCGGGAGCCACAGATGTGGGTTCCATTCTTGGGTTGGGAGTATCCCCTCAAGGAGGATATGGCAACCCACTTCAGTCTTCTTGCCAGGGAAGTCACATGGAAGAGGATTCTGGTGGGCTACAGTCCATGGGGTCCAAAGAGTTGGACACAACTGAGTGAGCACAATCCTTGACGTAACAGAACCTCCCTCCCTACTGCAATTTTTTCCTTCTATCTGGCTTCCCCACTGCTGGAAGAGTCATTTTTAGCTGGGAGAGGAGAACTAAACTTATTTCATCCCTTCTCTTAAAAGATC
Source organism: Moschus berezovskii (assembly GCF_049115385.1). Taxonomy (NCBI): domain Eukaryota; kingdom Metazoa; phylum Chordata; class Mammalia; order Artiodactyla; family Moschidae; genus Moschus; species Moschus berezovskii. The sequence goes on along the minus strand of NC_142480.1, from coordinate 36,820,253 downwards.
TCTGTTGAATCCTTCATGGGTATAGAATTATGGACCTTTCTTGTGTGTCTCAGCCTCTGTGTCAGCTCATCTTCTGCCAATCTCTGTTATATACACTGGGCACACGGCTACACTGTATCCCCCAGTAACCCCCATTCCTTCATGACTCAGCCTTTACACATTAAAAAAAAAACTTGCTTTTCTTTAAAAAAAAATATTGTATTAAAAAATATTTTTATTTATCTGGCTGTGCCAGGTCTTGGTTGCGACACATGGGATCTTTGATTTTTGTTGCAGCATTCGGGATTTTTAGTTGCAGCGTGAGTATTCATGTTGTGGCGTGTGGGCTCGAGTTCCCTGACCAGGGATTGAACCTGGGCCCCCTGCACTGTGAGTGCAGTCTTAGCCTCTGAACCACCATGGAAGTCCACTTTTACACATATTTTGTTTTCTCTAATGAGAATTCTTATCTCTTCCTGGCAAAGTTTTACTCATCCTTCAAGGCACTCTTTTAAAATGATTTATTTTTAATTTTCCTGAGAGTTTGAATCCTACAGTACTCTATTCATAGATCTTAGAACTTAAACTATATGATGCTGACCTATTCATATGTCTCCATGTTTAAATGATTGTAACCTGCTCAGAATGGGCCTTTTTCTCTCTGAGTTATGTTTGAACAGCTACTGTACTGCTTAGCACAAAGTGTGTGTGTGTGTTTAGTCGCTCAGTCGTGTCCGACTCTTGCGACTCATAGACTGTAGCCTGCCAGGCTCCACTGTCCATGGGATTCTCCAGGCAAGAATACTGGAGTGGGTTGCCATTTCCTTCGCCAGGGGATCTTCCCAACCCAGGAATCGAACCCAGGTGTCCTGCATTGCAATCAGACTCTTTACTGACTGAGCTACGAGGGAAGCCCCTAGCACAAAGTAGTTCCTCAGCAAATACTTGTAAATGCGAAGGGAGATGCTACTGCTACTAGTCATGGAAGGTTGCCAGGGAGGAAACAAGTCTCTGAACTACAGTGTATACTTTCTTCTTCCCTCTCCCCAAGATGTGTGTGTGTGTTGGGGGGTGGGGGGCGGAGGGAGGTGGTTGTAGAGACATAAACTTAAAAAGTATATATTTATTGGTATTTTTCTGTTGATTTTAACTTTTATTGTACATGAGAACAGCTGTTTAATGATGGGATTTTGATTGACCTTTTCCCTTTTTTTGCGGATTTTCTTTACTATATTGTTTCATAACATGATAAAATCAGAAGTTGTTCTTAGAACTTTTTCCTTTCAAGATGCAGTAAAACCCTGTTTGAGGAAACAGTGGCTCTTTTAAAATCACATTTTAAGAAAAGGCAAAATTTTCCTGATAAAATGAAAGTATTTGAGAGTAACCAGTAAATACTAATTCAAAGAGACTAGGTTTATTTCCATGTTTGACACAATAACAGAGGGCTAAGGGGAAGATGGTAGTTTTTAGTTTGAAAATTCAACAGGCTTCACCTTGTTGCATTAAAGCAAACTAGTGTATTTTAGTTCAGATTTTGTTTACCGGCAGATGTATATGGACTAAAGGGATTAACAGACATAACAAGACAATTTACAATGAAGGAAAGGTGGGAAAATAGGCAAAAGAGGAAGGTAATTTACTAATGCATCTGTCACTGAAATTAATGGGGAAATGGCATATTTGTCAAAATACAGAGGTAACCTCACATTTGGTGAAAAGCAGACACTGAGCCTTACATTGAATCACTTTTCTTATTTAGGTATTCAGTGCCTTTTTTTTTTTTTTTTTGCTTCAGTGCATGTGTTTGCCCTGCACAAAGTTGTTACTGTATTATGATGAGAAATACTCTCAAGTCAGTTTGATGCTGTTGAAAAGGATTTGTGCTCAGGATGGCAGTGTTAATCTCCAGAGCTGCCAGTATAGGGACAAAAGCATTTAGAGTTGGGAGCAAGGGTATAAATACCTCTGGATCTGGCTTTTTCTATGTTGTCACAGAGCCCTGAATGAGGATAAGTTGCTCCTTTCAAGACTTTTGTCTTGCAGTTGAACACGTATTGGAAATTTCCAATTTAAATTTATGCTTTTGGATAAAAAGGATTAGGGAGATTGAATTGCTGCAAGCTAAAAAGAAGCAGCAGCGGTCACTTGATTTTGAGGAGCTCTATCTCTATCGAAAGAAGTTTTAGTGTGAAATGACTGGAGTAAGGGAAAAAAGGAGAATGAACATCCATTCAGAGACTACCTACCAAGTACCAGGTACTGTGGTGAATGCTTCCTATCCATTCTTATTCAAGCCTTATCCTTTCATGAGGAAATAGAGACTCAGAGAGAAGTATATAATTAGTAAGCTTTGTTTTTTTAATTTGGCTACACCAGGTCTTAATTGCAGTATGTGGGATCTAGCTCCCCAACCAAAGATTAAACCTAAGGCCCCTTGCACTGGGAACACGAAATCCCAGCCACTGGACCCCCAGGGAATTCCTCTACAATAAGCTTTGACTATGCTGAAACAAATTTACCTATACTGAACAAGTTGATTGAGTAAGGTTATAAGTGGTAAGGTTAGTTTTTCTGCACATCAGTTCAGACCTTTTCCCAGAGGAAGACCAAGGCTGTTTGAACTGTGACCACTCCTTAGCCGCCAGATGTTAACAACTTGTAGTTACTCATAAGCCTAGATAGATTCAAACCATTGACCTTGAGCTGAAGTATTTTGTAAGCTGTGACTCACCTTTTGGTTAGTTCATTCTTTCACCAGGAAATATACTGAGTATTAATTTCTGGAATTTCAGTGATCCCTTCTGAAGAGTGTACTGCTCATTAAAATATCTGGGTCTTGTTTTTCTGGTAACAAACAGAACCACAAATTGGTCTATCCTTAGTGGTTGTGCCAAATCCTTGTTTAAACAGAGGGAGAGATCTGATTAACTATTTGGAGAGAGGCTGTTAAAGATCTGATTAACTGTTTGGAAAGAGACTGTTGTTGAAAGGTCATCCTTTCTAGCTTCTGTAAGAGGTTCATTTCTTCCGCCAGAGGAGTGGGGATACAGGAGAGTGAATCCGAGGCTGAACATAACAGGTGGTACATGTATGTATTTGTATCTGTGAATACCACATCTCTGTTTATTGGACACTGGACTCTCTTCATGCAAGGCGTAGTCAGGCCAAATCTGGAGGAATTGTTCCCGTGCTTAAAGCCAAGAATAACATCCTGACCAGCAGGGAACAGAGGTCAGCTCAAGGCAGCAGTTCTTGGGAGCTACACGACATCAAGAACGTTGAAGGAACTTAGTTTAATAAGAAGGAAGCCAATATGTACCTTGAAGGAAGTGTGTGAAACCTGTATGTCTCTTGTTGTTCAGTTACTAAGTCATGTCCAACTCTTGGCAACTCTTCGCATGAACTGCAGCATGCCAGGCCTCTCTGTCCATCACTGTCTCCCAGAGTTTGCTCAAACTCATGTCCATTGAGTTGGTGATGCCATCCAACCATCTCATCCTCTGTCATCCCCTTCTCCTCTTGCGCTTAGTCTTTCTCACCATCAGGGTCTTTTCCAAAGAGTCAGCTCATTGGGGTATAAGAAATAAAAAACAATCATCCTAACAGGTGGCGTTCATATTACTCCTAGTCATCTAATTATATTTTCCCCTCCTACCTGGATATTGATTTGTCTATTTATTGTTTTTATTAGAAAAGGAGGAAAAATATATTCTGTTATTCTGGTGTTTTATTCTACAGGCAGCTTCGGAGACGCCCAGAAGTGCTGGCTTTAAAAGATGATATGTTGGGGCGGATTCATGTCAATGTATGGCAAAACCAACCAATATAATATTGTAAAATAATTCAGTTCCATTCAGTTCAGTCGCTCAGTCGTGTCCGACTCTCCACGACCCCATGAATCACAGCACGCCAGGCCTCCCTGTCCATCACCAACTCCCGGAGTTCACTCAGACTCAAGTCCACAGAGTCGGTGATGCCATCCAGCCATCTCATCCTCGGTCGTCCCCTTCTCCTCCCACCCCCAACCCTTCCCAGCATCAGAGTCTTTTCCAGTGAGTCAGCTCGTCGCATGAGGTGGCCAAAGTATTGCAGTCTCAGCTTTAGCATCAGTCCTTCCAATGAACACCCAGGATCGATCTCCCTTAGAATGGACTGGTTGGATCTCCTTGCGGTACAAGGGACTCTCAAGAGTCTTCTCCAACACCACAGTTCAAAAGCATCAATTCTTCGGCGCTCAGCTTTCTTCACAGTCCAACTCTCACATCCAAAATAATTAGCCTCCAATAAAAAAAAAAAAAAAGATGATATGTTAAACAAATAGCCATTACAAAATCTTGCTGGGACCTTCCAGTTTTCCTGAAGTTTTGTCTCTGGGATCTTTACGCTCCAGTTTCTCTTCCATCTTTCCTCATTCTGAGGCTGACCACTCATCCCACAGAGGCAACTCCAACTGTTTTCTGGTGGAGCATTCTAAGTTTGTCCTGTTGTCTTCTCTGGGACTCATTTCTCTGGTCTGACTTCAAGTGGTTCTGGGCCAAAGTGATTGTAAAAGCTTTTCTTCATAGCTTTTATTTCTTGGCTCTTTCTATATATGTACTTTGTCTGATTAGTTTTGCTGGTTTCCTCCTTTTCCAGCTGATGTGAGGTATATTGCCTCAGCTGCAGGGTTCTAAAGCTCAGATGCAGCCCCAGGCCTCTTAGATTTTGCTCCACTTTGTAAAGTGCCTTTTTCCTTTCCTGGAAATTGGGGCTGTGGTATGAGCTATTGCTGACTCTTCCGGGACTCTAGTTTGCTATTTGTTTAAACACTTATGTAGCAATTTGGATTGTATTTGTAAGATAGGACTTGTTGCCAAGACTCTGAATAGGTCATTGCTGTTACCCTTTCTCCCCTATTTTTAAACTGAAAAATTAGAGACCATGGTCTACATAGTAGGTTGGTCTTATACCTCTTGAAACAAACCTCATTTTTGTATTCCTTATATGTAGCACAACAGTTGGCCTTTAGATATTAAGAAATAGTTAAATACATAATAGTTTAATTAATACATCTTAACTGTGGGGTTGATTGATCAATTAAATTTCAGAATCCTCATCAAGTTGATCACATTTTGGATCCATATGTGAGAGAAGTTTCTGGTTGGAAGGGACCGAATAGCAGTGTAGGAAATGTTTAGCAATTTAAAATATGCGTGCCCAAAAATCCTGATGTAAATCCTATTCTGAAATGAAGAAACAGAAGGGTGGTTTGGCTAGCGCGGAGACTGGTTAAAACATAAGGAGAAGTAGGGTGAGGGAGGATAAAAGAATACGGATTAAAAGACAGCAACAGTTATGGAAGTAGGCATCTTGTCGGTATGGGATTAAACCGTGGAAATGAAAATTTCCCACCCTTCCCCCAGCAGCAGCTTCTCCACCTTCACACCCCTCCCGCAAACCACTGTCCAGAGGAGCTGTTAATGACCCTCTGGCCACTGGGGTCCAGTTTTGAGGGCTGCTTTATGAAGCACAGAGGGGTCCTGTGAGGTCAGTCAATGCAGAGAGCAGTTGGCCTTTAGATTCGTTAAATTCTTCATAATCGTTTTGCTGCTCTCAACAGTATTGCTAATTCCAAAGCCAAAACCATTTTCTAATTGTTTTACTGTGTGTGACCAGCTTATGGGACCAAAACAGCAGCTGAAACTGCTTTACTGCCCTGTGCATTATGCAATAACCCTTTAGAGGGGCCTTTTACTTCTTTTTTAGCCTTTAAAACAACAACAACAACAAAAAACAAACTCTGCTGTTTTTTTTGCTTTGGGGCCAGTAATTTGCATCTTATTTGGGAACCTTGCTCTCCCCCCTCATTATTTCTTCATATATCCTTGCACTAAGTAAGCCCTACTCTCTGAACCTGGCTCTGGCTTCTGGCCTCATTGAATTGTATGAATTGTAATAATTTCTGATTTCAGATCTCTTTCCAACTTCTGTTTTTCCCTGCTGTCTTGGGGTTCAAACTTGCTTGGGCTTGGAGAAAGTGGTTTTTTTTTTCTTGTTTATTTTTTTGTTTCTGTAAATATATTCTCTAATAATTATTCTTTATTTTCTTTGTCAAACAGGCCACCAAGCAGTTTCTTGAAGAGATTAACAAGTGGACAGTTCAGTACAACGTTTCCCCCCTCTCTTGGAATGTGGCCGTCAAATTCCTCATGGCCCGGAAGTTTGATGTGCTCCGCGCCATTGAGTTGTTTCACTCCTACAGAGTACGTAGCTCAGAGATGGACCTGCTGTGTGGCGCCTGGGCTCTCTGCATTGCTGTTGTGTCTGCCAGTCTGTACACATGGTGTTTCTCCCCACTCCCATTAAAAAAAAAAAGTGGAGCAGTATCCACGAGCCCTACCTTGAAGTCAGAAAATCCTTCTGAAGATATTTAGACTCTCCCTAAATAAATTTAAAAAAAAAAAAAGGAGAGGGGGATAAGAGGCACTGGGTGAGTTTAAGACTAAAGCTTACTTAACCATTTTATGGATCATCTTGTTCAATATTCATTTATTCAACAGGTATTTATTATATACCTACTATGTTCTAGGTGCAGAGATTACTATTTAGAAAGAGAGAGTAAACAAATAATTACAGAAAAGCTATGATAGGGCAAAACTCTGTTCTGTGGAAAGTACGTTTAGTTAGGATCCTCGAGGAAGCTTTCCCAAAGGAAATGACTTCTAAAGTAAGAAGAGTGAGTAGGAATCAGACAGTGGGGGAGTATGGCAGAGAGAACAGCAAGTTCAGATGCCTAGTGGCAAGAGGGAAGTTGAGCTGAGTGGAAATGCTCAGTAGGGCTGGGGGTATGGCAGGGGATTGAGCAACAGAGGTAAACAAGGCCAGATGAGAGAGTATCTGCTTTTTCTTAAGGGCAGAGAGATTCACTGACAGTATAAACAGCAAAATGTGTTGATCAAATATGCTTTCTGGAAAGATTTTTTTCACTGTGCTTTAGAGGATGGATCAGAAAGGCTATAGTGGAGACAGACCCATTAGAAGGCTGCTGTACTTACTAGGAGAGAGATGATTGTCATGTCATTAAGCATAGTGTTAGTGGGTAGATACTAGAAGTGAAATTGATAAAACAGAGTTACTTAAATTGGTGTGTGAGGAAAGGGGAGTGGTGGATTCCAGGTCTCTGACTTGGGCAACAGGGTGGTAAATGGTGGCGGCATTTACTAAGTAAGAGACACTGAAGGGGTATAGGTATGTGAACAGAGTAGGCCATGAGTTCAGTTTGGCCATGTTAAGGTTGAAGTGCCAGTGGGATAACCAAATTGACATGTCCTCCAAGCAGTTGGGATATGAGTCTAGGGTTTGGGAAAGAAGGCTGGACTGGAACTAGAGACTTCAGAGTGACCACAGTAGAATGTTGCAGCTAAATATTGGAGCCATGAGAGTCAGGGTGGGCATCTAGGGGGAGAGTGAGGAGTAGGGATATGTGTAGAGCAGAGCCTCATTTCATACTTTTTGCTTTTTTCTTACTATTGTCTGTTAAAGTTAAATTTTCATGGTTTAGGGAAGGCATGCACTCTCCTGTGATTCCAGAATGCATACTGTCTTCGATTGCTGCCTTGCCTCTGCAGGCATTTGAATTTGATTTTGGGATGAATTGGGGAAGAATGTGAACAAAAACCTAGTTTGTTGTATTCACCACAGTGTTCTTAACACTTAGTTCAGTGCCTGGCATATAATAGTTGCTTTGCAAATATTGGCAGAATGAATGAATGAGTCAGTGAGTGAAATGGGTGAACAAATGAATATAAAAAGCCCACAAAAGAGTCTTAGAAGGAGTAGCTGAAGAAATAGAAAAACCAAGAGAGTATTTTTTAAAAAAAATAAAAAGTAGAGAATCTCTTAGGAAAAAGAGAATGTGAGTGGTCAGCCTTATTAAAAGGAGGATTAAAGATGCACACTGGATTCAGTGACTGGAAGGTCCTGGTCACTGGAGCAGGAGCTCTGGGTGGTACGGTTAGACTGGGAGGAAATGAGAATGTGATTGAATGAGTGTTGAGGGAGCTGAGGGTGAGCTTGAAGAATCTGGCTGTGAAGATGAATTAAAATGAGGTCATGGTAGCTATTGTTGCAGAGGGTACTAAGAGGGGGATGGCTCCTGTTTAAGACAGAAGAGGCCTAAGCCTAGATGAGGTGTTAGGATATGTGCTTCCAGACAGTTTAGGTGCATATTTTAATATCAGTGCTGCTGCATGTTTGAGAAGTTTAGCTTTCTCTAATGATTGCTATATATTGATTGGTCTTCAGGCTTAGGCTTCTCACTGATTCAAAGGAGAGATCCTAAGCTCTGAGGGGCTGATAAGGTAGCATTGGACAAGAATTCTGCTAACAGTTGGCCTAGAGGAAGGTTACAAAGGAATTCATGATTCAGTAAGCTGATTTCTAAAATCCCTTATCTCTGAGATTTGGTGGTTACATAAAACTGTCATAAGTATACAGTATTTTTATATTAGTTTATCTTGCTTGTTTTATTTTTAGGAAACACGAAGGAAGGAGGGCATTGTGAAGCTGAAACCTCATGAGGAACCTCTCCGTTCTGAGATCCTTAGTGGAAAATTCACCATCTTAGTGAGTATTTATGAACCCCTCTTGTAACATCTCTTTATTTCCTTTTGTACCTATTGTTCTTTTTGGACTTTGTTCCTAGATGTCTTATCCTGAATCTAGAGAGTCTTAATAGTGGGGAATAGATGTAAAACAGCTGTGAAGTTTGGCATAAAATTATTCTAGTAATAATTGAAATAATTGAAACTCAGTTGTATAGTAGTTTTAGAAAAGTTTCTGCATTGGTCCATTAAGGTCAGTCAAGACCTTTGGGAGTTGTATACAGTGTGTCAGAGCCCTGTCCTTCGTTATTTAACATAAGTTCTTTCCATTTAGAGACTACAGCCTTTCAGGTAAGTGTCCAGTAGTACTTTTAAGGCAGAGCATGGAAACCATGGTCGTATTCTATGGTTTTCTCCTGTTGCTTTTTTTTCACTATCCAGCCTGCGAAATTAGCTAGGCAGCCAATATAGACCATTGTTTAATTTAATTTCTCTGTTCTTGAAGAGTTAAGAGAACGTGTTTTTTTCCTACCATAGGAATATGATCCTGGGAGTGCTGAGAGTCAGACATGGGATGATTAAAAAGCTTTTTTCCTTTTCTGGAGCAGTTGATGCAAGTCAGAGAAGTATTGTCACATCTGTGCTCTTTATGGCAAACCTTTGTCCAGGCTATAAGAAGCCTTAGTGATTTCTGTGATTTTTCTATTTGATATCTAAATATTTCTTGTTTTGTTTGCTCTAGAATGTTCGGGACCCAACAGGAGCCTCTATCGCCCTCTTCACTGCCAGATTACATCATCCCCACAAGTCAGTCCAACATGTGGTACTTCAGGCTCTGTTTTACTTGCTGGACAGAGCTGTGGATAGGTGAGCTTGAACATTATCCTTTGGGTGTTCGACATCCAGATGGGAAAGTGACAGTGTTTGATTTGATTAAACTCAGCAGTGCATTCATCATGCTCCTAGGATGTGCCTTAGGCAGTGCTATGAATAGAAAACACTCCATGTCCTTAAGGGCTTGGTGTGTTTCCAGGTACTATCAAGATGATGGGTATTCTGCATCCTTACCTGCTTGGCTCTATTTCAGGGTAACAGAAGCTAAGAAAGCTAATTAACTAGCCATTCTTAGTGTACTGAGAATTACTTATTGAAAGAGTGTGAAGGAAAGATGACCTCTGCTGGTTCTTTCTGACCATTCTCCCCTGGTATTGATTTTCAAAACCCTCTGGAGCCTCAGTTGCTTTATCCGTAAAAGTGGAATAATGCCGAGGATTTTGAGAATCAGCATTCAGGGGAGAGGAGTCCAAGAGCATAAGTTAAGCAGAATCATCTTTATAAATAAGTGTGCCGTGTGTTCAGTCGCTCAGTCGTGTCTGATTCTTTGCAATCCCATGGACTGTAGCTCACCAGGCTCCTCTGTAAGCCAAAAGAACCAGCTTGGGTCATGTCTCCGTTCCTGCTCTTAGGTTAATAGTATTATTACTGTTCTATGGACAAGAAACTCAGGCCCCAGGAAGTTTTGTGGCTTTTTACAGTCATCGCATATTGATTGTGCTGAGTCTAAGGCCCTGGTCTCCTCACTCTTGGTCAGCACTATCTGTGCTTCTCCTCTGTTCTCTCTCTCTTGCGTCCTTTTCCCCCTGGAGCTTGCCCTTTGCAGTATGCTATTGCTCCCAGTGCCGTTGACCGGTCCTCTGGGTTAGCAGTGCTATACCGAGGGCTGCGACTGGAGATAGTGAGGGGCAGCTGTGCACTTCAGTCATGCTTCTGCACTTAGAGGATGGGGAGAGCTGAAGGATTTTCTGAGGTGGGGCTCTGTGTCTGGTTCACTTTGCTCCTGCCTTGTTAACATTACTTTCATGTACTTAGCTTCTGCTGGTGGTGTTTAGGGGGAATTCTATCCAAACCACACCCACGGCATTATTCTGAAAACGAGAAGTTACTAAGGAGAAAGGATTTCTCAGTTCTTCTTTTTTATGATTGTTCTTCAGACATAATTTCTGGAATATAATTCCCTTTGAAATGTTTCTTTACCTCAGGGGGTTGAGTGGAAGGCTCTTTTATCAGGAAATTTAGCATTGGCTTCCTCTTTGAGCAGCTTAGAGTCAGAGCTTTCATACAGGCATGACAGTGACAAAGCTTGCTTTTTCTAGTGAGAGTATTGACTCCCATAGGAATACCACACAGGTAAACGTAATTGGAACTTTGTTCTCATGATCTCCATCGCTTTCTTAAAAATCCTCAGTGACTCCCCATTTTTCGGAGGGTGCACGTAAGCTAAATAAACGTAAGCCCTTTTTTTCCCACTAAATGAAATATTCTACCAGTAAGTAGAAATTTTTGTTTTCCTTTGTTACCTTGAACCAGAATGGAAGAGGAGGAAACCCTTTCTCTTCACTAAATCTTGCCTTTCCTTGAAGGCCTAATTTCTGTGCCTGGCTCTCTCACCCCTCCAACTAGTCATAAAATTATTTCTACTCTGACTTTAATAGCAGTTATTACTGATACTGATCATTTTGTATTTAATTATACTAGCTTTATGATGTCATTAATCTTATGCCTTTTTTTTTTTTTCTTTTTACCTACCACTGGATGGTAAGCTCTAGGAGGCAGGGAACCTTTCTTTTTTCAACATTATATGATGGAAAATTCCCAAATCCCCGTGGTGGAGAGGAAATCGTATCATCAACTTTCACATGCCTATCATTCATCTTCTTTCACAGTGATCTGAAACCAGTCTTGTTTTGTTGATAGCCCCTCACCCACCCTTCACCTTTGATTATTTTGAAGCAAATGTCAGGGGCACCGGTAGTCTTCTTGGTGTTCCCAGTTATATTCTAGTTCAGGAATCAATCTCAATAGGGTAGGGAAGCAGTTATTCTTAGTAGGGAACTAGTGTTGTTGTTGAATGATCAGCCTTATATTCTGTACCCAGGGAAGTAAAAATGCTATTGCATTTGTATTTCATATGCCTTCAAAGGATGAGCAGTTTTAGGTCTAGGAATATAGAATCTGCATCGTTATGCTCTATAACTTCTTTTATTAAATTCTATTTCCTCTGGTGCTGATTTCTCTTTGTTTCAATCCCCTGCCACAGGCTGGAGCTGTGAGGGGAAGACCTGTAATTCTTCTAGTTTGGCCCTTGTTGAGCGAAGGGAAATCTCTAGATGTGGGTAGTCTACTCAATGCTGGGCCACTTATTTAACAACATCTTTGATCTTGGTAAATTAGTCTCTCTAGGGTCATGAAAAAAGGAGACAAGATATAGCTCTCACTTTAACATGTGAGGGGCCATTTGAAATTAACTTTGTGTAGAAACTTGGTTCTACTTCAGAGATTTTTGAAGTGCGACTTCATGGATAGGTGCTTCTGCCTTGTATTCTGTTGAAAGGATGAAGTTATGGAGGCTTCCAGGAGGTAATGCCAGAAACAAAAAATAAGGATACAAAGTAACGTTGAGATTCCTGATTTCAGGAATTTGTTTTGTGTCAAAAAGTTTTCTTGAATGTAAATACATGTGAAAACTATTGCTATCATCTGTGACTAGTCCAATCAAATAATTTATTTCTAACAGTCGTTTAGGTGTGCAGATCAGAAGCAGGTAAAGATCAGGCTTGGTGGAAGAGTGCAGCTTTAGGAATTAAGGAGATTGGACCAAGTAATATTTTTTGTTCCTAACTTCAATCTGGGAATAGGCCCACCAGCTCTTTATCTACTTTTTAAGATGCCTCCCAAAGACCATTAGTAGGTTTTTCTCTTCCTTCATTAAAGTCATAAGAAATAAATACATCATCATTGAGTTTAGAATTTTGTTTTACAGTTTTTCATAGGCCCACAGTATTTTCTTAGTGATGGGCTTCCAGCCCACTGAATTACAATTTTGTGACTATTCATTATATTTGCAAGGACTGTCCTGTGGACTGTGGAGGGTAATGAGGTGAACAAAACATGTTTTTGCCCTCACGGAAAGAATGAGATTGCTACACAAAATTGGAGTACATTAAGAGACACTAGAAAAATCCACAGAAAGATTTGTGGGGCTTCAAGGGGTGTGAACGATGGTAGTACATTTGGTGACAATTATCACGGAGGCCTTCATGGAAGAGGAAACTTTTTGAGTTAAATAGTATGGTACAGAATTTGGATAGTCATATTCAGAGATAAAGGAGAAAACAGTTCAAATTTTGATAACCCAGATGCTCTGGAACATTCTCAGATTATGACTTTGGTACTTGATGAATATGGATAAATATGCATCAATAGTATAATTCCATTTCCAACATGTGGGGTTTTTCCTCCATACTATCAAGCAGTTCTCCCCCACGAGCTGGGCATTTGGCAGTTCAACTCGACTCTGACACTATATACCTGGAGATAGCCTCAGATTATACAAGTTAAGGGTTCAATCCCAAAAGACTGTCCCTTCAGACACCAGTGGCAAGTCCAGGTTGTCATCTCTGCTTCTCATCATAGATCAAAGGGTCTAGTGCCCCCTCCTTGGGTTTGATTAATTTGCTGGAGCAGTTTCTAGAACTCAAACATTGTACTTAATATGTTACCAATTTATTATGAGGGTATAATTTCAGTTCAGTTCAGTTCAGTCGCTCAGTCATGTCCTCTCAGTCTTTGCGACCCCATGAATCGCAGCACGGCAGGCTTCCCTGTCCATCACCAACTTCCGGAGTTCACTCAAACTCATGTCCATTGAGTCGGTGATGCCATCCAGCCATCTCATTCTCTGTCATCCCCTTCTCCTCCTGCCCCCAATCCCTCCCAGCATCAGAGTCTTTTCCAATGAGTCAACTCTTCACATAAGGTGGCCAAAGTATTGGAGTTTCAGCTTCAGCATCAGTCCTACCAAAAAAACCCAGGACTGATCTCCTTTAGAATGGACTGGTTGGATCTCCTTGCAGTCCAAGGGACTCTCAAGAGTCTTCTCCAACACCACAGTTCAAAAGCATCAATTCTTCAGCGATCAGCTTTCTTCACAGTCCAACTCTCACATCCATAACATGACCACTGGAAAAACCATAGGTATAATTTAGGAAGAGCCACATGAAAGAGTTGCATAGAGGGAAAGGTATGGGGAAAGGGGCGTGGAGTTTCCATGCCCTCTCCGAGAGGAAGTCATTCAGTCATGTCTGACTCTTTGCGACCCCATGGACTATATATACCCTACCAGGCTCCTCCGTCCATGGAATTCTCCAGGCAAGAGTAGTGGAGTGGGTTGCCATTCCCTTCTCCAGGGGATCTTCCCAACCCAGGGATCAAACCTGGGTCTCCTGCATTGTAGGCAGATGCTTTACTATCTGAGCCACCAGGGAAGACCCTAGATGGAAGAGATGCATAGAGGTAAAGGTATGGGGAAAGGGGCATGGAGCTTCCATGCCCTCTCTGAGAGGGCTGCATGTGTTCATCTGCATGTTTTCATTAACCTGGAAATTCTCTAAAATCATATCCTTTTGGCATTTTATGGAGGCTTCATTCATTGCAAGGCATGATTGATTAAATCATTGACCATTGGTGACTGAGCTCAGTCTCCAGCGCCAATCCTCTTCCTGGGTGTGGGAGGGTGGGACTAGAAGTTCCAACCCTTTCTAATCACGTGGTTGGTTCCTCTGGCAAACAGCCCCCATCCTTAGATGTCCTAAGAGCATTCCAAGGGTCACCTCATTAATATAGCAATGGATACCTTCCTTGCTTTCCTAGGAAATTCTAAGTTTTAGGAACTCTGCCAGGAAACAGGGTCAAAGTCCAAATATGTATTTCTTACAAATTCTTTGTAAGGCCGGTGTTCAGGGAAGGCAGTTATTTCGGTCCCATATGTATCCCACACTCTCTGTGTTCTTTGTTTTTGAGCCAGGTTTTCAATCTGCTTCATCCATCTTATAAATATTTTTGTTCAATGATTGGTTTACAGCTTTGAAACTCAGAGGAATGGACTGGTGTTTATCTATGACATGTGCGGTTCTAATTATACCAACTTTGAGCTGGATCTTGGCAAGAAAGTCCTAAACTTGCTAAAGGTAAGGAAGGGCTGTGAGAGGCCCTTTTCAACCCTCCTTCAATGGTTATTTTTTTCTATTCTTTGTGAGATTTAGGAATGATGTAAACTTCAGAATTATGTTCAATGTAAAGGTCACCTGTAAATGATGACCAATAATCTGCTTCCTCAGAATAAGAAACAGTCTTAAAAGTAAAGTGGGAGGAATTAAAATGCACAGGAACAATGAGTTGTAAAGGTGGAATGTCTCTTTCTTGGAGTTTTATAGAATAAAAATTAATGAAGGCTAGGGATGGTCATTGTCTGTGAAAAATGTAACCTAGCCAGTAATTTTCAGACTTTTTGTCTTAGTCTAGTCAGAACCATGTTTTCCATTGCAATTTAGTTCACAAAAATATGTGTACACTAACTCTACACATACATATAAAGTTATATACAGAGATAGTTTCTTATTCTCTTATCTCAAACTCTTAGGTCCAGAGGTGTTATTTAATATTTTGAACTTTAAAAGATAATGTTGTATGTATGTCATTCTAATATCAAGTATTTCTGCAATGAAATGTATTATTCATAATGAGTGGAGAAGAACAAAGGTTATAAATAGCCTATGAAATTTCAGGTCAGAGTTTGCTGTTGCATGGATTTTTGCACCAAACTAACAATAGAAACCAGCGGTTTCAGAGATATTTAGATTTCAGAATCCAAGGATATAGGTGTATAGTTCTTTGTGTACATACTTATAAAACAAAATTAAAAATGTTTCATAAAACAAACTTTACCTTTGCTTTGTACAGTCATTTTGATTATTCTATTCTGTATCATATTTTTAAAGTGTTAGTCATGACTTACTAAATTGATTTCAGGACCAGCTGCGTGACAACGTGCAGTGGGAAAAACGTTCACCCAGAAGTCTGTGTAGTTTTTGTTCTAGTACCTCACTTGGGAGTACTGTGGGACTGGGTGTTTAGAAGTATTTGTTTACTACTACAGCTTTGCAGCAGAAATTATATAAAGAGAACATTATACTGCATGTTGTTCACTGGGACTTGCATTTTTACACTCATCACTGCGTTGCTAAAATTGCTAGTGTGGTTTGTAGCTGATATTCATTCCTTTTTAATTGATGGTTGAAGGATTCATGCCTTTTAATTCCTCATCCATTGGTGAATATACCATTTTGTTTATCTACTTCTGTTGATGGCTCCTTGGGTGGTTTTCTGATTTTTGCTATTAATGTTATGAACAGTGCTGCTGTGAACATTCTTATGCATGTCTTCTGGTGAGTGTGTGGAAGAATATCTCTAAGGCAGAATGTATATCTGTGCTTTATGTGCAAAGAGAACATGTCTGTTTGGACCATTTTTCCCATTCCCAGTCTTCTCAGAACGAATTTCACCCTCTGTGGGTGATACCACACCCACTGAAAATGCTCTAGAGTATACATCTAGGAGTAGAGTTACTGGGACATAAGGCCTGGGAAGATTCAGTTTTGTAAGATAGTGTTTAATTGTTTTCCAAAATGGTTGTGCCTACCTGCCATCTGTAAATTTTCCACATCCTCTCCAATACATGATAATGTCTTACTTCTCAATTTTTCCCAATCAACAGGTATAAAATGGTATCTTGTGATATAACTCAGAATCTCTTTTATTAGTGAGATTAAGTACCTCTTCATGTTGGCCATTTATGTTTTCTTTTGCACAGTGCCTATTTATGACTTTTACCCATTTTCCTATCTTCCATTGATGTAGTTGTTTATGTGTTAGTTGATGTGTTAGTACTAATCTCTTTGTGTGTATGTCAGGCTTCCCTGGTAACTCAGAGGGTAGAGAATCTGCCTGCAATGCAGGATCTCTCTCTCTCTCTCTAAGTCACTTCAGTCGTGTCCAACTCTGTGTGACCCCATAGACGGAAGCCCACCAGGCTCCCCCGTCCCTGGGATTCTCCAGGCAAGAACACTGGAGTGGGTTGCCATTTCCTTCTCCAATGTGTGAAAATGAAACGTGAAAGTGAAGTCACTCAGTCGTGTCCGACCCTTAGCAACCCCACGGACTGCAGCCTACCAGGCTCCTCCATCCATGGGATTTTCCAGGCAAGAGTACTGGAGTTGATACCTGGGTTTAATCCCTGGGTTGGAAACATCCCCTGGACAAGGGCATGGCAACCCACTCCAGTATTCTTGCCTGGAGAATCTCATGGATAGAGGAGCCTAGTGGACTACAGTCCTTAGGGTTGCAAAGAGTCAGACATGACTGAGCAACTAACACACACACACACACTTGTATATATGTACATACACACACATCTGTACACATACATGCACATGTATATACATATACATACATATACTCACTTTATAGCTTGCTTTTTGACTTTTTGTAGAGTCCTTTTGACTAACAAAAGTTCTTCATTTTAATATGGTTAAATGTGTCTGTGTTTAATTTCTGCTTAATGCATTTTGCATCATAAGTCCTTCCCTATTCCAAAGTCAGAAAAATAATATTAAATATTTATTTTTTACTGCTCTACCACTGATCCCACCATGTGTATTAATTTTTTAATTAATTTTTTATTGTGATAAAATATACACTTATACACAATCTTGTGGTTACTGTTGTAACAATTTTGAGTGTACAGTTCAGTAGCATTAAATACATTCACAATGCAACCCACTACCACTATCCATTTTCAAAACTGTTCATCATCCCACACAGAAACTCAGTGCTCATTAAACAGTATATCCCCATTCTGCCCCACAGTCCCCGGTAACCTCTTTTCTACTTTCTGTCTCTATGAATTTGCCTATTCTAGGTCCTCATGTAAATGGAATCATGCAATATTTGTCCTTTGTGTCTGTTTTATTTCACTTAGCCTAATATTTTTAAGATTCATCCGTATTGTAGCATGTATCAGAATTTCATTCCTTCTTAATGCTGAATAATATTCTATCATATGTATATACCATGTGTTGTTAATCCATTCATCTGTCGAAGGACAGTTGGGTTGTTTCCACATTTTGGCTATTGTGAATGATGCTGCTATGGACATTGGTGTTACAGCATGTGTTTGAGTTCTTGATTTCAATTCTTTGGTGTATATGCCTACATGTGGAATTGTTAGATCATATGATGATTCTATATTTAATTTTTTTGAGGAGCTATTTTCTCTTAAAAGTTTAAAATTTTGTTTTTGTCATTTAAGACCTTAATCCATCTGGAGTTGATTTTTGAGTATGGTATGAGATGTAGGAATCTGACTTTTTTTCCATATGGATAGTTTTTTTCCAGTTTTGCATACTAAATAGCCTCTCATTTCCACAACATAGGCCTTTTGCTTGTCAGTTTTAACAGAGTCACAATAACTTGGTAAGTTAATATATCATAGACAATTTAACTATCTAACCATCTTTCTGTATTATTCAGATTGTTTTCAGGTTTAAATAATACTATTATGATTATTTTCACTCTTTCTCTTAAATTATTTTAAGACGATATTTCTAAGAGTTGGATTATTTGGCTAAAGATTATGAATATTCTTGTGTCTGTCTTATACATCACTAGGTTACCCTTGATAAAAGTGGAAAAGAAATATACATTGTCACCAACAAATAAGAGTATCTGTTTCCTTTAACTATCCCAGTACTGCATTCTATAGTTTTTCTCCTTTTTTGAATGTAGAATTTTAAAATAATAGTATCCTGGTTTTGTTGTTTGAACTCCTTAGAAACATGATATCTTTTTCTTCAAATGTTCTTTTGCTGTTTGTATGTCCTCCTTTATTTGCTGCAAAATAATGAAAATACTGTAGATGTTTTGTTATGTGAATTCAAACAGAATGAAACAAAAGTTTGGTTGCCTTAAAATCCATATATTTATATGTTCTCTTTAGTGACTTGTTGCTCCATCATTGGGAATAAATAAAATTTTAAATGCAGTCCCCTACTATCCTCATTCTTAGGAAAGTTATAAATAGAAGTTTATCTTTAACGCACAGTCTCACGCTTTAGATTTCTATTCAGTGTGAATTAATTTCCAGTAGTTACTGTGGTGAGGATTTGGATGAAAATACGACACTAGAATAAAAGTATAAATAATCTTTGACTTCCTAAGTTGCTCTGCATAGATTTTCTCCATCTTGGTAGCTTTCTTTGGAGTAATCCTTGTTTTAAATTTTAAAATGTCATAACCTATTTTAGTTGCCATCATATGGATTCTTAACTATTGTTTTAGATGAACCATTTAAATCATGCAGTGTGAAATTTACCTTTACTAGACAATGTGGAATTTGTCTAGCCCAAAGAATAATGTTTATTTTTCTGATTATGAAATACGTGACTGGGACTTCCCTGGTTGTCCCAGTGGTTAAGAGTCTGCTGGACAATGCAGGGGACACAGGTTCGATCCCTGGTTCAGGAGGATCCCACATGCTGTGGGGAAACTAAGCCCATGTACCACAACTCCTGAGTCAGCGCTCTGGAGCCTGCGCACCACGACTAGAGAGTGGCCCCTACTTGCTGCACCTAGAGAAAGCCCACATGCTGCAGCCGAGAATAAACTAAATAAATGAGTTTAAAAAAGAGAAATACATGACTAAAAGTACATTAATTTTCAGAAAATTTATTAATTCTGACACTTATAAAGTAGTATTTGTTAACACTTACTGAATGTTTTGAATACAGTTCTAACTTCATGCTTTAAATTAATTAATCCTGATATCATTAATCCTCAATTAATCCTGATATTGCCGTGAGTTGTGATGGCTATTACTATTATTATACCCATTTTATAGATCTAGAAACTTAGGCCTGGAAAATATAAGAACTTGCTGAAGGTAATACAAGTAATAAGTATAGCTGCTGCTGCTAAGTTGCTTCAGTTGTGTCTGACTCTGTGTGACCCCATAGACGGCAGCCCAGCAGGCTCCCCCATCCCTGGGATTCTCCAGGCAAGAACACTGGAGTGGGTTGCCATTTCCTTCTCCAGTAAGTACAGAGCTATTACTTATAATTCCACCCCTTGAAAATTATCAGTATAAAGAACTTAGGGTATGTATGTCCAAGCTTTTAAAATGTGTACATGTGTATATAGGTATACATACATATGGGATGAGGATATTTTTTTTTTCTTTACAAGTGTGGCATATTATTTTCAGCAGTTGTAATTTGTCATTTTTTTACTTAACAGTGTATCTTTGTCATCTTTATGTCAATCCATACAGCTCTTAGCTCATTTTTTCCCTCACTTCTTTGAATGGCTGCACAGTTTTTGCGTTTTTCTCTGCTGGGCCTTCATTGCTGCGCGGGCTTTCTCTAGTTGCAGCAAGTGGGGGCTACTCTTCGTTGTGGTGTGTGGGGCTCTCATTGCCGTGACTTCTCTTGTTGCAGAGCACAGGCTCTAGGGCCTGGGCAGCTTCAGTATTTGCGGCACACAGGCTCACTAGTTGTGACACCTAGGCTTAACTGCTCCCCAGAACGTGGGATCTTCCCGGACCAGGGATTGAACCCATGTCCCCCTTCATTGGCCGGCTTCCCAGGTGGTCCTAGTGGTAAAGAACCCGGTTGCTAATGCAGGAGACATAATGAGACATCAGTTCGATTCGTACGTTGGAAAGATCCCCTGGATGAGGGCATAGCAACCCACTCCAGTATTCTTGCTTGGAGAATCTCATGGATAGAGGAGCCTGGTGGACTACAGTCCATGGGGTTGCAAAAAGTCAGACATGCCTGAAGTGACTTAGCAGCACCACTTGCATTGTCAGGCAGATTCTTAACCACTGGGAACACCAGAGAAGTCCCTTGCAAAAAGTGTTCCTGTTGTTGATACACCAAGCAGAAAAAATGAAGTTTATTCTATTTTTTTGTGTTGTTATAAAGGCCTCAGTGAACATCGTTTTACATTTATTTTTGTATATTTGGTCAGTTATTTCCTCAGGATAAATTTCTGTAAGCAGATATTCATGGTCAAAATGTAGGCACTTTTAAAATTTGGTAAATATTGCCAAATAGTCCTCTAAAAACTTAGTTCAGATTTCTACTCCCATCAACATCCTTGTTTGCTAGATTCTCATCATCATTTATTATTTGGATTTTAATCATATTCATGTCTTTATTTGGTATGTTTTTTTATTACTGATGAACTTTAACTTATTTTCACATTTAACATCAGTATTTCTTTAAAAAACTTTTTCTGCTTATATATTTTACCCATTTTTCTCTTGAAGTGTTTGTCTCATTGATTTGCAAGATTTGTTATTAGGAATATTAAGTATGTGTTACCAGCATTTTTGCAGTTTATAATTTGCTCAATATGATGGTGTCTTGTCATGGTACTGTGTTTTCTCAATTTTTCATTATAGTTTTAATATACTGTATTACATAGTACATAATATTATGGACAAAATAATTTGTTTTCAAATAGCTGTCTTGGTGACATTTGTTAACTAATACAGTTTTTCCCCTACTTACTTCAGGTAACACCTTTATCTTGTACTAAATTTCCATATGGTAAGTGTGTCTATTTCTAGACTACCTGTTCTATTGATCTAGGCATCCAGACCAACATATTCACTTTTTAAATTTATTGTAGCCTTATAATGAAGTTTAACATTTTATAGGATAACCTTCCCTGTATTCTTTTATTTCTAAAAATGGTTTTGACTATTTTTACACTTTTATTCTTTTACATGCACTTTTGTATGCTTTTATTTAAATTTTTACTGGTATATAACATACATACTAAAAAAACTTTATACCTTTTTTTAAATTATAAAAACAAACAAGGTAATTCAGGGAAAAGTCTCTAACCCCTCCTTCACACAGCCCAGTGCCATTCCACAGAGGTAATCACTTTTTCAAAATTATAAGTCTGTTGAGAAAATGCTTTTAAAAAATCATCATCTTTTGATTAGATGAACATTAGAGTCATCCAGTCAAGTTCTGGTAGATAAGACACTTTGGGATTTAATTTGGATATAATGAATTAATTTAAGGAGAATTGACTTTACAGCCTCATCTTTACCTGTCCAGGAATGCTTTTGTTTTATGGAGTTTTTAAAGTCTTTTGTTATGTCTTTCAATAAAATTTAAAAACTATGTGTCTTACATGTTTCTTATGATGTATATTCTTAGGCTAAAAAATGTACATGATATATGTATAAACATAGTAAACTCCAGGGATAAATCATCTTTTTTGTAAGACCAGTATCATACAGGGAGAGAGATGGTGCTTTTGTGTACAAATACTATTATAAACCAGAGGCTTTTTACCATTATATTTTAAGGTGATTATTATTTATAGGGTGGCTGACTTTCTCCTATTTATCTTTCATATTTTAAAATGCCATTACAGTACTTAAAAATACTATTATATAGCTGGGAATAATTTCTTCTGAGTAGAAGGACAGTATCACTCATTATCCCTGTCTATGAGCAGGCCTGGAATGTTGAGAAACTAAATGAAACAAAGAGCTGTGGCTTAAAAAGAAATAATTTTGAATTCTTACGCCTTGTGCAGATCAGGGTGTCTCCTTTCTTTTAGACCTCAGTTGTCCTCATGCCCAAGAGATCATATTGATTGATTGAATGAATGAATGTATAAATAGATGAAGAGATGAGTGGAAAATAATTATAAACACACAGATATCAATATAAAGGAAAGATTGTGAGAAATGTTTCATGTTCATTTTATGTGTGATCTAATTGTTCCTTAAAGTTTTAATAATTAGCACATAAGGATGCATACATGTATGCTGATAAGAAAACTCAGAGTAGTTTTGATCTATAAAGTTTATATTGAGAAGAACATAATATTATTACTTTTTTATTTTGTTTCACCAATAAGAGTTTGTTTGAAAATGTGTTTTGTACTGACAATAAAAATCATAGAGAATGCACGTGATCAGGGGAATATAATCACAGAAAAAAAAGGTAAGGAGATATTCATCTCTTTCCTTTGAGATTCCTCTTTCAGATCTGCAGGGAGACTTGAGAATCTTTAGGGTATATCTTACTAATGTAACCAAAAGTTCTGAAGTCGTTCTCAGGTGTTAAATGGATCCAGATCAAATAACTCAAAGCCCATGCATTTCAATGTGTGGATTCCAGCATACTCACCTATAATTCTTAGGTGTCCCAGGCTGAACTTTTGCCCCCATCTGTGTCTCCATAATGTGATTACTTTGAACGGTATATCAGCTTTTAATTTCTTTTTTTAAACTTTATTGAACTGTAGTTGATTTATAATGCTGTGTTAGTTTCAGGTGTACAGCAAAGTGAATCAGTTACATGTTTTATATATAGTATTGTGTTTATGTCAATCCCAATCTCCCAATTTATCCCTCCCCCACCCTTATCCCCTAGTAACCGTAAGTTTGTTTTCTGTATCCACGGCTGTACTTCTGTTTTGTGAATAAGTTCATTTGTACCCTTTTTTTCTTTTTAAGATTCCACATATAAGTGATATATTTGTCTTTGTGTCTGACTTCACTCAGTATGAGAATCTCTTGGTCCATCCATGTTGCTGCAAATAGCATTATTTTGTTCTTTTTAATGGCCGAGTAATATTCCATTGTATATATGTACCACATCTTTATCCATTCCTCTGTTGATGGACTTTTAGGTTGCTTTCATTTCTTTCTTTTTAACCTACTTTTTCTCTAGTCACTAAGTGAAATCTGAATTAGGCTGTAAACTCCCCCTGCTGGGTAAGAATGGTGAAAAGAGCAGAAAACCTAAATTTTGGATTTAAACAATCAAAGGTGGGAAAAAGAAAGAGAAAAACGACGAGTTAGGAAACAGATAAGGAAGGTGAGAGAGAAGAAGCAGTTGAGAAAAAAATCAATTAGCAAAACCAGAATGCAAAGAAAAATAAGGCACTATTGAAGTGCCCTAACTGTCGTATTTAAATCCTTGTATGTGTTCTCCACAGGGCTTCCCTGGTGGCTCAGATGGTAAAGAATCTGGCTGCAATGCAGGAGACCCGGGTTTGATCCCTGGGTCTGGAAGATCCCCTGGAGAAGGGAATGACAACGCACTCCAGTATTTTTGCTGAGAGAATTCTATGGACAGAGGAGCCTGGCAGGCTGCAGTCCATAGGGTCACAAAGAGTCAGACACAACTGAGTGACTGATACACACATGTATTCTCCACAGGGAGCTTTTCCAGCTCGTTTGAAGAAAGTGCTGATTGTGGGAGCACCCATATGGTTCCGAGTGCCCTATTCCATCATCAGCCTCCTTCTGAAGGATAAAGTTCGGGAGAGGGTAAGTCAAGCTAACTTTATTATTTGGAGGTGGGATAGATACAGTTCCATCTCTGTGTTGAAACTTGCCAATTAATTCTCTACCTTCTAAAGCCTTCCTGGCTTGTCTCTATTCCTGCTTCTGTTAGTGTGCTCACTTACATTTTCTGCTTTATTCTTTACTCAGCTCAGTACAAGCTGCCTTTTTGACTGTACTGCAAGTTCCTTGAAGTTTGGACCTGGACATAATTTGGGCACTTCCCTTCTATATAGTACCTTGCATGCAGCTAGTATCGAAGAAATGTGTCCCATGAGTAACTTAGAGATAGCTACCACTTCCCAAATTTAGATTTGTACAGCTTCTAATATAATTACATCAATTGAGCTGGTATTTGCTTTTGTTCTAATGGAAGTATCACTCAGTTCCTTTGACCACCAGGGTGGTAAAGGAGAATCTCAGACTCTTTTTACTCCTGGCATTTTGTCTTAAAACAGGTTGTTGCTTCCTAACTTCAAAAGTGTTGTCTAACATCATCTTAATTCTATTATCATTCCCTGAATATTCCATGACAGAAAGATGATGGTTTTAGTCATTTACTCATTCATTTCTCACCCTTAAAAGAAAGGGTATAGGAAACATTGATATACTAGAATAAGATAATAATGTAAAATATTATCAGAGGATTTTTTTTTAATATATGAGCTTATATGAATACTAACAATACAGATCTTTGTAGCTGAGGCAACTTGGGTTGGAGGGAAAAAAACTAAAGACATTTGGTTTTGTAGCTTAGGGACTTAATGACCCCAGAGTAGGAGAGATACTCTACCAGGTGACTCTTTGAGAGGACTCCTTGGGCAAGTTCTTAACACCTGAATTTTATACAAGTGTATATACATGCATGTATAAGCTCAAAATATATTGAACACCTTTACAGTCCAGGTTCTGAGCCCTGGGAATTAAAACTTGAGTGACATAGCTCTTACTCCTGTGGAACTCATGGTTGTGAAAGGGGACAAGACATGTTTAGAGGACTGTGGCTCTGCGGGAACACGGAGGAGAATATTGCCTGAGACAGTCAGGGAAAACTTCACAAAAGAGGTGAGCTATAAGCTGGTCCTTGAAGAGGCCATAGAGAAAAAGACGGCATTCCAGGAAGAAGCAGCAGCAAGCAAGGCAAACATCCCATTCCATACAGATTTCAAAAAGAACCAACTAGGCTAATTTGGTCCAATATGGCTATGTCCACTATGGCAGCAAAGAGAGGAATTGAGTATTATAGTTACTTCTCTAGCATTTTTCCTGGGCTTCTCTGCCTCTGGGAGGCTGGTCTTGTCTTGCTTTCATTTAGAAATCTATTTTTGAGAACATCCATACCAAGCTGTGAGTAAAGGACAAGCTAACAAACTTAGAATTGGTTACCTTAGTTGGGGTTGACAAAAACAACCACTTTCTATGCATTCTTTGTAGTCAAAAAGGCCAGGACCCACGTGAGATGGAACTGGAAAGCCTTGTATATAGTATAAAGCCTTGGTTCTCTATACCTACCTTTATGTTTATAACAGGGCCCCTAATTCTAGGAATGAATTTGATATACATTGTGGAAAATCAAACCTTTCCTGGGAGATTCCTAGGATTTCAATGTTAAGCAGATGAAATTGCATTTACGTGTTTTCTAAGTATGCCAGGTGTTTCAGGCCAGTCTCATCTCATTCTCTGAAGTACTTTGGTTCTTTACTTCACTGTCTGTATGCCCCTCCCTCCCCACAGACTCACGTGGTTCTCTCTTACTTTCCAGATTCAGATACTGAAGACGTCTGAGGTTACCCAGCACCTGCCCAGAGAGTGCCTCCCGGAAAACCTGGGTGGATATGTCAAAATTGACCTCACCACTTGGAATTTCCAGTTTCTATCCCAGATGAATGGCCACCCAGATCCCTTCGATGAGATCATCCTGTTCTCCCTCCCTCCGGCCTTAGACTGGGACTCAGTGCATGTCCCAGACCCCCAAGCCATGACCATCCAGGAGTTGATGGACTATGTTAGCACCAGGCAGAAGCGGGGGATATACGAGGAGTATGAAGACATCCGTCGTGAGAACCCAGTTGGTACTTTCCACTGTTCCATGTAAGTAGGGAAGGTTTGGGCCAGCGATCACTTTCCATGATGCTTGTGACACTCATTGGTACACCTTCCACACCTCACATCCTTAAGAGAGGCTCTTCCTGAGGTTAAGGAGCACCACTTTCACTTAGATCGTGATTTCTCTCATCCAGAAAGAGGCACCACTTTCACTTAGATCATGATTTCTCTCATCCAGAAAGAGGCACCTGTTGGTGCTTGTTGCCAGCAGTATATACTGTGAAGTTTCTGAAGGTTTTTGGTAACATTGGAGAAACTGTGTACTAAAGGATGCATTTTTTGATGTTTTCCTGATATGCAAGTGTTTTTAGGGAAAAAAAAAAAAGTAGAGGCCCAAAAGGTAAGCTATTGATTCTTGTTCTAAGCGTGATCTCTGGTCCTTGCTTTTGGGCGATTATAGTGTTACATTACTTTCTGAGGAGTACTGGTCCATTTAAAATAACCCACAGTCAGTAAGAGAGAAGAGTTGCCTCTTAGGAATTTAGCCTGTGGGATTTTCCTTCTACCTAAATTCTATAACTGGTTTGTAACTACTTGATAACTATTGTTGGCAGTAGAGCACAGATCATTTCTCTTACTGCTGCTGTCATTAATCTTAACATGTTTTCATTGGCTGCAGCAAAAACTTCTTTTCCTCCAAGTTTTGAGATCTGTTTGTTGAAAATTAAGGAAGCTGTCTCCAGTGGGTCTCAGGCTCAAGTTCCAGCTTAGCCAAAAATATCCTCTGTGACTTACCCAAGTCATTTCCCTACTTTATACCTGTTTTCCTGTTTTTAATATTTTATGTTAGACTCGCTGATATCCACTGATTATTTTATAGCTTAAATGTTTTACGAATCTGTGAGTACCTCTCTCCCCTTGTCATTCCTCTCCAGCTTAGTCAGTATGCTGTAAAAAAGGTATGCAGAGAGTGAGGAAAGAGAGAGGGAAAAAGAAAGAGAAAAACGACGAGTTAGGAAACAGATAAGGAAGGTGAGAGAGAAGAAGCAGTTGAGAAAAAAATCAATTAGCAAAACCAGAATGCAAAGAAAAATAAGGGAGAGAGAGAGAGAGAAAGCAGAGCATGTGTCATGTGGGGAGAGTGTTCTTCCCTACCAGTTCTAAACCCCGTATGTGTCCAGTCCTTTTCCCAGCCAGGGCAGAGGCTCACCCTTGTTCGGGAATTCCTGACCCTGCTCTGGTGCTTCTGCTGAGGGGGCCTTAAAGTGTCATTTCTACCCTGGTTCCCCTTCACCACATTAAAAAAGTATGTTTGGATTGTCCACTTTGCATCATCCAAGTCAGCTATCATGTTATAATCAGAGAATATATCCCAATCTTACGGAAGGATTACCAATCTTGCCTCTTTATTTATTGAATGAATGAAAACATCCTACTTCAGGAGCTAGAAACCAGAATCCTCAACATCTTCAGGCCTGTGTCTTACACCCAGTTCCAGTAGAACTACTTACACAGAACAAATTGTTTTCCTTGGAATTCTAGTTTAAGAAGTTGGTATCAGAGTATTCATTGCAGTCCAGGATGCCCATGGACTGTGAGACTTTACCTTTTTTCCCCTCTACATAATTCTTTCAAAGGATTTTTTTAATAAATAATTTAATTTTTATTATGAGAAAATTGTAGATTCAAAGATCAAGTATACCCTTTCCACAACTATCCCATGGTAACATCTTCCAGAAGCTTTGTATAGTATCACAACTGGGATATTGATAAGTAAGTAAGTGAAAGTTGCTCAGTCGTGTCTGACTCTTTGTGACCCCATGGACTGTACAGTTTGTGGAATTCTCCAGGCCAGAATACTGGAGTGGGTAGCCTTTCCCTTCTCCAGGAGATCCCAACCCAGGGATTGAACCCAGGTCTCCCACATTGCAGGTCCACCAATCTTATTCACATTTCCCCAGTTTTTGTTTGTGTGTTTGTGTATTTAGTTCTTTGCAATTTTTATCACTCAGGTAGGTTTGTGTATACAAAACCACAGTCAAGATACAGAATTCCATAACCACATACCTCTCCATTCTGTCCCTCCCCATCCCTAACCCCTGTAACTACTAATCAGTTTTCCATTACTGTAATTTTGTCATTTCAAGAATGTTATCATATAGATGGAATCGTCCTGTATATAGGCTTTTGGGATTGCCTTTTTTCATTCAGTATAATTCTCTGGAGTTTCACCCAAGTTGTTATTTGTATCAAGTTTGTTCCTTTTTATTGCTGAATAATATTCCATGATATGAATGAACCACAGGGTAAACTGTTAACCAATTAACCACTTACCTGTTGAAGGACATCTGGGTTGTTTCCAGTTTCTAGCTATTATGAGTAAAGCTGCTGTGAACATTCATGTCTAGGTTTTGTGTAAAAATAAGTTTCTATTTCTCTGGGATAAATGGCTAAGGGTGGAATTGCTAGGTTATATGTTAACTGAGTGTTTAGTTTTATGAAAACCTAGCCAGCTGTTTTCCAGAGTGGCTATATTCTTCTGCATTCCCCCCAACAATATATGAATGGGCTGTTTATTTTTTTAAAATATGTATTATTTCTTTATTTGACTCTGCTGGGTCTCTGACCTTCATTGTGGCATATGGGATTCTTAGTTGCAGCATGTGGTCTTCAGTTCCCTGACCACGGACCAAACCCGGGCCACCTGCATTGGGAGCATGGAGTCTTAGCCACTGGACTACCAGGGAAGTCCCAGAATGGTCCATTTTCTTTGCATCTGCACCAGTGTTCAGTGTTGTCACTTTTTTTTTTTTTTCATTTTAGCTGTTCTGATAGGTATGTAATGATACCCCTAAGTTAAAATTAAAATTGTGGCCTTAATTTACATTTTTCCACTAGCTAATGTTATTGAACATCTTTTCATGTACTTATTTGCCGTCTGTATATCCTCTTTGTAAAAATGTCTTTTGCCCATTTTCTATTTGGATTTTTTTTTTAAACTGTTGAGACTTGAGAGTTCTTTATGTTCTAGGTACTGGTTCTTTGTTGGATGCACAGTTTGAAAATATTTTCTCCCAGTCTTTTTCTCTCTTTTTTTCTTTTCTGGTTCTCTTGTGAAGCAAAAGTTTATTTTGATGAAGTTCCTTTAATCATTTTTTCCTCTGTGGATCATACTCTTGATGTTGAGCCTAAGAACACGTTGCTTTGCCTTAGAATCCAAAGATTTTTCTACTTTTTTCCCTGAAATTTTTATGGTTTAAGTTTTACATTTAATTTAAATCTGTGATCCATTTTGAATTAATTTTTTGTGTAAGGTTTAGTTTGGTGTTCAGATTTTTTTCCCTATAGATATCTAATCACTCCAGCACCATTGGTCGGAAAGAATTCCTTCTTCTGTTGAATTGTTCTTGGAACTTTGTAAAATATCAGCTGGGTTTATTTGTGTGGGAAGATTCCTCTAAGAGTATAACATGACTAACAACTATTTCTTACCACCAAGAATTAATAACTGGCAGTTTTTAGTATTTTGTTGTATTTGCTTCATCTTTTTATATAAAAGGAAGAATTAATGGTAAAGTTGAAATCCCTTCTAATCATCACCATCAATTCTCACTCTTCAGAAGCAGTCACTAGTATGAATGTGGTCCAGATCGTTATGTTTATACCCTTCCATATACATTCATACCCATAAATAATATAGAGTATTACTTTATGTGGGTGGTCTTTGTGAATTTTTTTTTTGCTTTTAATCAATATATATGCAGATGACTTTTTCAGAATCAAATAATACCAAAGAAAATAGTAATGAATGACAAATAGCAGTCTCCTGTCTTACCCTCAGTTACGCTCCCGTTGTCATCCATTTTCAGCTCGTAGTTGTTTCTTTATTTCAGTTTGTTTCATCTCTTTCAGGTCTCCAGGAAACCTCGAGAAGAACCGCTATGGGGATGTACCCTGCCTGGACCAAACTAGAGTGAAGCTGACGAAACGAAGCGGCCACACTCAGGTAGAAAGATAAATGTCTTTCAGGAGCACTGGGGGAAATGTAAGCCTCTTCCAAAGTGAAGCTTACTAATACTGTAGTAGAAAGAACATGAACTCTAAGCCAGAGAGAGAAGGTTTGAGTTTTAGACTACATTCTAGTCTGTTACCATATGAAAGTCCTTTTATGCCCATCTCACAGTACTAAGTGGAAATTAAATGAAATACTTTATGTACATGCTGATGGCCCAAAGTCTGGTATATTACTGTAGATATTCAATAAATTATTTCTCCTTTTACTCTTTAGTTATAAAGTCATAGACATATCATCTACCTTACTGGTGTGAGGGTATATATTGCATCAATACCAGGGGACTCATTATACGTGACCTCTGATTTTTCCATCTAGAAGATCTGACAAAAATTTTAGACAACTAGTGTATGAATGGGCTTCCCTGGTGGCTCATATGATAAAGAATCTGCTTACAATGTGGGAGACCTGTGTTCGATCCCTGGGTTGGAAAGATCCCCTGTTGGAGGGCATGGCAATCCACTTCAGTATTGTTGCCTGGAGAATCCCCATGGACAGAGGAGCCTGGTGGGCTATAGTTCATGGGGTCGCAAAGAATTGGACATGACTGAGCGACTAAGCACAAAAGAGATGAATTGGTCAAATGCCTATATTATTTAGTATTGATTCAGTCATATCTGTACATATTAAAAATCACATATATTTAGTAGGGATATTTAGTGAAAATGTTATTCAGACTCTTCACATACATCTTTAACATCCATTTCTTTTTGTCCTTATCTGAGCTACTTTTTGAGTCAATCTAACACAGTTTTCCAGAACACATCTTTTATTTCCTTTTTTAAGTGTATTGTCACTGGAAAATTTATCCTAAATCAGCAAAAATCTGTAACATTAGCACAATTTTTTCTTTTCTTTCATCCTGTATCTCATGAATCCTCTATAGCATAATCATTTACTTCTTTTTAAAGTCTTCTTTAGTATGACTTGATTACAGCGACATCCAAAACTTAGAATTTTGAAGTCAGCAATTAAATAGGTGTTATATTTCTTCTTTTTTCCTTCTGATATAACAGTTCTGTCTGGTGACCTCTATACATATCAAAAAACAGCATTGATTGAGGTTCCTGTTCACAGTAAAAGAGTTTAAATAGTGTCCCTTAATATAACACACAGTATAAGGACTTGTTATATACCTCCTCTTTTTTCTGGAGGATAATTCTTAGGAAAATCATTGCCTTATATTTGGGCATATATGATATATGCGTCAGGACCGTGGGATCATGGTTTTAATCTCCTTGACCCTACTGTTTCAATTCATAAACTGAATTCTTAACCCTGTCTAGGATCCTTACAGAGGGTTTTCCTGCAGTGGTATTAGCTGAGAGTCTGCCTGATTGAAGGCAACTTCATCAGTATTACTGAGTTTTGTCTTAGTTGAATTGAGGCTCTAGAGTCAGAGATGTATCTGTCTGAATGTATTTGAATGTTTCTGTCTTATTGACTGCTCTGTCTCCAAGACCTTGAACAGTGCCTGTCATGTATCAGACATTCAGTGAATTATTTGTGAGTGAATGAGTGAACCCCAGTGTACCAGGAGACTATTCCAGTCATTGTGTAATTAATCTGAAGATCATCACTTGAGTTAATACTCCCTCTCCATACTACAAATATTGGCAGAGGCTTTTTTCCACAGTAAGTGGAGGATTCAGGTTTGTTAGTGAATTGTTTAGCAGATTTATATATACCTGGAATTATGTTTCTATTGAACCTGGCCCATAACACAATGTGTGTGCTGCTTTGGTTCTTCCTGCTGTTTCAGTTTTCCCCCAAGTCTGCACTTTATCTCTGAGGTCATTTTCAGTTTTTAATATCTAACGATTCTTCTGAAATTGCTGGTTTTAATTCCCAGTGCTCTCGGAGACAAGGATGCTAAAAACTGGTATCCTTAGTTATAAAGAAATAAGTCTCCTTTAAAGAAGTGCCATTTCTTTTCAAAGCATGAAGGTAACTCCAAGAGTGATAGCTTATGTATTACTTACACAATAGTGTCAATTGACATGTACCAGCTAAATCATTTGTACTTTTCTATGCCTTCTCACATGGGCCCTTTAGGGTCCCACCTGAGTGTGCCAGGCAGAACAGAGGATGGGCTTTTGCTGACTGTGGGTGAGGCCTGGATTAAGAAGCCTGGTTGGGGTGAGTGAGACTTTTAGCTTGCTGGGTCCACTGCATATGTTCCATTAGTTTAGTGACAGTGTCCAAATCAGGGTAGAGCACTAGTATTAATAGTATGAGGTCACTACCAGTTGCTGTGAGAGAAGAAAAGAGCAGGAAACTTGACTAAATAAGCAGTGGGAGGATAAGTTGGTAGACTGACTATCTAATGGACATGCATCCAAATAACATGGGTTTGACCGTGAAATGGAGATGTTTTCTTTTTGTGGTTGAGCCATGCAGCTTGCATGATCTTAGTTCCCTAATCAGGGATTGAACCCGGCTCACATCAAAGAAAGCCCTAGGTCCTAATTACTGGACCACCCAGGGAATTCCTCAGAGATGTTTTCTGAGGGTGGCTGTGGGAGTACTGACAGTTCAGACTGTCCTCCAAGTGTTGGAACCAGTGGCGGTTGATGGGGAGTTGTTTTGATCTCTCTAGACTGGAGTGGAGTATGAGTTTTCCCTAGTTTCCTGTTGAAACATCTTTACTTTTGCCCTGTAACCCTTCATGTCCTCTAATATCCATCCATCCTAGCTGCTAGATACTCTCAACTAATTATGTTGTGACTTGAGGTTGTAGCTGCATCCGTTTGGCTTTTTTTATCAGCTTGGACTAAATAGTGTTGACAGAGATCTTGTGAGGAGGTAGAATAAAAACAATAAAAATTTAAGCCTATTTAATTTCCCTGATGGCTAATGACATAAATAGAGGACATTGGAGATGGGAGAAGGCCCGCAGAAGAGAGTGCATCACGAGCTCTTCATTGAGATTCTTCTGAAGGTGTGTGGCTTTTGCTTTGTGTTAATTTAGGCAGTAACAGAGCCTGGGTGTTTGGCCCATGCTGTTGATGGTCCTCGGTGTGAAGTGTAACTTTCTTCCTTCTCCAGACACACACTTTGCCTTTTGTGTGTCGCCACATGGACAGGATGTTCCTGCTCAGGTTGCTTGGCTTGCCTCCCTTCTGGGTTTGGTTCTGAGCTGCAGTGCTGTGTTCCTAAGGGACTTTTTTTTTTTTTTAATAGCGGCTTTACTGAGATATAATACACACACCATACGGTTCACTCTTTTAAAATGTACAAGTCATTGGTTTTTAATATGTTCTCAGAGTTGTGCAACTATTGCCACAATCAACTTTAGAACATTTTCATCACCTAAAAAAGAAACTCACCTTGGCAGTCACTCCCCATTTCCCCCAAGCAGATCTACTCTTTGTGTACTCTTTGTGCCTTTTGTGAGCATTTCACATAGAATCATACAAAATATGACCCTTTATGTCTGGTTTCTCTCACTTAGCACGTTTTCAAGGTTCATTCATATTGTAGTATGTATCAGTATTTCTTTTTTATTGCTGAATAGTATTCCATTGTGTGTGTGTGTGTGTGTGTGTGTACACATTTTTAAAAATATTTATTTATTCATTTGTTTGTTTTTGGTTGTGCTGGGTCTTTGTTGCTGTGCTCAGACTTTCTCTAGTTTCAGCAAGCAGGGGCTACTCTGTAGTTGCAGTGCACAGGCTTCTCATTGCAGTGGTTTCTCTTGTTGTGGAGCATGGGCTCAGTAGTTGTGGCACATGGGCTTAGTTGTCCCATGGCATGTGGGAGCTTTTCAGACCAGGCATCGAACCCATGGTCCCCTACATTGGCAGGTGAATTCTTAGCACTGTACCACCGGGGAAATCCCTACACCACATTTTATTTATCCATTCCATTATCTGATACACAATTGAGTTGTTTCTATTTTTTGGCTACTATGAATGATGCTGCTGTGAATATTTGTATATGAGTTTTTTTATGTAGATCTATGTTTTCATTTCCCTAGGGATTAGAACTGCCAGGTCATATGGTAGCTCTGTATTTAACCTTTTGAGGAAATGTCAGACTGTTTTCTAAAGTGACTGCACCATTTTATATTACCACTAGTGATGTATGAGGATTCCAGTTTCTTCACATCTTTGCCAGTATTTGTTATTATCTTTTACCTGTAGCCATTCTAGTGGGTGAGAAGTGTTATCTCATTGTGGATTTGATTTGCATTTCTCTGATGACTAATGATGTTGAGCAACTTTTCAGATACACATTGTCCATTTGTATATTCTCTTGAAGAAATGGCTATTCTGATTTGTTGCCCATTTTAAAATTGAGTTGTCTTTTTACTGTTTATTTGTGAGAATTCTTTATATAGTCTAACTACAAATCCCTTATAAAATGTGTGCATTCTGTGGGTTGTTTTTTCACTTTCTTGATGGTGTCCTTTGAAGCACACATGTTTTTTGTTTTACTGTAGTTCGATTTATCTGTTTTTTTTCTTTTGTTGCTTGTGCTTTTGATGTCATATCTAAGGAGGCTTTGCCTAACCCAGGGTCACAAACATTTATTACTATGTTTTCTTCTAAGAGTTTTATAGTTTTAGCTTTTACATTAGGTCTGTAATCCATTTGGAGTTAGGTTTTTTGTTTTGTTTTTTTTTTTTTTTGGCTGTTCTGTGTGGCCTGCAGAACCTTAATTCCTTGACCAAGGATTGAACCAAGCCCACGGCAGTGAAAGCTCACAGTTCTAACCGCTGGACTGCCAAGGAATTCCCTGGAGTTAGGTTTTTGTGTATGATGTGAGAAAAGGGTAGGCTTGATTTTTCTACATGTGGATATCCAGTTGTTGCAGTAACATTTGTGCAGGTGAGGTTTTGAATTAGCCCTTTCACTTCTTCACTGCCTGACAAGAAGATAAAATCCATACCTTGAATTTTATTTACCTAGTGCATCATTTTCATACCCAGTTGGTGTATTCCACACAACTGCAATGATATTTCCTTTTTATCATTAGACAGATTACATCAATGCCAGTTTCATGGATGGCTACAAGCAGAAGAATGCTTACATTGGTACACAAGGTAAGTTAGTCTGCCATTCACAAATTGATTTTATATCATCTACCTGTGATTGTTTGTACCAGGGGATAGCATAATTTTTAAAGGAAATGTTAACTTGAGGTGATGTTGCAGCCTTTAGATCTTGTGAAAGTGAAAGTTGCTCAGTCGTGTCCAACTCTTTGCGACCCCATGGACTATACAGTCCATGGAATTCTCTAGGCAAGAATACTGGAGTTGGTAGCCTTTCCCTTCTCTAGATCTTGGTCTTTCATAAAGATTGAGGGTTCTTGAAGAAGGCAGATGAGAGGTATAGAGTTTCTTTATCAAATGTGCCTAGAAACTCACTGCATAGAGATAAACTAGAGATTTGAACACACAACATTACTACAAGTTTTTGGATTGAGTCTTAGTGTTGCAGACCCAGGGGAATGGACATCAGAATTGACTGGCTAGTGAGATTGTCTTTATGTCGAGTAGGACATAAAGGAATGGCAGTGGACTTCCCAGAGATTGCATTCAGCCTGTGAATGGGTGTTGCTGGCTTAAGAGACTTTTGCTGGTCTGTGTACCATTACAGTGGAGAAGGCAATGGCAAGCCACTCCAGTACTCTTGCCTAGAAAATCCCATGGATGGAGGAGCCTGGTAGGCTGCAGTCCATGGGGTCGCTATGGGTCGGACACGACTGAGTGACTTCACTTTCACTTTTCACTTTCACACATTGGAGAAGGAAATGGCAACCCACTCCAGTGTTCTTGCCTGGAGAATCCCAGGGATGGGGGAGCCTGGTGGGCTTCCGTCTATGGGGTCACACAGAGTCAGACACGGCTGAAGTGACTTAGCAGCAGCAGTACCATTAAAGAGTACACCAGCAGCCTCTAACATGGTTAGTCTTTTCTAAGTCTGACAGTGAAGTATTGGGCTCTAGGAGGACTTCAGATGGAGTTTCTATTAATGCTCTTGTGGGCCCTAGTACTACTTCTGACTTGTTCTCTGCCATTTCAAGAATACCAGGTTTCCTTCAAAGAGGGTGGTAAGAAATCATAACATAGGAGGATAAGAAAGGCCATCATATGGATTTAAGGGCCTTTGACCATTGTGGAGTATGGCCAGCAAGAGATCTGGCTGGTACCTCCTTAACCAAGTGATCACACTTAGTATTACCAATAATGGAGAAACAGATATATGCCTCCTATTCTGATACAATGAGAACTATACAATGTAACCTTTGTTGTATGTTGCCAGTTTTTAAGTGAATCAGTGGGATCATGAGAAACAAACCTGAGAAATCCAAATTGTGGAACATGCTGGAGAACTGGCTTAGGTTCTTTCAAGTTAATGCCATGGGAGGCGGGGTGGAGGGAGGGATTAAAGGAGACTAAAGACACATTGATAACCAAAGGCAGTGTGTCATCCATAACTCAATTTGGAAAAATAATTTTTAAGGACAAAATATTGGCACAGTTGGAGACTATGTATTAGATAGTATTATTGTATTAATGTGTAATTGCTGCAGTGTGATAATGATATTGTTCTATGGAGAATGTTCTTCTAAATACGTGTTCAGGTATTTAGGAGTGAAATGTCATAATGTCTGAAACATATTTTTAAATAGTAAAAAAGAAAATATGTGTTGTGTATATATAGAGAAGGCTTTGTAAAATAATAGCTAAAAATGATAGCCTTCAAGCTAAAGAACATATGCATACATTGTGCTGTGGGTTTTTTTTTTTTTCCTGACTTTCTGTAGGTTTCAAATTTTTCAAAATAGAAATTGAGGGAGAAGAAAAAGGAAAAGGGTCTTCGGATTTTTGGTACATTGTTAATTGGTCTGATGGTCACAGGCTTATTTTTCCTTAGAGGGGACTACTACCTCCAGAAAGCATCCTTTAAGACCTTAGGAAGAAATAAGAGAACTATCAGGAAAGATTTTTGGCAGGTATAGAATAGGATGTGATCTGCCTGAGAGTAAGGAGATATCTTTGTTGAGGAGGATGTCTGTGGCATCGGTGGGCTTCTGGAGGGTAATGATTGGCTCTAGGGGTCTCAGAGTGCTCCTTTCTCTGGTTTAGACAGCAAATGCACTTCCTAGAGTTGTTAGTTATACAGGAATTGGATCCTTTAGGCAGGCTCTGAAGGCCCTGTCCGGGAGAGGAAACTCATCCAGAAGTATGAGAGAGATTTCTTGAGTTAAGCACTGATCACTTAGAAGGCATCAGCACGGTTAGGACTGGAAAATGGGTTGGTTTGATTTATCTGGTTAACCTTCTTGGCTATATTCTGTATTCTGATTTTTATTCATAATAGTTCTGTTATTTATGAAAGTATCTATTTTAAATATATTAGATATATAATTGCCATCTAATTATTATAGAGACTCTGCAAGGAAGGTTTATAAATCCATGAACAAACTGAAGCTCATAAAGGTTAAGTGACCTTGGATCACACAGCTAGTAAGTGGCAGAGCCAGGATTTGAGCACATGTCTGCTTGATTCAAACAGTCAAGCCAGGTTAGTGGATTGTTTCACCCACGTCTGCATAAACTGCTGACTTTGTTTCTTTAGAGACGTCTACTGTCAAAGAATCTAATCTGGGGAAGCATAACTTGCCCTTCTAAA